>NC_060145.1:96684673-96994465 GCF_021461385.2 Schistocerca piceifrons | reverse complement strand
CTTCGACCATCATCAGTTATTTTGCTCCCCAAATAGCAAAACTCCTTTACTACTTTAAGTGCCTCATTTCCTAATCTAATTCCCTCAGCATCACCCGACTTCATTAGACTACATTCCATTATCCTTGTTTTGCTTTTGTTGATGTTCATCTTATATCCTCCTTTCAAGACACTGTCCATTCCGTTCAACTGCTCTTCCAAGTCCTTTGCTGTCTCTGACAGAATTACAATGTCATCGGCGAACCTCAAAGTTTTTATTTCTTCTCCATTAATTTTAATACCTACTCCGAATTTTTCTTTTGTTTCCTTTACTGCTTGCTCAATATACAGATTGAACAACATCGGGGAGAGGCTACAACCCTGTCTTACTCCTTTCCCAACCACTGCTTCCCTTTCATGCCCCTCGACTCTTATAACTGCCATCTGGTTTCTGTACAAATTGTAAATAGCCTTTCACTCCCTGTATTTTACCCCTGCCACCTTTAGAATTTGAAAGAGTATTCCGCTCAACATTGTCAAAAGCTTTCTCTAAGTCTACAAATGCTAGAAACGTAGGTTTGCCTTTCCTTAATCTTTCTTCTAAGATAAGTCGTAAGGTCAGTATTGCCTCACGTGTTTCAGTGTTTCTACGGAATCCAAACTGATCTTCCCCGAGGTCGGCTTCTACTAGTTTTTCCATTCGTCTGTAAAGAATTCGTGTTAGTATTTTGCAGCTGTGACTTATTAAGCTGATAGTTCGGTAATTTTCACATCTGTCAACACCTGCTTTCTTT
This sequence comes from Schistocerca piceifrons, assembly GCF_021461385.2. Taxonomy (NCBI): domain Eukaryota; kingdom Metazoa; phylum Arthropoda; class Insecta; order Orthoptera; family Acrididae; genus Schistocerca; species Schistocerca piceifrons. Next base: position 96,993,693 of record NC_060145.1, on the reverse strand, counting down.
GGGATTGGAATTATTATATTCTTCTTGAAGTCTGAGGGTATTTCGCCTGTTTCATACATCTTGCTCACCAGATGGTAGAGTTTTGTCAGGACTGGCTCTCCCACGGCCGTCAGTAGTTCCAATGGAATATTGTCTACTCCGGGGGCCTTGTTTCGACTCAGGTCTTTCAGTGCTCTGTCAAACTCTTCACGCAGTATCATATCTCCATTTCATCTTCATCTACATCCTCTTCCATTTCCATAATATTGTCCTCAAGTACATCGCCCTTGTATAGACCCTCTATATACTCCTTCCACCTTTCTGCTTTCCCTTCTTTGCTTAGAACTGGGTTTCCATCTGAGCTCTTGATATTCATACAAGTCGTTCTCTTATCTCCAAAGGTCTCTTTAATTTTCCTGTAGGCGGTATCTATCGTACCCCTAGTGAGATAGGCCTCTACATCCTTACATTTGTCCTCTAGCCATCCCTGCTTAGCCATTTTGCACTTCCTGTCGATCTCATTTTTGAGACGTTTGTATTCCTTTTTGCCCGTTTCACTTACTGCATTTTTATATTTTCTCCTTTCATCAATTAAATTCAATATTTTTTCTGTTACCCAAGGATTTCTACTAGCCCTCGTCTTTTTACCTACTTGATCCTCTGCTGCCTTCACTACTTCATCCCTCAAAGCTACCCATTCTTCTTCTACTGTATTTATTTCCCCCATTCCTGTCAATTGCTCCCTTATGCTCTCCCTGAATCTCTGTACAACCTCTGGTTCTTTTAGTTTATCCAGGTCCCATCTCCTTAAATTCCCACCTTTTTGCAGTTTCTTCAGTTTTAATCTACAGGTCATAACCAATAGATTGTGGTCAGAGTCCACATCTGCCCCTGGAAATGTCTTACAATTTAAAACCTGGTTCCTAAATCTCTGTCTTACCATTATATAATCTATCTGATACCTTTTAGTATCGCCAGGGTTCTTCCATGTATACAACCTTCTTTCATGATTCTTAAACCAAGAGTTAGTTATGATTATGTTGTGCTCTGTGCAAAATTCGACCAGGCGGCTTCCTCTTTCATTTCTGTCCCCCAATCCATATTCACCTACTATGTTTCCTTCTCTCCCTTTTCCTACACTCGAATTCCAGTCGCCCATGACTATTAAATTTTCGTCTCCCTTCACAATCTGAATAATTTCTCTTATTTCATCATACATTTCTTCAATTTCTTCGTCATCTGCAGAGCTAGTTGGCATATAAACTTGTACTACTGCAGTAGGCGTGGGCTTCGTATCTATCTTGGCCACAATAATGCGTTCACTATGCTGTTTGTAGTAGCTTACCCGCATTCCTATTTTCCTATTCATTATTAAACCTACTCCTGCATTACCCCTATTTGATTTTGTGTTTATAACCCTGTAGTCACCTGACCAGAAGTCTTGTTCCTTCTGCCACCGAACTTCACTAATTCCACTATATCTAACTTCAACCTATCCATTTCCCTTTTTAAATTTTCTAACCTACCTGCCCGATTAAGGGATCTGACATTCCACGCCCCGATCCGTAGAACGCCAGTTTTCTTTCTCCTGATAACGACATCCTCTTGAGTAGTCCCCGCCCGGAGATCCAAATGGGGGACTATTTTACCTCCGGAATATTTTACCCAAGAGGACGCCATCATCATGTAATCATACAGTAAAGCTGCATGCCCTCGGGAAAAATTACGGCTGTAGTTTCCCCTTGCTTTCAGCCGTTCGCAGTACCAGCACAGCAAGGCCGTTTTGGTTATTGTTACAAGGCCAGATCAGTCAATCATCCAGACTGTTGCCCTTGCAACTACTGAAAAGGCTGCTGCCCCTCTTCAGGAACCACACGTTTGTCTGGCCTCTCAACAGATACCCCTCTGTTGTGGTTGCACCTACGGTACGGCTACCTGTATCGCTGAGGCACGCAAGCCTCCCCACCAATGGCAAGGTCCATGGTTCATGGGGGGGGGGGGGGGGGAAACGACATGATACTCGAGCAAAAAACATGTTCTAAAATTCTACAACAGATCGACGTCAGAGATATAGGTCTATAGTTTTGCGCATCTGCTCGACGACCCTTCTTGAAGACTGGGACTACCTGTGCTCTTTTCCAATCATTTGGAACCTTCCGTTCCTCTAGAGACTTGAGCTACACGGCTGTTAGAAGGGGGACAAGTTCTTTCGCGTACTCTGTGTAGAATCGAATTGGTATCCCGTCAGGTCCAGTGGACTTTCCTCTGTTGAGTGATTCCAGTTGCTTTTCTATTCCTTGGACACTTATTTCGATGTCAGCCATTTTTTCGTTTGTGTGAGGATATAGAGAAGGAACTGTAGTGCGGTCTTCCTCTGTGAAACAGCTTTGGAAAAAGATGTTTAGTATTTCAGCTTTACGCATGTCATCCTCTGTTTCAATGCCATCATCATCCCGGAATGTCTGGATATGCTGTTTCGAGCCACTTACTGATTTAACGTAAGACCAGAACTTCCTAAGATTTTCTGTCAAGTCGATACATGGAATTTTACTTTTGAATTCACTGAACGCTTCACGCATAGCCCTCCTTACGCTAACTTTGACATCGTTTAGCTTCTGTTTGTCTGAGAGGTTTTGGCTGCGTTTAAACTTGGAGTGGAGCTCTCTTTGCTTTCGCAGTAGTTTCCTAACTTTGTTGTTGTACCACGGTGGGTTTTTCCAGTCCCTCACAGTTTTACTCGGCACGTACCTGTCAAACGCATTTTACGATTGCCTTGAACTTTTTCCATAAACACTCAACATTGTCAGTGTCGGAACAGAAATTTTCGTTTTGATCTGTTAGGTAGTCTGAAATCTGCCTTCTATTACTCTTGCTAAACAGATAAACCTTCCTCCCTTTTTTTATATTCCTATTAACTTCCATATTCAGGGATGCTGCAACGGCCTTATGATCACTGATTCCCTGTTCTGCACATACAGAGTCGAAAAGTTCGGGTCTGTTTGTTATCAGTAGGTCCAAGATGTTATCTCCACGAGTCGGTTCTCTGTTTAATTGCTCGAGGTAATTTTCAGATAGTGCACTCAGTGTAATGTCACTCGATGCTCTGTCCCTACCACCCGTCCTAAACATCTGAGTGTCCCAGTCTATGTCTGGTAAATTGAAATCTCCAACTAGGACTATAACATGCTGAGAAAATTTATGTGAAATGTATTCCAAATTTTCTCTCAGTTGTTCTGCCACTAATGCTGCCGAGTCGGGAGGTCGGTAAAAGGAGCCAATTATTAACCTAGTTCGGTTGTTTAGTGTAACCTCCACCCATAATAATTCACAGGAACTATCCACTTCTACTTCACTACAGGATAAACTACTATTAACAGCGACGAACACTCCACCACCGGTTGCATGCAATCTATCCTTTCTAAACACCGTCTGTACCTTTGTAAAAATTTCGGCAGAATTTATCTCTGGCTTCAGCCAGCTTTCTGTACCTATAACGATTTCAGCTTCGGTGCTTTCTATCAGCGCTTCAAGTTCCGGTACTTAACCAACGCAGCTTGAAGTTCCGGTACTTAACCAACGCAGCTTCGACAGTTTCAATTACAATACCGATTGCTGCTTGGTCCCCGCACCCATTGAGGCTGTTGCCCATTCTGTACTTGCCCAAGGCCATCTAACCTAAAAAACCCCTGCTACCCGTGTAGGCGCTTGTTGCGTGTAGTGGACTCCTGACCTATCCAGCGGAACCCAAACCCTATGGCGCAAGTTGAGGAATCTGCAGCCCACACGGTTGCAGAACCGTCTCAGCCTCTGATTCAGACCCTCCACTTGGCTCTGTACCAAAGGTCCACAGTCAGTCCTGTCGGCGATGCTGCAGATGGTGAGCTCTGCTTTCATCCCGCTAGCGAGACTGGCAGTCTTCACCAAATCAGATAGCCACTGGAAGCCAGAGAGGATTTCCTCCGATCCATAGCGACACGCATCATTGGTGCCGACATGAGCGACCACCCGCAGATGGGTGCACCCTGTACCCTTCATGGCATCCGAAAGGACCCTTTCCACATCTGGAATGACTCCCCCTGGTATGCACATGGATTGCACATTGGTTTTCTTCCCCTCTCTTGCTGCCATATCCCTAAGGGGCCCCATTACGCGCCTGACGTTGGAGCTCCCAACTACCAGTAAGCCCACCCTCTGCGACCGCCCAGATCTTGCAGACTGAGGGGCAACCTCTGGAACAGGACAAGCAGCCATGTCAGGCCGAAGATCAGTATCAGCCTGAGACAGAGCCTGAAACCGGTTCGTCAGACAAACTGGAGAGGCCTTCCGTTCAGCCCTCTGGAATGTCTTTCGCCCCCTGCCACACCTCGAGACGACCTCCCACTCTACCACAGGTGAGGGATCAGCCTCAATGCGGGCAGTATCCCGGGCAACCAGAGTCTTAGTCCGATCGGGGGATGCGTGGGATGAGCTGTCCGTCCCCGACAAACCCCCATCCGGACCCCCACAGTGATGCCCATTGGCAACAGCCTCAAGCTGTGTGACCGAAGCCAACACTGCCTGAAGCTGGGAGCGAAGGGATGCCAACTCAGCCTGCATCCGAACACAGCAGTTGCAGTCCCTATCCATGCTAAAAACTGTTGTGCAACGAACGTCTGAACTAATCTACAGAGAGCGCAAACAAATAGACACAAAATTTAAATGGTTATTAAAATACAAGATTGCCTAGTAAATGCAGTAATGCTGCTACTTGCGCACTGCTGACACACTGCTCGGCGGCGGAAGGAGACTACGCGATTTTACATTATTCAGGTATTAAAACGCGATGCTACAACTCTCAAATACTATAATAAGCCCGAAATTTATGAATTAGACAATGAAAGTACCAAAAACACGCAAAGAAATTAAGAATTAAACTATGTAACAAATGAGTGGGCTAGGAGTACACGATTTGCTGCTGCAGCTGCTTATCCAACGGCGGCAGGCACCGAAGAAGTGGGACAGTTCTCCGGCTGGGGAGGGGGATTGACGCCTGGAGGGGAGGATGTGGGAGCCGCAGTGGAGGGGGGGGGGGGAGGGAGGGGTTGGGGACTGAGGTAAGGAAGGGGGAGGAAGGGGTGAAGATGTAACTAAAGCATTGCTAGACGTCATGGACACAGGATGAAGACGTGCATACTTCTTACGAGCCTCCGTGTAGGTTAAACAATCAAGGGACTTATACTCCTGTATCTTCTTTTTCCTCTTATAAACTGGGCAAGCCGGTGAATGTGGAGAATGATTGCCTTGACAATTAACACACACAAGAGGGGGAAAACAGGGACTCTCCTCATGGAGTGGGCGTCCACAGTAACCACAGAGAGAGGCCTGCGAACAGCGGGAAGACGTGTCCTAAACGCAAACACTTAAGGGTATAAGGAATGAGTCTTTCGATGAAAAAATCGATTTTTGGGTAAATGCATTTTCGAAAAATTTAGACTCTCCCATTTAATACCATGTATAAAATATTTGGATGACGTGAATAGAACTATTTTAAATAAATTTTTTAAAATAATTTCGACACACGATGTTCCGCACCTTGTATATGAGACGTGAAATATACCTGATATAGACAGCCTTGCCAGAGATATAATTGAGCACAAGAGAGTTAGCTTTTCTGTTGGCTACACTGCTAGACAGTTGACAATAGATTCTGCACCATTTGTATTGTTTCCTTTGTGAGTACATCCATGTCATTGTTGTGAAAGTCATATGTGGAGAAGTCATTGAGTTTTCTTTCCTTCAATGTGCCAAGACCTAGTCTGAAGGTATTTAGAAAGCGTGTACATTGGTGCAAGAAAATAAAGTGTACTAAAAATTCGTCTGATTCATCTTCATCAGTATCTGATGTCCCAGTTAGTGATACATTGAGTGATGCTGCTGCCACTACACCGGAAAGTGCTTCAAGAAGAAAACTAGCTGGAATTGAAGAAGAATACAAGAAACTAAATGCTGGGACTAAAAAATATGAGGTAATTAACGTCTCTTTATTATCAGAGGTTTTGGAGAACAATGTGTGCTGCAAACAATGTGGAAAATGTGGTGTTTCATTGAAAACAAACTTACATGTAGGACTTGCTAGTGAATTAGAGTTGATGTGCAGTTATTGCAAACACAGTGTTACTTTCTTCAATTCCTCACATGTTACTGCAGATACAGGTAAACTGTACGATATAAACATGAGACTGGTTTATGGATTACGGTGTATAGGAAAGGGCAGGGCTGCAGGTGCCATGTTGTGTGGTGTGATGAACCTCCCTCCTCCACCTTCAAAATTTAACAAACACATAATTGCAATAGGCTCTGCTGTAGAAGATGTGGCACAGGAAAACATGAAAGATGCTGTTGAGGAAGCAGTTGTTGAAAATAATAATAGCAGAGACTTGTCCATAGCTTTTGATGGAAGCTGGCAGAAGAGAGGCCACACATCTCTGAATGGTGTAGTAACAGCTACAGGTGTGGACACTGGTAAGGTAGTTGATGTGGCAATACTTTCCAAGCATTGCAGATGCAAGGAGAAAATGAAAAATAAACATGAAGAGGAGTGCATGGCAAATTACTATGGGTCAAGTGGTGGTATGGAAGTTGCTGGTGTAAGAAGTATTTATCAATGCTCAGTAAAATGGTACAACGTTAGATACATAAATTATCTTGGAGATGGTGACTCAAAGGCTTTCAAAGAAATTGAGGAACTGAGACCCTATGGTAACGATGTGAAAATTTCCAAACTGGAGTGTGTTGGCCATGTTCAGAAAAGGATGGGATCAAGACTTCGAAGGCTCAAGGCTAGCATGAAAGGCAAGAAATTGAGCGATGGAAAAACTTTAGATGGGAAAAATAGACTGACAGATGCTACAATAGATCATATTCAGAAGTGCTATGGTCTAGCAATAAGACAGAATACAGCAGATGCAGAATTAATGAGAAGAGCAGTCTGGGCTCTGTTTTTTCATACAGCTACAAACAATGAGGATCCCCAACATGGGGTATGTCCAAAAGGAGACGATAGTTGGTGCAAGTGTAACAGAGGCAAGGTAACTAAGAAACAACACAATCACCCTCGTCACCTGCCACCTGCCATAATGGATGAAATAAAACCAATATTCCGAGACCTCACAGATATTAGTCTACTAAAGAAATGTCTTCATGGCCGCACTCAAAATCCAAATGAGTGTGTGAACCATGTGATATGGAATAGACTACCTAAAACTGTGTTTGTGGGTATAAACACATTTCACTTTGGTGTTTATGATGCTGTTTCATCATTCAATCAGGGCAATATAACAAAGTGCAAAGTTCTGCAGAAGTTGGGGCTCTGTGTAGGACTGCCACAGCTATGCTTTGTTTGGACAAGGAACGGCTCAGGTCTTCAGATAATGCCATAAAAGTATATTCAAAGATGGCTAGACAGCATAGCAGAGCCATGAAGAGGAAGCTGTTGGACGACTGATGATACAAGCTACGGAGCAGGCTTGTACTGAAGTAAAAACTTTGAAGCTAATTTCCCATAACTTTAGTTTTTTTTGTGTATAAGGTACATTTTCTCAGGGCCTATTTATAGTAGAAAGATGAAATTTTCTGTAGTTGTTCCTTAAGACCTTCTAATATATCTGAATTAAAAGATATCTGGAATTATTTTGTATTAATGGATGTAAATTTTAAAATACTTGTTAAAATGTATAACTTTTTTTTAACATTTACAAAAAATAAAATATCTGAAAAACTATACATTATTTTTTCAAAATTAATAATTCAGCATAAAAGCAGAACATATCTCTGTGTTCTGTGAAAAAATCAAGAGTATCGTCCAAATAACAAATGAGAAAATGTTCCTAACTTTTAGCTCAAATTAACATTGAAAGCATAGGGCGTTCCGTATACCCTTAAAACATCTCATAGGTGGAGGGATGTACGGCTTCACATCACACCGATAAACCATAATCTTGACCTTCTCAGGGAGGGTACCCCTTCAAATACCAGGATAAAGGCACCAGTATCAATGCGATTGTCCTTTGGACCCTTCTGAACATGCCGAACAAAGTGAACACTCCCCGTCCGAGATTGTCCCCAAGTTCCTCATCAGTTTGAAGGCTGAGGTCCCTGTGAAAAATTACACCTTGAACCATATTCAAAGACTGGTGGGGAGTAATGGATACAAGAATTGTGCCAAGATGGTTACAGGCACGAAGGGCCACAGACTGGGCAGCTGAAGCAGTTTTGAACAACAATGAACCCGACCGCATCTTACTCAGAGAGTCCACTTTGCCAAACTTGTCTTCAATGTGTTCCGCAAAAATAAAGGTTTGGTATTGGTGGAAGTATCTCCATCAGTCCTGGTGCAAACCAGATAGTGTGGGAAAGGCTTACATGAGGAGGTCACAGCTCAGGTATCAGAAGTGTGATCCCTGTTTTTTTTTCAGGGGGCTCAACCAAAAGGGTACATAGCAACCCCACCACACGGGCTGGCTACTGTGCTGGCTATGCACCCTAACATCAGACAATGACCTGAAGGAAAAGGTGGAAGGAACTAGGAGGGTACACGTCGGAGACACTAGGTAAGGTGCTCTTCCCCAAATGGCTCACACTATGGAATAGAAATTTAGTAATGGAGGTCAAACCCCAGAGGGGGACCAGAGGATGCCAAAAGGATGAGGTGATTGCGCAACAAAACCAAATTCAAAGCCAACATAACCAGGAGGATAGCAAGGCCAACATAAACAAGGACACCAAGAGAGGGAGAGGAGAGGGCGAAGGGGAAGGACCAAGGACAAGAAAGGAGGGGAAGGGCAAGGGCAAGGAAAAACAGCTCAGGAAAGAAGGAAGGCTGCAATAGCTCGGGGCCCCGTGCTCGCCACACACATACTCACGAAAGGACCATGAACCCCCTGGGGGGCTGAATGTCAGGAGTTTCAATGTGGTAGGGAAGATAGCAGATCTGGAAAGAGAAATGCAAAGGTTCAATCTACGTATAGCAGAGGTTAGTGAGGTGAAATGGAAGGAAGATAAGGATTCCTGGTATGATGAATATAGGGTAATATCTGCAAAAGAATACCAATATAATGGGAGTAGGATTTGTTGTAAATAGAAAGGTGCGGCAGAGAGTGAGTTACTGTCAACAGTTCAGTGATAGGGTTATCAAAATCAATAACAAACCAACACCAACAATGGTAGTTCAGGCATACATCCTAACGTCGCAAGTAGCAGATGGAGAGGTAGAAAAAGTGTACGAGGATACTGAATAGGTAATTCAGTACATGAAGGGTGATGATAATCTAATACTCATTGTGTACTGGAAAACAACAGTAGGGAAAGGGATAGAGAGCAGAGTTATGGGAGAGTATGGGATCAGTAGTATGAATGAGAGGAGAGCGACTGATTGGTTTCTGCAATAAATTTCAGTTAGTAATTCCAAACATACCACTCAAAAATCACAAGAGGAGGAGGTATACTTGGCAAAGGCCAAGAGTCATGGGAAGATTACTGCTGTATTATATCTTAATCAGATGGAGATTCCAAAATCATACTGAATTTTAACGTGTACCTTGGCACAGATATAAACTGATCAAAACTTAGAATGATGACGAAAAGCAGAGTTTAAGAGAATTTCCCAGAAGAATCAATGTGTAAAGAAGTGAGATACTGAAGTACTGATGAATGATGCAGTGCACTGGAAGTTCTCCAAGACTGTAGACATTGCAATGGTGGATACCAATGTAAGTAGCTCAGTTGAAGAGGGATGGACATCTTCAAAAGTAGAAGTTACATACATTGGACAAAGACATCAAGGAGGGTACTGCAAAGAAACTTTGGTTAACAGAAAAACTTCTTAAACTGATCAAAACAAGACAGGAATATAAGTCACTTAGGAATGAAATAAGTAAGAACCATGGGAAAGTCAAAACAAAATAGTTGCGGGGAAAATGTGAAGAAATTTAATAAGAAATGATCATCCAAAGAATTGTTTCAGCATTAAGAAAAGCCAAAACAACCTTTCATGAAACTGAAAGCAAAGGAATCAAAATTACGGGTCAACGAGGAATTCCACTATTAAACACAAAGAGGAGTGCGAATAGGTGGAAAGAGTGGATTAAAGGTCTCTACAAGCAGGAGGACTGCCCCGAGGATATGACAGAAGGAATGTCAGTCAATACGGGAGGCAGAGGATCCAGTATTGGAGTTTAATAGAGCTTTGGAGTACTTGCAATCATATAAGGCAGAAGGCAGAGGTAACATTCCATCAGAATTCCTAAAATCACTGGAGGAAGTGGCAATCCCAAATGACTATTCAAATTAACGTGTAGAATCAGACTGGAGACCCATCTCTAGACTTTCTGAAAAATATCAGACCATGCTTTCTTCAGGATTGTGTGAATGATAAGTGTGGCAATTATCAGATAATCGGCTAAGCAGGTCATTCAAGACAGCTAGCAGTAACCTTAAACACCTACACAACATGAAAATATAAATATCAAGTAAAGAATTGTACGAATTCTTAATTTAACAAATATTGAAACAGGGATACTGCGGGAAATTGGGATTTAGTGGAGACATAGTATTAAGTTGGTTGGTTGGGCGGAGAAGGGACCAAACTACACGGTCATCAGTTCCTCTGACCTTGGATTAACTAAAACAGATAAAATCCCACATTAGAAGAGGGAACTACAATGTCCATAAAATGATAAACTATTGACAGGGAAGGAAGGAAGGAAATGGGCGGTAGAAGATGTGAGAGAAAGAGACTAACGACAGGGGCGTGAAGGAAGAAGCACAGAAGACAAGAGAGATGCTCATGATGTAACAGACCCCATAAAAAAAGGAGTGGGAAGGCAGAGGGCCAGGGACCACCAAGCCCAGTTGAAGCCAATCCAGTTGGGGCGAAGGGGGGAGCAAGAGCGCCTGCCATCCACTCCACTCACTGATAAGGTGGAAGGTCCCTCCCTTAAATAAAGTGATAAAAACCCCAATCATGAATAAAACGTAAAACAAGATCCGCCGCTGAGGCTAGTCAACCAATACCAGAGGTAGCGAGTCTGGAAAATTAAAAGTCCGTCGCAGGGTGGCTAAGTTGGGGCAGTCCAATAAGATGTGAGCCACAGTCAACATCGATCCACAACAACAGAGAGGGGGGTCCTCACGACGGAGGAGATAACCGTGAGTCAGCCAAGTATGGCCGATGCGGAGCTAGCATAGGATGACAGAGGCCTTACGAGAGGCCCATAAGGAGGGCCGCCACAGAGCTGTAGAATCCTTAATCGCCCTGAGCTTGTTCAGCAAAGAAAGAGTGTGCCATTCTGTATACCAAAGGCCCAAAACCTGACGACATAATGCCGAGCGAAGGTCTATTTCTGGAATGCCAATAGCAAGATATGGCCTGGTAGTAGCTAATATAGCCAGTCAATAGGCAAGTTCATTGCCAGGAATCCCAACACGGCCTGGGGACCAAATTAAAACCACCGAGCATCTACACTGAGCAAGGAGATAAAGGGAGTCCTGGATACTGATGACCAATGGGTGGCGAGGGAAACACTGGCCGATAGCATGCAAACCGCTCAATGAGTCACTACAGATAGTGAAGGATAGTCCTGAGCAGGAGCGGATATGTCCAGTGCGCACAAGATGGCTACCAATTCTGCAGTAAAAACACTACAGCCATCTGACAAGGAACGAAGTTCAGTGGGTCGCGCGCAGGTGTAAGCAAAACCAGTGTGGCCAGCAACCATGGCGCTATCAGTATAGACCACTTCTGAACCCTGAAAAGAACTGAGGAGACAGTAGAACTGGTGGTGAAGAGCCATCAGAGGGACAGAATCCTTTGAATCGATTGAGAGATCATGACAGAGCTGCGGCTGAAAGACGAACCCCGGAGGGGTACGTGCGTGAGCGGAGAAAAGAGGCGGTAAAGGAAACTGTGTGAGTGGAGAAAAGAGGCAGTAAAGGGAATTGCTGGAGCTCAGAAAAGAGTGACTGAATGCGGACAGTCATGGTGAGCCCACATTGTGGCCGCTACTACGGCGGGGTGACCTCCGTGTCTGGATAAAGGAGACCATAATTAGGGTGCTTTGGGGTGCAGTGAATGCAGAGCGCGTAAGATATCAGCTGTTGTTGGCAAAAAACTCGGAGTGGTGGAATCCCTGCCTCTGCGAGAAGGCTAAGTACGGGGCTAGTCCGGAAGGTACCAGTCAAAAGTCGGATCCTACAGTGGGGGATGGGGTCTAGTATCTGCAATGTCTAACACTACGCAGATCCACAGACAGGACTTCCATAGTCTAAACAAGTGTGGACCAATGTTTGGTACAATCGCAGGATGGTATTGCATAGACACCTAAGAACATTGAGATGGGACCAGCACGTCCTCCTCAGCTGGTGAAGATGAGGAAGCCATGTCAACCGGGCATTGAAGATCAGACCCAAGAAGCGATTGGTGTCTTACCACTTCGAGGTGCCCACCATTGAGGAACAGTTCCAGATGGGGATGGACTGTACGGCGACGGCAGAAATGCATGAGACACGACTTGGCCGCCAAAAACTGAAAGCCACGGGAGAGCCCATGAGTGTGCCTGGGAGATTGCCCCCTGTAGATGGCATTCTGCAACGCCCATTATGGAGGAAGTGACACAGATACAAAAATCGTCAGGAGAGGGGGACACTCTCGGCCCAACAGCTGTCACCAGACCATTAATGGCAATGAGAAAGAGAGGGACACTCAGTACGGAACCCTGTGGATCCCCATTTTCTTGTCGATGGGGAGTGCTGTAGGAGGAGCCAACTCGGACCCGAAAAGAGCGACACGAAAGGAAGATACGGATAAAAACGGGCAGAGCACCACAAAGGTCCCATTCGCGAAGGGTGGTGAGGATGTGGTGGTGCCAGGTGGTGTCATAGGCTTTATGCAGATCAAAGAAGATTGCAAGGAGGTGTTGCCGATGGGCAAAAGCCGATCAGATAGCAGACTCCATGTGGACCAAGTTATCCACTGTAGAGTGGCCACAGCAAAAACCACTTTGAGTCGATAACAAAAGGTCACGGGATTCAAGGATCCAAAAAAAGCCGCTGACTCACCATGAGTTCAAGGAGCTTACAGAGGGTGTTGGTACCACTAATTGGACAGTAGTTATCCAACTGAAGAGATGGGTTTCCTGGCTTTAACACCAGAACAACAATGCTTTCCTGCTGCTGGGTAGGAAAGACTCCCTCACTCCACAGACGGTTGAAGAGGGTCAGTATACAATGGTGGCCAGCCACCGATAAGTTTGGAGCATCTGGTTATGTACCCGGTTCGGTCCAGGAACGGTGTCGAGACTAAGGGCGAGGGCGCTGGTGAATTCCCACTCGCTGAATGGGGCATTATATGGCTCCGAGCAGCGCCAAACAAAAGACAAAGGCAGTCGTTCTGAGTACTCTTTCAGGAGAAGGAACGCAGGCGGATACTGAGCCAATGCCGAAGCTTGAGCAAAGAGTTGAGTGAAATTTTCTGCTACGAAGTCTGGATTGGTAAGGACAACACCATGCACAGAAATTTCTGCAACGCTGGTGGGAGGACGGTGGCCAAAAATTCGCCTGAGTTTCGCCCAGACTTGTACAGAGGGGGTGTGTAGTCCTATGGCAGCTACATATCGTTCCCAGCAAATCTGTTTCTGAAATTTGATTAGGTAGCAGGCCCAGGCACGAAGTCATTTAAAGACCAAAAGAAAATTCGCATTCATAGAAAAACACACAAACTGCAACAATGATGCAAGCAACACAAAACAATAGCATCAAAAGAGCAAAAACCACAAATATGACAAAAACATCTCCCTCAAGGAATATAATCAAACTAACGGGACAAGCGCAGGAAATTGGGGACAAACTAAATACAAACATACAAAACAACACACCATGATCCCAAACCATGCAAAACAACAGAAAAACAACAAGAAACAACATAAAATTCCCACATTCCACTACACCTACAAAATCCACAGGAATCTGTCATTTCCCTTCACCTACATAGCTCAACTGCAGTTGCCAATACCACAAAATTACAACCAACAACTACAAAAATTAGAATCAGACCGCAACTAACAATACCACAAAACCAACACCTATAACAACACAAGTTGGAATCTGATACTTCCCTTGACCTATATAGGTCAACTACAACTGACGATACCAAAACACATTCACCTACAATGAAACACTTTGATATCTAACATTTCCCCTGATCTACCAAAAACATACAGCTACAATGACAAACATAGGGATAGAATATATCCCTTGACCTATATAGGTCAACAGCAGCTCACAATACCAAAACGCATCTACGATGACAAAAATTGTAATCGGATGCTGATATAGATCAACCACAGCTGGCGATACCAATAAAACAGACACCTATGACAAATAAAACCAAACCCACAACACATCATGAAAAATCCCACAAAACGCCGCAACTCGCTATTTATTTAAAAAGACTACCTACCACGAACAAATTCCGGCACTACATACTAGGTTACCCACCCCAATCAAACGCAGACACGCGCACACACACACAAACAAAGAAATCCCAAACTGCCCACTACCTACCAACCCCCCACCAAACTTCACCCTCTCCCCAAAAACAAAAATCCACCAACAAATAAACAAAACTCAATCACACATAACAGCTCAAAAACAACTGCAACAAAGCATATCCTATGCAACATAATCATAAAACAGCCCCCCCCCCCTCCACCTAAATCCACAAACATTACCCCCCTCCCCCCCCGGCCACATACAAAACCCACTCAACTAATCACTCTTGGCTGTACATCTTACGAAATGCCCTCAAAAAAACAAAAAAATTGCAACACTCTCCAGAGACGCTCTTCCGCCAGCAATACTCACCTAAATGAGATTAGAGGTTAGATGAGCCCCTCTTCCCCCTCCCTATGACTGGTTTAACCCCCCCCCCCCAAAAACTCCTCTATAGTATTGGTACATGCCCCAGTTTCGTAACTTGAGAACTCTAAAACTATGATTTACAACTAAATGATCATGACCCATCTTCCCCAACCCCCTATACAACGAAAAAGCATCTGACACTACAATACTCTTCTCCTCTGTATACTCTTCAATTAACCCCACCAATTCCCTCTTCATACGCCCCTCCAAAACCCTGAAAGCACAATTCACATACCCCCCCCCCCCCAAAATAACGGCCCCCTACAACCATAAACCAACCGGAGACTTATGCCTCCCATACTTCCTGTTCCCAAACTGCAATCCATCTATCTCGACCACCACCCTTGGCCCACCCTACTTACCCCTACACTTCACATATTCAGAAAACACTTCCCTACGAGAAGAAAACCAATCTAAAACTGTGTTCTCACTCACTCCAGTCTCAAAACTGATAGACGATCTATAACAAAAATAATAAGTCATCAAAACAATCTCTCACATGGCCAACCTAGACTTCTCGAACCAGGTACCATATCTGATGGAGCGCCAAAGGTTATCCCTTCGGCACTGCCACATATAACACTCCCTGGTCCAAAACACCTAAACTCTCGTCAACCTCATGTTCTCCTGCACTTGAAAATTCCTGCTAGGGTTCCAAACATCTGAAGAAATTTGATGAGGGACATCATGTCCTCCCCTCTCTCTGCAAACACCCTCGAACTGTTATATTTTATAGTCATACCCATACCTAACAAAAGAAGCCACAAAATACATTAAACTCCTTACCACATGACAAACAGCAAACCAATTTGAGCCCTTCAATCACAGGCAATCCAAAATACTGTGCACTGTGAACAACAGCGCTCAAATGAACCCAATACACCACATAACAATCAGACCATACAAACACTCACCACCAGAGGACACCACCAACCACAACAAGATGACATCTACAAACACAACCAACTCATGAACTAAACTCTTAATGACATCACATACAACACCACCCTTACATCACAGTTCAAAGAAGACAGATGGGATCGTACACCTCCATTGACCCAATCACAGAACACCTAACTGTAGAAAAAGCAAAAAAATTACCGAAAGGCAGTATCAATATCAGCTGACCTGTCCGTATTACCACGAAAATGAAGCTTGCTACTATACCCAATATCAAAAACCTATCATCATCAAAGTAAGCACAACAAACTCAACACAATCCTCCCAGTCACAGTATGACATAATTACCAACAATGATAGAACTTTACAAAGGAACATCAGGGAAATCTAAGATGG
Organism: Schistocerca piceifrons; assembly: GCF_021461385.2. NCBI lineage: Eukaryota > Metazoa > Arthropoda > Insecta > Orthoptera > Acrididae > Schistocerca > Schistocerca piceifrons. Next base: position 96,977,466 of record NC_060145.1, on the reverse strand, counting down.
CAGAACAGCTGAATTGTGAATCAAGTTTTCGTATGATAATTAAATCGTGGGGCCAGGCAGGTAGATGGATGAAGATAAGTGATTAGTTTTTATTATTGAAAGTAATTCTATGTTCGCTCTTAATCATACACCCACAGGCATGGATAACATCTGCGCATGGGCTGCGTATTGTAAACTGTATAGCCTGCAACTCGCAACACACAACAACAATTCCAAAAAGTTGTACTGACACACAATTTTGCAAATAAACTTATACACAGGCATACCAGACATATATACAAAAATAAAACCACAAAAACAGACTTAAGAACCAAAGTCAGCTGACACAAATCTAGCAACAGGCAAAAGTAAAATGTCACCAACACAATCTCTCAAATAGCAAGCCTAGAGTTAAACCACAAACCACTGTAGATAGAATCCCATAAGTTATCCTGCCAACAACACCACATATACTGGGAAGCAATACAAGATGAAGCAACTATGGTCAGTCTCATACCTTCTCCACAAACTTAACACTTCACATACTCAGAAATTAAATCAAATAATCGTGGGAATTTAATCATGCTCAACATGTCATCTCCCAATGCAGCACGCAGAGCCCAACTTGTGAACTTCCTTGTCACATTCATAAACAACAAAAAACTAATAGCCATAAACAAGGCATCACACTAGTAATTACACACGAATCTATTGCCCATAATGCCAACATCAACATTGCTTGCAAACAAACCATACAAATTCTTCCTGTATTATTAACACAACATTCAAGGAGTACAAAATCACTCACAGACAACTTACAAATAAACAACCCACACTACAGAGTGTCACCACACACTCCAACTGGCCCTCTGCAAACATGATCCATTTCAAATAAAACATGCCACTATTCCATCACACAACAGAACAGTTATGTCATTGCTCAAACCAAAATAGTAGTATCGAATGCTCAAGTGGACCCAAAGATTCAACTTGTTTTAAATGCTAAATGAGGTAAAATATCATATAAAGCTGAAACACACATTTACCCCAGTAAAAGGTGGTTTCCTTCCTCATGGAAAAATCAGAAAATTTGCCACAAGCATACTAACCAACTTGATATTATCAAAAATAGTAGATTAAAACTCAGATCATTAATCTCATCTCCACATTGACTGACATTTTACCACCGAAGATTTTGGGATACAACTACAATGCGGTATTTACTGTACAAAATATAATAATTAGAGTCGTCTTTACATGGAGTACATGAACTTCGACAATAATACAATATTTTTATAATTTAATACTGGGCATAAAGCGTTTGACAGATAGTATACCTACAGGCCTACAGTGGAATAGATTAAGGTTTCTTCATTTCTTTGACAACTCCTGTTTGACGAAAGTTGTAAATTGGAGATTATATAATATAGTACGCGTGTATGAAGTCTTGAAGGACTACCATGACCAGTTTGTAAAGCTATTTTAATAGATCCGCCGTCAATATTTCATACCATTTGAATTAGTGTTACTACGTTTAACTTCCCGAAATTAATTTTCGAAGGCCGCTGCATCACTGTTAGCATAAGTTATGCAAAATGTTACGTGACTAAAAGTAAATTCTACTTGCCTACCTATTCCCACAATCAGTAGCACAACAGCAGCCAAAACCATTTTCCAGTTCTCTCGTATTTTTGGATGGCGCCAACATGACTGGGAAGGATCAAACATTCCGGTATAAAATCCACCATCCTGTATAAGCGAATCGCTGTCCCTGGATATGGTCTGTGAGCAGCAAATATCTCCTATTTAATACTAGTTGTAGTTCATTTAATGGCAGGTTTTTGAGTACTGTGGAGACTACTTACATCGTCAGCGCCTTTAAATCTTGGTGCAGTGCTTGTAATTGTTCTTGAAGTACGGTTGGGATCGTCAATTCTTACGATAACACTGTCTTCTGACACAACGTTCCGATTTTTTGGCTTTAGTGGAGATCTTTCAGTGGTTGAGCCATAGACTCTGATAGCCTCATCATTTTCTTCTTCAAACGCGTCATCGATTGTAAACCGTTTATCGTGACTGCCGAACACACCTGCCATTTCTGTTACGTATAATTTGATGATATTCTTGTACTTTATTAAGCCACCTGGCGTTTAATGAAATAACAAACTAACATTCCATTGGAACATAAACGTAACTTCATCGTGTCATAATGAAGATAATACCACGCCACACCACATTTGCAATTTTCTCATTTCTGCAGCATAGCTCGATCGTAGTCATTTCTCACATCAATCTCTACTTACAAGCTTCACAATAATCATATCAAACGAAAACATTATGGCAGCAGCAATAGACTGCATTGAAACCATCGGGACTATGTACTATGTAGCATATTCATCATTACATTATCTTTGACTTGCGTAATTTCTGTTCTCCCATGTAACGTGTGAATAGCTACAATGTAAATGTTCTGATTTACGCTATAAAACAGACCAAATTAACGGTTCACTGAACATAAATAATGAAAATTATGGCACATAAATCTATCAAAGATGTATCAAAAGATTCTCTGTTGTGAAGTTGTCGACTTCGTATGGAATAATCTTACACCTGTATATATTTCATTTACTTGATGCAATAGAAAGTTAATAGAAAAATACCAGTACAATATATTTCAGAATTTTCGGAAAATATGACTATAGTAGTTGTTAAACCAGAGTTAACAGCTGGCAGCCATATTTTTCGGAACTGATCATCGCTGTCATTGTTTATAAACAACAAAGAAAGAAAGTACTGTGTGAACGCGAGTGTAAAGTAAAGGCGTACAACTTATTGAATATCCGTATATTTTTATGCCTGTAAGTCTGTGTTGGAAATTTGTAGGTGATGTCATTGCCAGTTTCATTATGTATCCTACGTATTGAATTAAGTGACGAATTTAGTGATAAGAAAAGTGAGAAAAATTCAGGTAATAATTTCACCATTTTTGCGTATAAACTTTTAGTGTGTGTGGATATAACAGATGATTTTCATGATATAGAACTACTTTCGAAAACAAAATAGCAAATGTTGTGATTTCCAATAGGACTTTGTGGTGCGATGGCTGCAGAGAACATGAAAAGATATGGAAGAGGAAGAAGAGAAATGCGCAATCTAACTATTGAAACTTACTCGAATGATGGAGAGTCAAGACCCCGCGGATTAATTCCCGGGTCAGAAAGCAGAGAATCGACCCCTTTGTGTCTTCCAGAAGGTAAGATGCGAAAGAATGATTGAAATGTCTTACTTGATTATCTCAGTACTGAACTTATTTTAAATCTGCTTTCAGTATTAATTAAACGAATAAAAAACAGTTCGCACCCATAGAATACTTTCATCTTACCAAACCTAATTAAATTTTTAAAACTTAGTTAGCCTAATTGTTTGAAAGATTTTTAGGCGTCTGTGTTCCGTTTCCTCTGTTTGATTTGCAGCATAATTGTATTTTCTCGTGTCTTCTATTGTATTTCTGAAACAATTAATATCTCTTTTGTTATCGAAGGATTTACTTTGCCACTTTCACTGTTTCATCTCTCAAAACTATGCCTCAATTTTCTCTGGGGGATCATAAGTAATGAAAATGTGTGACAATAATTCGCCATGTAGTTGTAGGGTTAAGAGGTCAATGAGTATGTACACAAGGCTTGAAAATATTCTTGAGTTTTCGGACAGTATTTTTCAGAGTTAACCACAGACTACATGTATGTACTCCTGCATGACCACTGCAGCAGCTCGACTACAGTGAGGGCCAGTATAGAGTGGAATGAGGGAGCAGAGAAAGGAGAGGTGGAGGGAGGTCTGGACTGAAGGGTGGCTGATTGCTAGGATGAAGACGTAGCAAATATGTGAAATAGGAATGTGGCACCAAAGAGCTCACTATGGTGCAGATAGGAGGAGATGTATGTGGCACACATTGACATGGAGAAGTGGACTGAGAGAGGGGGAGAGAGTGGAAATGAACGTGTGAGTATAGAAAGAGTGAAGTGTGGGGTTTTGGGAAATGGTTGGAGGTAGGTATGGAAAAGGAGTTAGTGCAAATTGAGACCAGGAAGAAGGATTGAAGGATGTGTTGTAAGGAAAATTTCCATTTATGTAGCTACTCTAATTACCGAATTTATGCAGCTACTCTAATTACCGAATTTATGCTTCCAACAGGCTGCAGCAATGGGTTAATGTATCCTTGTTTGTAAGTGTGTGTTTTTGTTTGTCAGTTACCTCTCTTGTAGGACATTATTCTGAAGCTTAGCAACCATTTCAGTCTTGTTTATGTGCCTGTTGGCCTCTCTTCGCCTCAGTGGTTCCATTTACTCCTTTCACGATTTGTATTCAACACAGGACTTTCCAGTACCATTTTAGCATATGACATTTGTCAATTTTGATATCATACACAATTTGATCATAAAGGGATAATTCTTTAGTTATCATACGTTTGCATTAGGGCCTAAGCCCTTCGTATCATCATTTGTGAGGAACTGTTGACGTTTATCATTTTCTGTAACTTTTTGTAGAGTTTTTCTTCCTCCTTGCCGGAATATGTGCATTTTTGCATGTAGACGTATGTGCATTTTTGCATGTAGACTCGGATGTGTTTTTTTATTTATTTTTTAGAGGAGTCTTGTTTTTGAGTTCCTATAGTATCTGTAATACAAGAAAGTAATTCTCGTACATGAGACCAGATGACTTTGTCCCATTGCGGCAAGCAACCATGTTGCATACAATTGATGGCGGCAGCTGTTGCCAAAATATTGTGTCTGCTGTATACGTAAACCTGGTTGTATGTCTGAGAATTATTCTTTTATCATCTTTACTTGAAGAAACTGGAGAGTCACATCTGTGGTATTGTTTATTCAGTTGTGTTGTGTGTTGAGAGATTTTGCAGAAGTAGCCAATCCAATTGGGTTTTGTGTAGAGAGATGTTTCAGAAGTAGCCAAGGACCTTCACTAGACTAAAGCTTTACTGAGTTCCCTTAGTCCTCTACTACTAATATTCTTTCACTCAATCTGAAATATCAGCGTCCCAGCTGTGGAGCCTGTCAGAGCCTGAAATTTTTGACGAAAGCCTTAACAATTTTGTATGTAAAGAGTGCTAAACCATACCAGAGCTACACTTACTGCAGTCTCAACCAAGACCCCTAGCACTTGTAAATCTCAGATCTTGGCATCAACACAATAGAACACATGCCGACAAAGTCCTTCAGTCAGTAAAATTATTTCGTAGTTATTCAGTGTCTGTGTGTGATTTGTAATACATTCAGGTGTACAGCACCACAGACAATACCTCAGTGGACTGGTGAGAGGAAAGTGATCAGTATGTTTATTTTATGTTTACTGTCAGCTGCAAGACAAGAACATCCTAATTTTCCTTGTGAAAATGCAAGAAGAACTATCTTTGCAGCTATACTGTTTTTGTGTAAGAAATTGTATTAGATTTTAGTGTGTAACTACACTGCCAGAAGAAAAATAGTACACACTTTTAGATTCACTCAGGATTTATTGTTGCAACAGTGCACATGGAGTACACAAAATGATTACATTTACAAATTAATAGCACAAGCGGGTCAGAGGTACCAGGTATTGACCCACACTGAAACACCCATATTCGTATGTGGTTTAGCCTGAGGCTGCAATGCAGGCACTACTCCAGCATCCACTCAATTGTACACACGTCAAATGCTGTCCTGTGATACATTGACCTTTTCACGTAGTTCTGGAATAGCTGTTAGTTGATGAGTCACTTGTTATCCCATCATATCCCACTTGCATTCAGTTGGAGACAAGTCTGGAAATTGTGCTTTCTGGGGAAGTTGCTGCATGTCTTGCAGAGCTAGAGTTTCACTGGCAGTGTGTGGATGAGCATTATCCTGTTGGAACGACATGTCACCTTTCTGTTGCAAGAACAGCAAAAGAATGGGTCTCACAACATTCTGCATGTACTGAGTGCTGGTTAGTGTCCCTTCCAGAAATTTCAAAGATGAAAGAGAGTTGTAGCTCACCCCACCCCATACCATAAAAACCGTGGTGGGGTCAATGTGTCTTCGGTACATGTACTCAATGAGACAGTGCTCACAAGATCGACAGGGTACATACAAATGACCATCACTTGCAGGCAGAATCTGTTTTCATTGCCGAAGACCATTGGGCACCATTCAATCTTCCAGTTTGTGTTGACACATCGGAGCTCACAAGCCGTCTTTCTGTACTGCGATATCTGTACGATATGCCACTGCTGTGCTTATAGTATGACAACTGGTACCAGCATCACTGCACAGTTGATGCAGTACGTCCAACTTGTGTGGCAATTCTCCAAAAGGACCATACCACCACATGCAAGGCCACAGTTTGACCCCTGTCAAATTCACTCAGTTGGCTGTAGGATGCACAAGTGCATCTCCGTAGCATGGTTGCTAGTTTGCTTCACATGTTTGCACCACACTGAGCATTTTGGGTGTGAGGATTCCCTATTAAAGGATGCACAGAGATTGCATTGTGGTACCTACGCCACTACGCTGTCTTTTGGCAGGTGACACTGAAACACATTATCAGTAGGCCTACATCTTCTACCCCCAGTTGGCATATGCTGTCATCAGGCGAAAATCGGCATCGTCTTTCCTGACCTACTAATTATTTATTTTATTTCCCCCCCCCCCTCCCCCCATGCAGTGTATACCTGTTATGTGAAAAACAACCGTAATACATACATTTTTCAAGTCCAAAATTTTGAAGTCATTCCTTTGTATGTCCTTAGCACAATTTTCAAATGAATTACAATGTTTTCCCTTGCTTCTGCAAAATGGATGTATTTCCCTACAATCCAATAAAATTAGACACTAGAACATACACAGTCCAGTAGTATTAATGTGACCACCACATATGTTTGACATCAATTTGCAAAAACCACTCAATGATGGCAAGTGGTAACACTAGCAGCAGGGTGTATATAAAGCATGTCAGTGGCTGCAGGAAACAGTGCAGTCGTTGTTGTAATGCATAAACAAAGTGATTTACCAGATATCCACTAGGGCATGCTTACTGGCTTTCGGGCCAAAGGCGGAAGTACGTATTTCTGAAAGGCTGAGTTTGTAAACTGTTTGTGTGCCACTGTGATTAAAGTATACTGAGCATGGAAAAATGATGCAATCCAAGACCAGCGCCAAGGCAGCTGGGGGCACCACGTTCACCATAGACAAGAGTGAACTACAGCTGTGGTTATGTATATGGGTTGAATAGATGTTCAGCTGTTGAATAATGGGCTGCCCGGATGAATGGAGGGGCTACCAACAGTGTCTCCGCATTGACAGTTCAGCAAACATTGTTGTGTGTGGCACTCTGCATCAGGTGCCTGGTTCATGCACCCATGCTGACTGCTGTTCCTCAGTGATGAAGGCAGGAATTCACATGCCAAACTTCAGCTGGACATCCACTGAGCGGTGACAGGTGGACTTTTAAAATTAATCACATTTTATGTTCCATCAGACAGATGGCCGTCTGAAAGCAAATACCTTACAACAATCATCGAAAGGATCCTGCCTGGAGGAAAGAGTGTTATGGTCAGGGGAATGTTTTCATTTCATTATCAGGGTCATCTCGTCATTCTGGAAGGCACAGTGGATCAACACAAGCATGCATCTACCCAAGGGGACCGTGTACAGTCTTACATTCAGTTTGTTTTTCCTTGGCACAATGACATCTACCAACAGGTCAGTGCAACATGGCACACACTTCACAGTGTACAGGCATGGTTCAAAGAGCACCAGGATGAGTTTACCATACTTCCTTGACCACCAAAAGCCTGGGATTTACACCCAATTGAGGCTCTTTGGTACCACCTTGATTGGACCATTCATGCCACGGATCATCAGATGAGAAACCTAGTGCAATTGCCACTTCACTGGAATCAACAAGACTCCATATCTGTGTTGATACCTTCCAGAACCTCATTGATTCTCTTCCTGCACATTTTGGAGTGGTCTGTGCTGCAAAAAGTGGTTATTCCATGTTTCGCAGGAGGTCGTGTTAATGTGACTGGACATCATGTGACGTAAAAACTGTACAGTGACTTTGCATTACAGTAGTCATATTCCATAACTCCCACAAAGAGTGATCTGTAGGAAGTGGAAAGAAGTCACAAATATAAATATACCCTAAGTGCATTGAAATAACTTAATAGTACAGACTGTATAACAGTGATGATACTAATGGATGAATTGAACTTTCTGGTACCACTGTCAGCTTTGATCCAAGACATAACTATGTTGTGTTGTGTGGCGTTATTGTGGTGCGGCACCTATTAAATGATTTGTATTTGCAGAGAGCATTTTCGAATGAGCAGTGGTGCCTTCTAGTTTCTGATTGATATTAGTGCAACATTGGGCTTAGTGCCATATGTTACTTGGTGTTTATTTTTGTTGGCTTCACGTGGCGGTGTCAGTGTGACAGTATTGCAGGTCGATTAGGAGGGGTTCCTGGTTCAAGAATTCTATACTGGCTATGTGGGATATTGTTTTCTAAAGTTGTTATTGGTGCTGTTGCCCGTCAATTTGGTTTTCTTCCCACAAGACCTATGTTAGTAGTAGGTTTGTTTCATATTGATATTCTTATTGTCATGAGGTTTGTTCTGAGTTTATAAAGTATAAGGGGTCTTCAGGTAGGGGAACTGGGGCTAATTGTGAAAATTGATGAGTCTCCATTTAGAAAGGCTAAGTACAGGAGGGGCAGTTGTGCTGTGAGTGTTTGTGTGTGTGTGTAGCGGTTCACCTGCTTTGTTTATTGTCTTTGTTTGTCCTCGGTGTCGACATCATGCATTGCTACGCTGGCTGAAAAATGGGGTTTGTAATTCCGACACTGACTGCTGTAAATAATGTAGCCAACAGGTACACAGTTGCGTTTCACAGTACTTTAATTTCACTGTTCACAACTCCCCAATAATACAGTTATTTGGCCATTGCACTGTTGTTTAACTTCCGATAAGCCTCATTAATAGTTTGCAGGCAAACCTCCACATACTGCTATAATAGTTAACTGCTGAACATCTACGAGCAGTTTAAACCTAACCACAAGGTTCACAATTCTTGATGAATAGAAAGGTATGTATGGAGCAGACACTGTCATTGTTTTTACACATGGCCAAATTGTTTAACTCTTATTCCAGAGTTAAGCTGAAGCATTGTTGTCGATCTAACCAACACAGGTCTCTCGTCTGAAACTGGGCCGTGGACTGACTGTCTCGGGACCAAAAATTGGGCCCTTATATATCATCACAATAATAGGTACTGCAACTACACATTGTTCGAAGTTAAATTTACAGAAATCACGATTAACATTTAACTGAATACATTGAAAAATTTGCTCCTTTTAATAGTTTCTTCTACTGCAAAGGTTAGGCCGAATTATTTGTTTAAATTGTGAAATTAACAAATATCATTACGCAAACAAGACTTTTGACAAAACTGTTAATTACTTTGAAAATGAAACTTTGTAATTAATTAAAGGCTGCTTTTGCTAACATGTTTTTGAATAGAGCCAAATAGATACTTCAAGATTACTAGCACCTTCCAAATGTTCATAATTATTACAGAATTTATATATTTTTATATGTCAACAATAGAATTTATGTTACGAAACAATCACTGATTTCACCCTATAACAAAAGATACTAACGAGGAATAGTCTAAATAAATTACAAAATCAATTACATACATAAAACTACGCACCAAATTAGATCTGGTGTTATATTCTTTAAAACTGAGGCCAACCTTTCTCTTTTATGGAAATGCTGATTATATTCATGTATACCGTATTTACTCAAATCTAAGCCGCACTTTTTTTTCCTGTTTTTGTAATCCAAAAAACCGCCTGCGGCTTAGAATCGAGTGCAAAGCAAGTGGAAGTTATGATAAATGTTGGTAGGTGCCGCCACAACTAACTTCTGCCGTCGAATGTATGTAGCGCAACACAGGCACAAAGATAAATACCGGCGCCAAAACCTCTGCGTCAGTAAATAAATGTAAAAAAAAAAAAAAAAAGGTGGAAGACGAGCTTTTTTCTCCGCCCCGAGTTTCGACCACTGCATTTTCATACATTATCCAACGAAGTAAATACAAATTCCGTATTGTTCATCTCGGAATGTAGCAGCATTCCAATGTACTACGAAAATCCGACTGACAAGACTTTGGGATGTTTGTCAATATGGCCAACTCAACGTTCTGAATTTTTTCATACCTGTGAGAAGAGATGGTTGCTAATAGGGACCTTTATGAATTGTGAATCACATGCAGTGTTCTCTTATAAGAATAATACGAATATAAACATTTTGCCATGTATTGTTTCGTGTTTGCTGCTACCTCACTTAAATCCTGTCTGCCTAATAAACTACGAAACTAGTGAGACAACAGCAATCGTGTAAGAATATACATATAATGTCATGTTTATATTCGTATTATTCTTATGCCTGATAATGATACAGTCAGAAATGAAGCACGGTGGTTGACTAGATTTTAAATCTAAGATGACTCTAGTTTCTGTGCAGAATGTAATGTACTAAAGAGGGGCCTGCAAAGATTTTCAAACGGAGAAAAATTTTCGCTAAACTCTCCTTCAGAACATCTTCTATCATATGCAGTCTATTATTTGGTTTTTGTTGATCATTATCAAAGAAAGCAGTAGTGTAAGTAACAACAAATAGCAACGGCAAGACGTTGTTTCGGCTATGAGACAATTCCTCTCTTTTTTTATTTTTTATTGTAAGCCGCGGTAGCGCGCACAAAAGCAAGCCATGCCGCGACAAACAATGCATTTTCAGCTTAGAGTGACGTAGACACCTATAACAAAGAGAACGGCACTTATCAGATCAAAGAAAAATATGCAATGAATTCAAGCCAGACGAAGCACGTGAAAAAGGAAGGGTACCCGTAAAAATACGGACGGAGTGCCTGACGCATAGCAATGGCTACCTGGTTAAGCTTAACTGCTAAGCTTACAACTCGAACCAAACTACTGTAGCTGTATCGTCATTCATTCGACCTAAATTGTGTCTCATATTACAATGGACCAACTTTGTTTCGATTTTGGGGTGCGGCCTAAAACTTTTCTCTCCTCTTGAATTTCGAGTCTCAAATTTCAGGTGCGGCTTAGATTCGGGAAATTTTTTTTTCCTTGATTTCGAGTCTCATTTTTCAGGTGCGGCTTAGATTCGAGTGCGGCTTAGATTCGAGTAAATACGGTATTAAGTGTAATTAGTTAAAGTGAAAAAACGAATTTTAAGGAGGCAATGGCAAAACAAGAGGGGAAGTAAAAATTATCCCAACTTGCTTCGTCACATCTGGAGGGTTGTTTTTCAAGGGCTAGGTATTCTGATGTGGTTTTTATGGTGGTGGGTGGGCTTGAAAAATGGGTTGTGGTTGGATTAATTGTTGAGTACCCAGAGGATTCCACTATTGTATCAGATTCATTTTCTCCATTCAGGGATTTAGGTACTAGGGGTTATCGTCTCAATGAGTATTGTTGGGGGTGGGGGGGGGGGGATTATCTGAAAACTAGTGTCAACTTCAACGTGTTTTGGAGCTCATTTAAAAAAATGTACTGTCTGAAGATTGTCAGTTAAATGTTTGGGAGCCGGGATGGGGTGGGGGTTATTTTAGTGAGTCATGGTATTTTGTTACGGATTTTTTTCCTTCCCCAAACAATGGAAACTGTACTTTGGAATATCAGCAGCATTAGAAAAGATAGATTGCTACTCACTGTAAAGCTGACCTGTTGAGTTGCAGACACATGCATTGAAAAGATGGTTACACATTATAGCTTTTGGCCAAAGCATTCATTTTAACTAAAAGCTACAATGTGTAAGAGAATTTTTCCTTTTTTTGGGGGAGGGGGGGGGGGGGACAATTATATTTGAGTTGGTACTTTTCAGTTGGATTAGGTTTTAATTCTTTTTCTCCAAAATTGTGAATGACATTAGTATTTCTTGCAGTATTTATATTTTTATGTGGATATTAGTTGACGGGTGAGTGGTGTTTAGGGTGCTAGGATTAGAATGTGTTTCAGTAAGGGTTTTGTGTGTGTGTGTGTGTGTGTGTGTGTGGGTGGGTGCACACGCACGCATGCTAGAGAGAGAGGGAGAGAGAGAGAGAGATTTGTTTGTTAGCTGACTCATACTACTGTCATTATTCCATCTTGGATTTTCCAGTGTTGGATTTTACTTCAACCTGTTGCAGTTTGTTGCTATTGTAGGCTTCATTTGAGATACATAGGTCAAGTGAAATTTGTTTTTTAGTTATGCGTGGGTTTGTGGTATCGCGGACTTGGTTTCAGTTACTGACATCAAGTGCCTTTCTCATTCTCAGTTTCCCCACCTCCCAGGTTCTTCAAACTTATGGTTTTGTTGATTGCCAGTGTCTACATTTGGTTGGTTGATTTTCGCGTTAGGGTCAATCCATATGAAGTGGTCCAGTGATGGTTGCTTGACCATTTTTAAATATTTTAATTTTTTTGTATGTGATTGCCCTGTATTTGTGAAGTTCAAAACAGTTTTTTTTAAAAATAATTTATCTTGCACCTTTACTGGATGGCAGCCATTTTTATTAGTAGGTGCGCAACGATTTTTCAGTCTGTAGACATAGCGAAAATTTTAATATCTCTGCACTGGGTTAAGTTACAACTTTGCAACTGACAAGATTGTTTTTAGGAAAGTGTCCTCTACAATGTTGTCTATTACACAAAAAACCTAAATTCAAAAATAACCAGTCAAAATTACCTCCAAAGTTTGGTATCCAAATTTTCAAAAATCCACTTTTTAGGCCCAAAAATAACAAGCAAGGAGTGATTTATGAGACTCTATTTTTTCCTATATTTGGATATCATACACTACTAGCCTCATCTAGAGCAACAACACTTACAAATGTTTCCTTAATTTTTTATGAATTTTTGAAATTTGGAAATTTTCATTTTTTGTAAAGTTTGGGGCTAGTTATCTCAAGTGGGACTGAATATAAAAATATGATTTTTGCACAGTTTGTAATCCTATATGATAGCAACGTACTGTAAAAATTTCAACATTGATATCTAACAGTGAACAGAGATATGAATTTTTGAAAATGAGGAAATAATTCACATTACTCTACAACTGATCTTATGACTGTTGCCTATTTAAATGGTTTATTATTTCATTGTAATAAAATTTAATTGTGACATATTTAGCTAACACTATCTCCCAATATTTGTTTAGTTTATTTGATTTTAATAAAGCAATATTAAACAATAGCAGCTTTCACTTTTGTTCTATTGTAATAAAAATGCCCATTTACGTTTAGGTTTATTGTCAATAAATAAGTACATTATTGCTGGGTGTAGCGTTGTAGAAGTACGTTATTGCTGGGTGTGGCATCGTTGTAGGCAGTCTGTTCTAAAACCTCTATTAGAGTGGTTATACATACTTCATCTAGAGTGTAGAATGTGTTATGTGCTTTGTTCTATGTGTAATTTGTAATTAATTTTGTGAGATTAACTGGAATGCAATAACATGGATGAACAGTGCTCTTTGGACAGATAGCAAGTGAAGTGTGTCACAAAACAGTTTACGGTTCAGTTTCAAAAAACCTGAAAAATGTCAATGACTTTGATGAAGTTAGACAAACTTTGTTTAAATTTTGAGTAAGTTCTTCTGTATCATCAGTGTGTGAGTATCAAGAGATATTCTGAAGTACAACCACATTTTTGGAAGAAAGTGCTGTGATCCGCTTAAAGTTCATAAAAAGCCTATTACTAAAGTTTTGAAGAAAATAAAACTTGAACATTTGTTCTTGTTATGTGAGAGTGAAATAGCTTCCCAAGTGAAACATAATGTGATTCCTGTAAATTCCCTGTGCCCAAACTGTTACTCAGAAATATTTGTTGTTAATCCAGAACCAGACTCATGTAACTTTGTTAATGGCATTTGTATTCCTAATGAGGAAGCTGTCAGCATATTGGATTTTGCTTGTTCTCCTGCTTCGAAAATAATAAAATTAAGTAGCAGAAAAAGTAAAGCAGCTATTGAAAATAAGGTATAACAAATTTCACACAAAATTACAAAAGACATGGAATCATGCTTTAATAATACAGGTACCAACATTATTTCTAAAGAAGAAGTAAACCTACCACCAGCATCATCTGACACTGAATATTTGAGCTTAATAGAGAAATTAAAAATGAAATGTTCAGTGACATCTGAAGAGGAAAAAGTTAAAATTTTAAGTTTGCCCCCTGACTTATGGTCAAGAGAAAAGTAGTTCATGAATTCAACGTTTCTCATTGTTTGCTTAAACTAACCCAAAAATTAGTGAAAGAGCAAGGTATTCTTCCAGTTTTAGGAAAGAAGAAAGGAGTAGGTGTAAGTGAAGAAACAATTAAAAAGATCCGGCAGTTTTTTGAAGATGATGAAAACAGTAGAATGTGACCAGGTTGCAAAGATAGCAAAAGAGTTGTTATAAATGGAGTTAAAGTAAGAAAGTAGAAATGACTAGTGCTGTCAAATTTAAATGAACTTTATGTAGCTTTCAAAAATTCTCATCCTGAATGCAAAATTGGAAGGTCAAAATTTTGTGACCTCCACCCTAAGTGGTGTATTTTGGCTGGACCCTCAGGGACACACTCTGTATGTGTTTGTTTATATCGTCAAAATGTCAAACTGATGATTGCGGGTGCAAAACTCAGTGATCTTAACTACAAAGAGTTACTAGATTTAATCATCTGTGACACTAACAGTTATGACTGCATGATGAGTTTGTGTAATAAATGTCCTGGTAAGGAAACCATTATTGAATTTTTTCACGAATAATATGAGTAAATGCCAGACAGTATTACCTTCAAACAGTGGTTCACAGCTGACAGGGCAGAAATGATAACGGTGGTTAAATCTCAGGAAGAGTACTTGGAATCTTTAATTGACAACTTACAAAATCCCAAAAGTCACCACTATGTTTCTAAAATCCAGGGTAAGTTTTTAAGGACATAAAAGCACAACTTCATGAAACTGAATGCATAGTGCTAGCTATCTTAATTTACAGAAAATTTTACATTTATGATTCAGGATGCAATACAAGGGTACCACTGGTTCAGTGACCAGGTAACAGTGCATCCATTTATTCTCTACTTTAAAAATGAGAAAGATGAAGTTTGCAGTTCTTCAATTTGCGTTCTAAGTGACTACTTGGAACACAACATGTTTGCTGTACATGTGTTTCAAAAATATGTAATAAATTACAAAAAAGAAAATTTTCCCAAGGTTGAGAAGCTGATATACTTTTCAGATGGAAGTGGTAGTCAGTATAAGAACAAAAAGAAATTTTCAAATCCGTGCAACCACAAAGTAGACTTTGGGTTGGAGGCTGAATAGCAATTTTTTTTTTTTCTATGGTAAAAATGCATGTGATAGAGTAGGAGGTAAAACAAAACAAGAAGTAAGTAAAGCCAGCCTACAAAGACCAACCACAGACCAAATTCTCACAGTACAGGACACGTATGTCTTTTGCAAGGATAATATTAAAGGAATTACCTATTTTCTAATAAAGAAAGAAGAAGTGGTTCTGCATATGAAAACCGGATTTGAAAACTGCATACCAAAAAAGGACCAAGGTATTTCGATATATTCCTTGGCATTGCACAGAACTTAGCTCGATACTATGTAACATCAGTAACAGAAATGTATGAGGATCATTGTGTCAGTAAAATTACATCTCTGTCTTTAACATTGAATAACATAGTGGCATGTGTGTATGATGGACAGTGCTGGCTTGCAGAGGTTGAAAGAATAAGTTTGGTAAACAATGATGTTTTGTGCATTTTTACCACCCTGCTGGCCCAAGAACATCATTCAAGAAATCTACTAGTGACAAAGTTTGGATACCAATGAAAAATGTGTTAAGGAAACTTTCAGTGCTTGAACTTACGACAGCAACTGGGAGGTCTTATCCTATATGACAGAAGCTGTCTGAAGAAATAAGTCTTCTTAACATTCACCACCAGAAGGATGTTAATTGAAAATATTTATTTTAAGTATGTCAAAATAATATAAATGTTAATTTCAGTGATGTTTCCACTTTTTGTATATAATTCAGTACCTTCTACAATAATTGATTATATCCAGCCAGTATCACACATGAATAGGCAACAGCCATAAAATCAGTTGTAGAGTAATGTGAATTATTTCCTCATTTTCAAAAATTCATATCTTTGTTCACAGTCAGATATCAGTGTTGAAATTTTTACAGTACGTTGCTATCATATATGTGTACAAACTGTGCAAAAATCGTATTTTTATATTCAGTGGCACCTGAGATAACTAACCCCAAACTTAACAAAAAATGAAAATTTTCAAATTTCAAAAATTCATAAAAAATTAAGGAAACATTTGTAAGTGTTTTTGCTCCATATGAGGCTAGTAGTGTATGATATCTAACTATTGGAAAAAAATAGATTCTCATAAATCACTCCTTGTTTGTTATTTTTGGGCCTAAAAAGTGGATTTTTGAAAATTTGGATACCAGACTTTGGAGGTCATTTTGACTGGTTATTTTTGAATGTAGGGTATTTTGTGTAATAGACAATGTTATAGAGGACACTTTTCTAAAACCAATCATGTCAATTGCAACATCGTAACTTAAACCAGTGCAGAGATATTCATATTTTTGCTAACGTCTGTAAACTGAAACATTGTCTCACACTTACAAACGAAATTGGCCACCATTCAGTAAAGGTGAAAGGTAAATTTATTTTAAAAACTATTTTGAACTTCACAATTATAGGGTAATCACATATAAAAAATTAAAATATTTAAAAATGGTCAAGCAACCGCCTTAATTTTTATTGGACCACTTCATTTGGATTGACCCATTAGTATTTGTTTGGTATTGAATTGTCATATATTTAGTTTGTCCCCATCCGGAACCTCCTAATTCTCACTCTTGTCTCATTGGTTGCATCTTGTTTATGCAGTTAAATATTTTTTGCGTCTGTCTACATGTGGAATGTATGACCCCTTGGTCATTATATTGTATAAGCTTAAAGTGAACATCACAGGTCAAAGTTGACGTGCCCTGCTGGAGTCTTCAGTATTCCCATTCTAAATGCAAAATAATTAAAACATTAGAAATAAAGACTTTCTGTAAATCTGCTGTTCTTTGTGGTAGGAGTTACCTAACAGAAAGTTCTTCAATCCAGTCATAAATTCCACCACATTGCCTACTTCACATTTAATGTGCTCTGACAATACAATATGTTGAATACATCCATATCTATGTATCTGACTCCTTTCTGTACTGGTGTTAACCCCCCCCCCCCCCCCCAAAAAAAAAAAAAAAAAAAAATCTTTGTAGAGTTTGTTATGCATCCTAGTGTTCAATTCATACTTTTCATTATTTTTTTTTTTTTTGAGAAATGGGGAGTACTGGTAATGACACAAGTACATTGTTAATTATACGGATTATACTTGTATGTACCATCACTTGACTCCATCTAATCCCATAGCACACCCAGTTTCAGGCAGTAGTGTCTGAAGACAGGGACTGAAGACCACTCTCAGTAAATTGTTCCATTCTATTTCTCCTTTACTGGTGAAAGAAAAAATGGTGACATATTTGTTGCAGTGCAACATATTTATTTTATGTGAATGGTTTAAATTTTGAATCGCCTCTATGGCTGTGGCATTAAATACTCAAAATATTCCTGGACAAATGAATGATGACTTGTTAAAAGGGCTTAAGTCCAATGTTACCTTCTTTAAAAAAGCAAAATATGTTGTTGAGATCTTGATGCATATATACAAATGTTAGTGTTAAAAGATGTTGGTGTTAAAAGGACTTCACTCCTACCAATCCTTCACCAAAAACCAAAGCTTCAATCTACATGGAAATAATTGACTGATCTCTGACCACAGTGATAACAGAGAAGAAACTGTGATTCTTCTAGTTTTTTGTTTATTTTTTTTATTTTAGAATGTTAAGATTGTTGACTTAGGTGAAATTGTTAATGAAGAAAAAAGAAGAAGAAGAAGAAGAAGAAAACCACTACCAATGGAAACAATGAAACATTCCATGTCCCAATTTGAACAAGTTACATTTAAGCCGTGTGACTGTATGGAATTTTAGTACTCCCTGATCGGAAAGGATGTTTAGTGATTTCACTTTACACACACAGCCCCATAAGTCATACATTTAAGCTTTCACAGCCGAATAATATGAATGATGTAGCTTTCCCTAATACATTAGCATATCCAAAAGGCAGTGTCTCCTACAAAACAAAGAAAGCAGTGGACATTCAGCAAGTACTGTCATATATTCACCAAGGAGGAGAAGTAAAGATTTTCAACCACATGATTGTTAACTGGAACAACATGGCCAGAGCAAACAATGTTAGTGAAGAAGACTGAAAGGTCATTGTTAAAACAGTATTTGTAAAACCATTGACTTCATTCCAGGCTTAAAAACCACAGATTATGAATTGTTTATTATGTTTCTGGGTGTTCTAAAAGTATTAAATAATATTGTTACATACCTGCAAAAATGTAAGAAATAACTGTTTTAACACGAATTTACCAATCATCTAGGAAAATATTTAAACCACTAGTGAGTTTGTTTTTTTATTATTGCTTTCAGCTCAAGAAATATGATTTTAATTGAGAATAATAAAATCCAAAACAATAAGAAATACTATTTTTTGGAATATTTTTTACAAATTATTTATTAAATGGATTTATGTTGATGCTCTATAAACACCTTAAAATACATCCATAACAATGAAAATAACCCATTTTTGTCAATATAATGTAACTGAATAGATTAAAAAAACTACTCACCAAGTGACAGCAGAACACACACACATAAAAAAAGGTTTTACTTATGCAAGCCTTTGGTGCCAGTGGTTCCTTCGTCTGACAGAGGGGTTGAAGGGGAAGGAGGGGGGTGAAGGAAGAGGACTGAAGAAGTTTAGGAAAAGTGGTAGAGGTCGGAAAAGTCACCCAGAAGCCAGGATCAGGGATGAGGAGAGAAGACTGATTGTTGGGGACTGCACAGGGAGAGATTTGAAAACCTGAGAGCATAAAAGGCGGAAGTCAGGATAAAATGCAAGACAGAGATTACTGCCAAAACATCATGCACAAGTCAATAAGAGTGAAAAGCTAAGTGTATTGTATGTCAAAGAGATGGGAGGGGGTCGGCGAAAAACATGCAGATCAGAAAATGAGAGATTTAGAAAACTAAAACAGAGTGAATAAAGGAGTAGTTACTGTGAAGAAATGCTGAGACAGAAGAAATTAACGTAAATTAAGGCTAGATGGATGGCGAGAACCAGGGACATGTTGTATCACTAGTTCCCACCTGCAGAGTTATGAGAAACTGGTGCCTGGGGGAAGAACCCACATGGTGTGTGCAGTGAAACAGGCGCCGAGGTCACAACGGTCATGTTGTAGAGCATACTCTGCAACAGGATATTGTGTGTTGCTGGTATACACCCTCTGCCTATGCCCATTCATCCTAACTACGAGGGCGGTTCAGAAAGTAACCTCCGATTGGTCACAGTGCGGGTTGTGGGGGGAGTAGCGACGCCATCTGTGTGTTCACGCACTCAACAGGTCAGTCGGCATCAAGCCGTGGTCGAGTGAACGTCGTACCTGCGTTAGTTTAGTTTTTGTGGCAGTTTGAAATGTGTGCTGCAATAGAAAACCCCGCCAAATGTGAAGTGCGTGCTGTCATAAGGTTTTTTACAGCCAAAGGATATTCTGCAGCAGCTATTCATCGTGAGCTTTGTGCCGTGTACGGACCAAGAGTTATGAGTGAAGGAGTTGTCCGTGAATGGGTACGTTTATTTAAAAGTGGACGAGAAAACGTTCATGATGAAGAGAGGAGTGGTAGACCATCATTGGTGACTGACGAACTCGTTCAGACAGTTGATGCAAAAGTTCGTGAAAATCGACGTTTCTCAATGTCGGAGTTGTCTACTGGTTTTCCACAGATTTCTAAGACTCTCTTGTACGAGATAGTGACAGCAAGATTGGGTTACCGTAAGTTCTGTGCACGATGGGTGCCCAAAATTTTTACCGACCACCACAAAACTCAAAGAATGGCCTCTGCATTAGACTTTCTGTCACGTTATGAGGACGAAGGAGAACCATTGTTAAACAGAATCGTGACCGGTGACGAAACCTGGATTAAGTACGTGAACCCTGAGACAAAAGAACAATCAAAGATGTGGGCACATTCAAATTCGCCTACCAAACCAAGAAAAGCCTCGCAAGATTTTTCTGCCAGAAAACTGATGGCAACAGTGTTTTGGGATGCTAAAGGGGTGTTGGTTGAATTCATGGAATGTGGTACGACCATTAATCAAGACATGTACTGTGAAACAATAAAAAAGTTACGACAGGCTATACAGAACAAACGCCGTGGTATGCTGACTTCCGGTATCGTTTTTTTGCACGATAACGCCCGTCCTCACTCTGCTCGCAGAACAACGGCCCTTCTTGAGTCCTTCAAGTGGGACGTTATCAACCATCCACCTTACAGCCCAGATCTGGCGCCAAGTGATTATCACCTCTTCATGCATTTGAAGAAATGGCTCGGGTCACAGCGGTTTGATGACGACGAAGAGCTCAAAGATGCGGTCACAGGCTGGCTCCAGGCACAAGCGGGTGATTTTTATGCAGAAGGAATTTCAAAGCTTGTGAAGAGATACGATAAGTGCCTCAATCGCTATGGAGACTATGTAGAAAAATAGTGCAAAGATGTAGTTGTAAGATGTATATATTAAAATATTTTTATTTAACTTGGTGTATTTTTTTAAATCAACCGGAGGTTACTTTCTGAACGGCCCTCGTAATAACTGGGTGGTGGTCATGGCACTGTAAAAGACCGAACAGTGTTCACATAACAGCTGGTATGATAAGTATTGTTCCACAGGTGGCCTTCCCTCCGATATTATATGTTTTGCCAGTTATAGGGTGAGTATAGATGGTAGTAGAAGGGTGCGCAGGGCAACTCTTGCAATGGGGATGATCACAGGAGTAATAGCTATAGTGTAGGGAGATGGGTGTAGAAGGCTCGTAGGATCTGACAAGGATATTGTGGAGATTGGGAGGGTGATGAAAAGCTATTCTAGGTATGGTGGGCAAAATCTCGGACAGAATGGATGTCATTTCAGGGCATGGTTTTAGGAAGTCATGGCATTGTTGAAGTAGGTGATTAATATGTTCAAGACCAGGATAATACTGAGTGACAAGTGGTGTGCTCTGAAGTTTTTGGAGGGATCAGCAGTGCTGGGATTGGATGTGATGGCATGGGAAATCTGCTTTTGAATTAGGCTGGTGGGGTAATTGAATCCAGTGAAGGCTGAGGTGAGAATGGTTGCGTACTGCTGTAAAGAGTGTGCATCTGAACAAATACATTTGCTTCAAGTGCCAAGGTGTATGGGAGGGAATGTTCGGCATGGAAAGGATGGCGACTGTCAGAGTGTAAGTGCTGTTATTTGTTGATAAGTTTAATGTGGACATAAGTGTGTAGCTGGCCTCTGGTGAGGATGAGATCAGGATCAAGGAACGCGGCACTCTGAATGGGACTATGTGAAATTTAATTGGGAGAAGGTATTTAGAGATTCCAGGAACTTTAATAGGTCAGCCTCACCATGAGTCCATATGGCAAAGATGTCATCAGTGAATCTAAACAGCCTTATGGAGCCCAGGAAAACCCTCTCCAAGTGACCCATAAAAAGGTTGGCATAGGAAGGAGCCATTCTGTTTCACATGGCTGTACCCATGATCTGTTTGTATTCTGCCCCTCAAAGGTGAAGTAGTTTTTGATAAATATAAAGTCAATCAACACTTTTGTTGCGGCATCAGTGCAGGCGCGCAACTCTCCAGTGCCGGTCGGTAACACTCTGAAACGGCAGATACCGCTCGGAGCCGACGCTCCTAAGCACACCTGAGCTACAGGCTGACGTCAAGACACTGTAAGATCTGTAGGATCATGTTCTATACTGACCTAATGATGACACCTTAGGTGCATTACTTCAAATAAGCTTCGACTGTATTGTGGCCATGTTTTAAAGTCTATTTGCTATCTGACACCTGTAGGGGTCACAGGCGTCATTCAGATGTTCCTGATTTGTTGATAATGTAACAAAAAATACAATTTGGATTCCAAAATGCATATTCTTGAGAAGGAAAAAAAGGGAAACTTGATTCATTTGAAATTATATTTACCTTAAATGTGCATTTTTAAGATTGACTCTGCTAGAAATCGTCAATTTAGTAACATGTTTGCTCCTGGTGTGAGAGAATGAGCCATCTAGATTTATCATAGACACCCAGGGGATGACCGGATGTGTAGAAATTAGTAAGCGAAACACTTTTCCTGCTCCTTTTCACATTGGAAGGTCCATTAACCTCCATTACAAACAATATACGTTCGATAACTGACCACACAAAATAAAAGTTTACACGCTTTGATACTAGCTTAGACACTGCAACTAGACTGAGTAATCTGACAGTGAGCGTGGACGCTTATAAGCGTCAACCGCACTGGCTTGTGGCTTGTTGTGACGCTTATAAGCGTCAGCTGCAGCGAAAGTGTTAAAGTGAGCAGGAAGGAAGTCATAGGTTTGGAATCAGGTGGACCCTGACTGAGGAAATGTTCAGCAGCAGACAGACAGTGTTCATGGGTAATGTTGGCATAGAGGGAGATGGCATAAAAGTGGGGTGCATGGTTTGGGTAGGTTAAGAAGTTCCGTGGATTGTGGTGTTAGTCCTTGTGAAGGGCCTAAGGTTTTAAGGAGGGACTGCAGGTCAGTTTTTATAACAGGGATGGGATTGTTATGACAGATTTTGTATGTGGAGATGTGAGACAGCTGGCACAGACATTCACTAACATACTCCTGTTGGTCAAACACCACAGTGATATATCCTTTTTCTGCTGGGAGGATAATGATGGAGTCATCAGCTTTTGGGAAACACAGGGCCCAGAGTTTGGCACAGGACAGGTTAGGGTCATGTTGTAGGGACCTGAGGAAGGGTTGTGAAACAGTGCTGGATGTGAGGATTTCTTGGAAGGCTTGTAAGGTATGATTTTGAGGTAGCAGTGGTGGATCAAGTTGGGATTGTGGTCAGGTTTGCTGTTGGAAAGGTTTTGAAATTTGGTTGCAGAGTGATATTTCTAGTTGGCATTACATGTGCAGGCAAGTAGGTCCTTCACCGAGGCAGCATGATTAAATACAGGTTTAGGACTGAAAGTGAGACCCTTGAGAACACTGTACTGTTGTGTCTAGTCCTTGTGGTTATGAGTTATTATTGGATTAGGAGGCAGTGGTGAAGGTTGTGGGATGTTAGGGAGATTGGCCAAGCTCGGTTTGTAGGAGAGGAGTGGTGGTTTATGGTGTGGCAGTAATGTGTAAGTAATGAGAGGGACAGGAAAGAGGGATAGCTATTTGAGGTGAACTCTGGCATGTCGCAGTTTGAAGTTGGCATGGCAGATGATACCATCTAGGGAAACACGAGGGGCTGATAACCGCAGGATTTTGTAGGAGGAGAGAAGTCTAGTGGAGTGGAAATTAGCAGGTGAGGCATTTAGGTCACACATTAACCGGGTAAGGGCAAGAGTTTGCTGTATTTGAAACTGTAAAAGAGCCCCATGTAGAGCAGGATTACATCCAGAAACAGGGACCTTCAGTGTTAGGCCTTTGGGAGTCACTCCAAGGGACAAGCAAGTTTCAAGGAACGGAATGTGAAACCTTAGTTTTGATAGTGCAGAAGCGTGTTTTCAAAAAGAGTGAATGTAATATGTGTTGGGACTCATCATGGCAAGAGAGGACCGTTTGGAGTGTTAGAAATGGCTGGAACGGTGGCAAAACAAGAGAAGCAGAGGGTGGAAAAAGATCCAAAATGGGAGAGAAGCAAGGAAAAATATGGAAAAATAAGAAAAATTTCTATGAAAATCCGAGGATTAACAAGAAGTAATGAGGGGGTGAGAATTTTTTGCTAGAAAAGTGGTCCAGCAATGGAAAATCGAGGATGGAATGTAACAATATTATGAATAGGATAGTTGGTGCTCACCATGTAGCAATGATCCTGAGTCGTAGAAAGGCACAACAAATACTGTCAGACAGCTAGCTTTCAGCCAACAAGGTCTTTGTCGGAAATAGAAAAAACACACACACGTGCAAACACAACTCACACACTCATGACCACAATCTCTGGCAGTTGGAGCCGGGCTGCGAGCAGCAGTGCATTATGGGAGAGGCAACTGGGTAGGGGTAAGGACGAGGCAGGGGTGGGTAGGGGGAGGGCTAGCAGGGTAGGAGTGGGAGACGGTAAAGTGCTGCTGGGAGTGTGCAGAGAGTTAGAGTACAGGGAAGAGAGAGAGGGTGTGGAGGTAGGGGAAAAGGAGAGAAGTAAAAAGACTGGCTGCATTGGTGGAATAGAGGGCTGTGTAGTGCTGGAATGGGAACAGAGAAGGGGATAGATGGGTACGGACAATGACAAACAAAGGTTGAGGCCAGAAGGGTTATGGGAAGTAGGATATATTGCAGGGAGAGTTTGCGACTGTGCAATTCAGAAAAGTTGGTGTTGGTCGGAAGGATGCAGGTGGCACAGCCTGTGCTGGTATATCAAGCCCACATCCCGTATGGAACTATGGCTTGAATCCTCATCAGGTTCCTTTTTTTCTTATTTTTTAGATGTCCATTTCCAAGTTCTCGTCATCTGTAAACAGGACATCGTTTTGTCAAATGGTTGAAGAAGTGTTGCACAATGAAGAACTGCATCCATATCATTATACATTCACTCATCACCAGCAGTGAGAAGACTGCACGCATTCAATGAGTAAATGGCTTTTGCACCAAGTAAAAGACAGTGAACATTTTATAAATAATGTGATATGGACTGATCAATCTAGCTTCACTTTTGAAGGTATTTACAACTCCCACAGCAGCCATTATTGGTCAGAACACAACCCACATGGTGGCTTTCAGGCACACTTTGGCATAAACCTGTGGGTTGGAATCACGGGAGTAGTGCTTTTGGGCCCTTATGTATTGTATGTTTCCTTGTGATACTGTGTCCTTTGCCTGACAAATTAGAAAACATTCCACTTGGTGTTCAGTGACAGCTATGGTTTCAGTGTGGCGGTGCACCACCACACTTTTGGAGTGAATGTGCACAAATAGCTAAATCAGGCGTTTCCAGGGAAATGGATTGGTTGTGGAGGATCAATATTCTGACTTCCATGTTCCCTGGACCTTAATCCACTAGGCTGTTATTTGTGGGGACACTTAAAGGAACAAGTTCATAGTATTCCATCCATGAATGTACTCAATCTAATAGCTTTGAATGTCGTCTCCAAAGTGAACACTGCTTGTATGGGTACATATCCACTCTGTGAAGATAAGCCTGGACAAAAAAATGTATACAATGGATTATTGTGTGCGGCATAATGTACAATCTAGTGTAGTCTACCCATTGTGTTTTTTTGCACCTCATTGATGCAGACAATGTTACACTATTATTTTCTATTCCCTTTATTTGTGTCATGGACAAAACAAAATCCTCATCTATGTCTGTAAGAAGTTTGTTATGTCTTAATGTTTAAGTAAAGGTAATAGTAAGAGAGAGAAATACACAAGATACCGTATTGTAGAGGTGTAAATAGTTTGGTACAAATGCAACGCAAACATCAGCAAGTCTCCATATTGGTTCCCTACAGAATTGCCTCATATCACTGAGCTAATGGAACTGTCTTGAATTGGGATGAGAATTGCATGCCAACGCCAAGGGTGTCATTTTTTTCTTCAATGTGTATTAGGAAGAATGTATAGTTAGATTTGTAGGTTACGTGGAGGAGTAGCCAGTGAAATATAAAAGCCAGGTTTGTGGTTTTTTGACTGCCTCTACTGTCTGAGTGGTCAAGAAATACAAAAACTCAGCAGGAACACAATTGAGAATGAAATTGAAGAGGCAATGTCAGAGGAAATGGAACACCAGGTAATGTAAAAGAATAAATTTCACATACATTTACTAAACTATCAGAACTCCAGATTTGAATGTCAACAATGTAGAAAAAGGTAAATTGCTATTTATTGTAAAAATGACACTTTAAATTGCATCAGGCACAGTTAAAAGAGACTTACACATAAGCTTTCGGCCACAGCCTTCATCAGAAAAAGAAACAGAAAAACAAACCATTTTTTTCTCACAAGCAAGCACACCTCATGCACACATGACCACCAACTTTGGTAGCTTGGACCAGAATGCACCCGTCATGTGGAATGGAAGCAGCAATCTGGAGGGGGTGGGAAAGAGGAAAGGATAGCATTGTACGTGTGGGGGGAGAGAGGAGTGCTGTCTGGCGGGGTGTGCAAGGACTAGATTGCCAATAGTTGCAGTGTCAGGAGGCTGTAGGGCAGGAAGGTGAGCAGAACCCAGTGAAAGAGGGGAGGAGTGGGGGAAGATGGGTGGATGCGTTGTCGGAGGGCATCACACCAAGAGGGTGGGAGGTGAGAGTGGGACAGAGGTGATGGGACAGAGGAGGCGGAAACTGTTTGGCAGAGGGTATGGGAACAGTATGTTACCATAGGTTGAGGCTGTGATAATTTCAGGAGCAGATTATGTGCTGTAGGGATAGCTCCCATTTGTGCAGTGCAAAAAAGCTGTTGGTGGAAGGGAGGATCCAGCTGGCCTGGTAGTGTAGCAACCATTGAAATCACATGTTGTGCCATAGAGTGGTCTACTTTGCTCGTGACCATAGTTTTGTGGTGGCCCTTCATTCTGGTGGACAAATGGTTGGTAGTTATGCAAATTAAAGCTGTGCAATGATTGCAACGGATCTGGTAAATGAGATGGCTGCTTTCACAGGTGGCCCGTCCCCTGATGGGATAGGATACGCCTCTGACAGGACTGGAGTAGGAAGTGCTGCGTGGATGGATTGGAGAGGTCTTGCACCTAGATCTTCCACAGGGATATGATCCTTGTGGCATGGGATTGGGAGTGGCATAGGGATGGACTACAATGTTACGGAGGTGAGGTGAGTGATGGAATACCAGTTTAGAGGGCTTGGAAGGATGTTGGGTAGGATGTCCCTCATTTCAGGGCAAGATGATAGTTAATCAGAGCCTTGGCGAAGGATGATGTTCAGTTGTTCCAGTCCGGGGTGGTATGGGGTGACAAAAGGGGCACTCCTTGGTGACTGGTTCTTACAGTTAGTGGGAGGATTAGGGTTATGAGGTAAAATGGCAATACCTGAATTTTGACAGCTGTCGTCTCTTTACGCCAAAAAATCCCTTCCCTACAGCCTGGCCACTTGTGGACAGCATATGTGCAGTGACAAGAACTCCCATGCCCAGAATGCTGAGGTCTCACCAAGGCCTTCCCCTAGACATAATCTGCAAACATATCTCCCATGCCATTTCTCCTCTTTGTCGTGCAGTACCACCTGGACCAGAACAACTAAACCACATCCTTTGCCAGGACTGTGATTACCTATTATCATGCACTAAAATTGGGGACATCCTACCCAGCCCTCCTAACCTCCACAACAACCTAGTCCATCCCTATGTTACTCCCAGTATCAATCACTTGCCACAAGGATCATATCCCTGTGGGAGATCCAGGTATAAGACCTGCCTGATCCATCAGCCCAGCACTTCCTATTACAATCCTGTCATAGGCTTACCCTACTCGATCAGTGGCCAGGGGCCCTATTCTATATCATTCATACCGATTGGTGCAGTAGATTAGTCTCAGTAGCGACCTCATTTTCCATTCTTTATCCGAATTTTCTATTCAGTAACATTCTGAGACTTGTTACCGAATGGTCCTCCCGCCGATTTTTCGACAACTGTACCGAGATGTTTTGGATTTCGGTATGGCTCTGTCTTTTGGTTAGCTGTGGTTTATTTACACCTATAATTTGTTATGTTAAACATATTGAGCGGTTTTAGGTTTGGATTTAATGATTCTGTTACTAAAGAATCACCACAGGACATGTCCGATTGGAAAGTGACTTCATAATAGACTATTTTCCTTTGTTAGAAATATGGTTAGGTTGTTACTGTGAATGATTACAACATCCAAACATTAAAAAAAAGTTTTTGGTCAATATTCTCTCAAAATACCTGTTATTTGTATGCAATTAAGAATTTAAAGATCATTAAATATCAAGACATTGGCTCTGCTTTCGTATATTACATGAGTGTCAGCTGAAATTACTAGTGACTTCGCGTATTCTTTTCCGCGAATGGTTTACCTATCAATTATCGAAACACGTTTAAAACTTTTAAGTAACAATGCAAAGTAATTTTGCGAAGTCTGATACCAAAATTTCATGCATTTACGGCTTACTCCCGCATCATTCGGCAACGAAGTCAGCCTGCGTCTCGCTCGAATGGAATTACATAAAATAAAGCGCCTCCAGCATCCGAGTTGTAGTAGCGAAGTTGGCAAGGCGACGAACTACCGTAGCAGAGGGCGTAGGTTCGTATATTCTGTGGCGGATTTGCATATAGGCCCACTAGGCTCGGGCCTAGGGGCGGCACCGTAAGGGGGGTGGCATTTTTTGCTCTGCACTATTTTAACCTCCCCCCATGAACCATGGACCTTGCCGTTGGTGGGGAGGCTTGCGTGCCTCAGCGATACAGATAGCCGTACCGTAGGTGCAACCACAAGGGAGGGGTATCTGTTGAGAGGCCAGACAAACGTGTGGTTCCTGAAGAGGGGCAGTAGCCTTTTCAGTAGTTGCACGGGCAACAGTCTGGATGATTGACTGATCTGGCCTTGTAACACTAACCAAAACGGCCTTGCTATGCTGGTACAGCGAACGGCTGAAAGCAAGGGGAAACTACGTCCGCAATTTTTTCCCGAGGGCATGCAGCTTTACTGTATGGGTAAGTGATGATGGCGTCCTCTTGGATAAAATATTCCGGAGGTAAAATAGTCCCCCATTCGGATCTCCGGGCGGGGACTACTCAGGAGGACGTCGTTATCAGGAGAAAGAAAACTGGCGTTCTACGGATCGGGGCGTGGAATGTCAGATCCCTTAATCAGGTCTATCTAAGGGCGATGTTCTTGAGAACAATATTATAGAAATGGAAGAGAATGTAGATGAAGAT
The DNA here is from genome assembly GCF_021461385.2 of Schistocerca piceifrons. Lineage (NCBI taxonomy): Eukaryota > Metazoa > Arthropoda > Insecta > Orthoptera > Acrididae > Schistocerca > Schistocerca piceifrons. The sequence continues at coordinate 96,948,333 of NC_060145.1, read as the reverse complement.
GAAATGGGAGATATGATACTGCTTGAAGAGATTGACGGAGCACTGAAAGATCTAAGTCGAAACAAGGCCCTGGGAGTAGACAACATCCCATTAGAACTAATGACAGCCTTCAGAGAGTCAGGCCTAACAAAACTCTACCATTTAGTGAGCAAGGTGTATGAGACAAGCGAAATACCCTCAGACTTCAAGAAGAATATAATAATTCCAATCCCAAAGAAAGCAGGTGTTGACAGATGTGAAAATTACCGAACTGTGAGTTTAATAAGCCATGGCTGCAAAATACTAACACAAATTCTTTACAGACGAATGGAAAAACTGGTAGAAGCCGACCTCGGGGAAGATCAGTTTGGATTCGGCAGAAATGTTGGAACACGCGAGGCTATACTGACCCTACGACTTATCTTAGAAAATAGATTAAGGAAAGGCAAACCTACGTTTCTAGTATTTGTAGACTTAGAGAAATATTTTGACAATGTTGAGCGGAATACTCTCTTTCAAATTCTGAAGGTGGCAGAGGTAAAATACAGGGAGCGAAAGGCTATTTACAATTTGTACAGAAACCAGATGGCAGTTATAAGAGTTGAGGGGCATGAAAGGGAAGCAGTGGTTGGGAGAGGAGTGAGACAGGGGTGTAGCCTCTCCCCGATGTTATTCAATCTGTATATTGAGCAAGCAGTAAAGGAAACAAAGGAAAAATTCGGAGTAGGTATTAAAATTCATGGAGAAGAAGTAAAAACTTTGAGGTTCGCCGATGACATTGTAATTCTGTCAGAGACATTAAAGGACTTGGAAGAGCAGTTGAATGCAATTGACATAGTCTTGAAAGGAGGATATAAGATGAACATCAACAAAAGCAAAACGAGGATAATGGAATGTAATCGAATTAAATCGGGTGATGCTGCCGGAATTAGATTAAGAAATTAGACACTTAAAGTAGTAAAGGAGTTTTTCTATTTGGGGAGCAAAATAACTGATGATGGTCCAAGTAGAGAGGATATAAAATGTAGACTGGCAATGACAAGGAAACCGTCTCTGAAGAAGAGAAATTTGTTAACATCCAGTTTAGATTTAAATGTCAGGAAGTCGTTTCTGAAAGTATTTGTATGGAGTGTAGCCATCTATGGAAGCGAAACGTGGACGATAAATAGTTTAGACAATAAGAGAATAGAAGGTTTCGAAATGTGGTGCTACAGAAGAATGCTGAAGATTAGATGGGTAGATCACGTAACTAATGAGGAGGTATTGAATAGAATTGGAGAGAATAGAAATTTGTTGCACAACTTGACTAGATTGTTTAGGATGGGGCCCCTCCACGCCCCTACCAACGTGCTGACCAAACCAAAACTTCTACTGTCACCTCCGTAAACGTATTAGTTTTTGAATCAGGCGTCACAGGATGCGGGCTGTGATGTTAACCATGCGTTTGGGTAAGATTGCTCATTTAGATGGTCCATTAGGAGATAGAAGTGGTCGAAAACGATTGAAGGGTAGCGGTTGCAAGGGCAGGGGAAAAAAAGTGGCAAGGCAAGCGCCAAGGGAAAAAAACCGCTGCGACAGTAGGATGGGTAGTAAGGGCAGTAGCGGCTTGCTATCTGCGACAGAGCATGCAAGGTGATGTAGGGTTATTGTGAGGTATCGTGCATCGTTACCTATATGCTGCGTGTTCGTTAACTGGGTCAGTCCGGGTGCTGCGGCTAGGCTCGCGTGTAGTCTCCTTTGCCTGCTGCAGTGGCTTCCTCCCTGTAACAAAGGAATTCGACGCAGCAACGTATGCATTGCTGTTACGCCCTCTGCTGCGCCTTGTCGTCAGTGACTTAGTACAGCTTGATCAGGCTGGTGCAGAACGGCGGCGGCCGGCCGCCGTTCGGCGTCCTCCTCTACCGCATGGCGCAGGCCTTCTGCAGTGTAGCTTCGAGTAGCTCCGTTTGTTCAGAGAGATGCGCCGCTTCAGCGTCGGAGAAATGCAGGCCCTTCGCTCGCGCTCGTGCGATGAACGCTGCCTTTTTGTCTTCTCGGTCCCTTGCGGGGGCGCTCCCGCAGCGGTCGGCGTCGCCACCGGTACCGCTGGGGCGGCGGTTTTCTTCTTTGCACCTTTCACCTGCGGTGTTGCTGGGACAACCGCTGGGACAGGCGCGCGAACGTCCTTCTGCGAGGTCGCAGGAGTGTTCGCAGGTACTACTGCACTGAGGCCTTGGGCGAAGACTGCACGCAGTTGCCTCAAGGCCTCTTCCTTCTCTGCAGCCACGGCGGCTGCGAAGGCAGCCCTCTCTACCGCCATGACGGCTTTGAGGGCTGCAGTGGCCTCCTTCACGGCGGTGCCGAGTTCGGGGCCAGTTTGTTCTCGGGAGCGCGAGCTGCATCCTGACTGCCCGTTTCCGGGTGGTCGTCCCTGCCCCTGGCAGGTGGAGCTGCTACTGCGTCGTCCCTCGGCTGCGCCGGGCTGTTCTGCTCCCTACGTCGTTTCCGACGTCGTCTTCTCCCGCTGCGTCGGTGCGGCCGCGGCCGTTTTGCCGCCTTCGGCCCGGCCCGGCTTGAGAAAGCCGGGCAACCGCTCCGACTGGCCACGTGCGGGCTGCCACACCCGACGCAAGTCGGCAGAGCGTTGCTGCCGCGGTCACAGGCGCGGCTGTCGTGCTCGCCTGAGCACTTGACGCACCGCGCCGCGTTGCGGCAATACTTCGCGACATGGCCCTCGCCCTGGCACCCGAAGCACTGGAGCTGGGGGTCCATGGCTGTCGGGAGAGCCTCTGTCGTAACCGGAAACCCAGCAACTTCCGCAAGTCGAGTATGTCGTTCCCGTCGTCGACCGTTTGCACGGTCACGGCGTAGAGCGGCACCCTCTTCCTGTTGGTCCGGTTGTGCAACCTTGCAGTTGCATTACCGAACCCGGCTCGCAGCAGCCCTTCCTGGACCCCGGCCTCATCACAGCACCGAGGTAGCCCGCTTAGGAATGCCTCGGTCGTCTTCATTCTTCCTACGGAAGGTACCTTCTCACGCGCCGGCGGCGCGTCGACAATGTGTTCGGCCACTGCGACCTTGATCGCCCTGTGGTCGGCCACGTTTGCAGCTCGAACGCAAATCAGCGAGTCTGTATCGACAGACTCGTAGACCACCTCGTTTCTAGCGCAGTTCGTCATAGTGCCTTTGCACCTGACGTACAAAGCGGGGACAGGCCGCGGCTCGTCTTCTCGGGAATTCCTTGCACGGTCGGCAGACTCAGTGAGTTGCACAACCGAAGGACCCTTCGTAGCGGCAGGTTTCCTCTGCGCATACTTCTTTCCCATGCTGCGAGGCGCGGAACACGACAATTTGCTTTCCGCGGCGCCCACAGCACAGAAACCTCTTCTCAAGCTCTCAACGGCCGAGTAAGCGTAGCGCTCGCCTCGCTAGCTCAGGCCGCTCAACTTGACTAGAAGAAGGGATCGGTTGGTAGGGCATATTCTGAGGCATGAAGGGATCACCAATTTAGTATTGGAGGGCAGCGTGGAGGGTAAAAATCGTAGAGGGAGACCAAGGGATGAGTACACTAAACAGATTCAGAAGGATGTAGGCTGCAGTAGGTACTGGGAGATGAAGAAGCCTGCACAGGACAGAGTAGCATGGAGAGCTGCATCAAACCAGTCTCAGGACTGAAGACCACAACAACAACAATTCATTTTAACCTTTTACGTTTTAAAATTACTGCCCTTACAAACGACAAAAAAATTTAATATTGTTAAACAACTTGCTAGTTTAAATAAGCCTTAAGAACGAAATTCGACAATACAAGATTTCGAAATACACATAGTTTACTTAGTGACTAAATGGAAATTAAAGTTGGATTTCTGTCTGGTATCGTCTTCATGATTGTGCAAAATATTTTGAAGTCCGCCGTCAGGACGGCAATCTACAATACAATGTTTGAAACGTTATTATCCGAGAATGTTGTCGTCTTCTACTTAAGCCTACCATATATTCCCCGTGAAAATACGTGGACCTCTGAAAAGCTGTGATAAGCTGATCCTCAGTTTCTTAAATACTGTAACATGTGTGGGCTTCACAGCTTGTAAAACGCGACTCCACTTAAATTTCTTGTAGAAATTACGGGGAAGTATCAAGTCAACCCTCCATTACTGCAATTAATGTGTAAGCTCTGTGGTCTTCAATATCTGAGCTTTAATTTAATGGCACACGTTCAGCAAAACATGTTGATACTGGGAATGTTTTGCATTTTTAAACACATGTTTATACCAAAAGAACATAAGCAGAATATCTAATAATGTGTGAAATACACTTCACAACAGTTTAAAAATTTTATATATTTATTTACGTAGTTACTTTTTTTGGCTAAAAAAGAAGAAGAAACCAACTTTAGTTTGTCTCATTTATTGTGCTGCAGCCTGCATGATATCAGAGTTCCCACTCTATGCAACCGAATAGTACGTGGCATTGCAAATTTTATATTAAAATTCTTAACTAAGCTTTTTTCTTTGAGGAAAGGTTATTTTTTTTATGTTGGAACACAGGTGCATTTGCCTGTAGACATAACAGCAGTGTTCACACAAATGACAACACACCAAGACTAATTAAATCTTTGTAGAACATATTTGCAGCCCGCATCTCGTGGTCGTGCGGTAGCGTTCTCGCTTCCCACGCCCGGGTTCCCGGGTTCGATTCCCGGCGGGGTCAGGGATTTTCTCTGCCTCGTGATGGCTGGGTGTTGTGTGATGTCCTTACGTTAGTTAGGTTTAAGTAGTTCTAAGTTCTAGGGGACTGATGACCATAGATGTTAAGTCCCATAGTGCTCAGAGCCATTTGAACCATTTTTTTAGAACGTATTTACGTTCCAGCTGAAATTCCGGCGACGTGGGAAGCAGAAGTCAAAGTGGCTGTCCTGTTTTCATTACGAGACGAATTCCCGCCGGCAGGTGTGCTTCTACTGTTCACTGACAGCAGAAAAACAGGCGACAATGAAATTAAATTATTCTACATTATCGTTCTTTCATAGCACAGTTACGTCGAGTAATCCGAGTTGGTCAGTTCATCGCTCCGTGTTTAAAGGAAAAATCTTTGTGCTGTGTTTAAAGTAAGAAGCTTTGTGCTCATGTGCGGTGTAGTACAATTGGAAACGGATAGTCTTTCTTTCTTTCCTTTTACAATTTTTTTCTTTTGTTTTGATTGTTGGTTGATAATTTTGTAAGTGCCTTAAGATGAATAACAGTGAAAAAAGCAAACGTGCAAAATTATGGGGCGGCATTTCGAAAATTATCAAAGGCGGGAAAAAGAAACCAATGTTCTAAAAACGCTTGGCAGAGTAGAAAAATTTTTCACAAAACATGTCGCTGGTTCGACTTCGAGTTCAAGTAGTACCGATGATATTTCTGGCACTGGTGCGATTTTCTAATATACTCCTGTAGCACTGATGCTGTTTTTTGTGCACCATGTAAATTGTTCGGAGGTAAGACCGCAATTGCTGCTACTGGTATTGCAGATTGGAAAAATACTTCAAATATTTTATCTCATCATGAGAATTCACTTGAACTCAAAAATTCTGTTATCACTCTTAACAAGAAAAATGTCATTTGGAACAATAGATAACCATTTCGAGTCATATGTTGAAATAGAAAAAATGTACTGGCGCAGTGAGTTGAAAACGGTGTTTGCAGTAGTGATGAAATAATAGAGCTTCTTTCTGAACGAAAAAAAAGGAATTATCATAAGTGAAATAAAACAGGACAAATATTTCTCTGTAACACTTCACATATTGATCAATTATCTTTCAAATTAAGATATGTGAACGAGAATGGTGAACCTGTTAAATGTTTCCTTTGTTTTTACCAAACCCGGGACACAAGTCCGAAAACTTAGGTGAAGCTGCGCTAAAAGTCCTGTCTACAAATTCCATTGATATTACAAACAATCCTGTTTGTAGAACATCCGCAATTGAGCTTTATAGCAGAGGTTGAAAATACCGCTTCAGTTGTAAATTACTTTATTTTCACACGACCGGTTTCGGACTGTTATAAGTCCATCTTCAGGTGTCGCAGCTGTGTACCAGGGTGCCTGTTCTGTATCTTTCTGCTATTGTGGCGATCGTTTCGGTACTCAAAGAGCACCGAACGGTCTAGTACTCGAATTAGAGTCCCATCTTTATTCAGTATGCATTTCGGTAGCGATACCGTTTGGGTCTAGAGAACCGAAGCGCCGTTGACGGTTCGCGTCGCGCAAGCCAATCAAAAGCAAGGGGCCGCACTGCAGCGCGCACAGCGCCACGAACACGAAGCGGCTAGCAGACGACACAGGCGCGCTATTCTTCGCAGAACCGAACTTGCGCTTTCGCAGTACGAAGTGTTGCTAAAACTCCAGCGGAAATGTCGGACGAAAATGAGGTTAGTAGTGACACAAAGAGCGTTAAGGATTGCTATTGTGATTGTCATTTATGGGTATTTTATTTGAAACAAAAACAGCAATCCTATGTATGGAGAGGCACTTATTATTGAACAGTTTTGGCCAGTATTTGTGCGTAGTACCACATTGCACTGATACATCTATAAAAACACCCGAAAAATTGATAGAGAGTTTCAAAGAATAAGAAGATAAACAGAATGTGGATATAACTCGCTCCTAGAGATCCAAATGGTTAAGTAGCCCATTTCCGTACATGATACGTCAACGATTTCGGTCTTAAAAACAAAACTGAAAAAACTCGTTTTCGAGAGCTCCTGCAGTTCGTCGAAGCTTATAACATGCATCTCATTAATGAAAATGTTTCGTATATGGTGCTACAGTCTAAAAATATTACGGCAGAGACGTTTCATCTCTGTCTACTGTGACTGAGGATTCGATTGCAGATAAATACTTGTGACAAGCAAGATCATGAAGATGACTGCTGCTAGTTACATTCCCAGTAATTTAAGTTGTGCTCTTAGATTCCTGTCTAACCGAATACTCGGAAATCGCTACATATTCGGAAAAAATGTGAATTATTTCTGACATGAAAAATATAAAGGTCACTGTCGGTTGTTTCACTCACAGGAATTTCATCTCCAACAGTTTCATATTTCATATTTTAAACACACGAAATCATTACTGAGGAAGTGCGCTCTTACATGTAAGTAGTATTGCAGAAAAATCTTAACTTACACGAATAGCAATGTCTCAGAACGTGTTGCTTATATGAAAAGGAAAAAAAATTGCATTCATCCGCGCGCGAACCCGTGTCTTTACACGGCGCATTCCCGGGCGCCAACCACTTGGCTGCGCTAAACAACAGCTACGCGTGGCTTAATTCTTGTACCATTGGAGAGGAACGTAGGCTGACTTCGTTGCCAAACGATGCTGCGTTAGTCAGAAATGCATAATAGTTTGGAAGGTTTCTAATATCAGGCTTCACATAATTGCTTTCCATTGTTACTTGAAAGTTGTAAACACGTGTCAATAATTACTAACTAAACCATTTGCGGGAAAAAGTGCACGAAGTCACTAGTAACGTCACTCATGTAATATACGTAAGCAGAGCCGGGTGTCTTGCTATTTAATGATCTTTAAACTCTTATTTGCATTAAAATAACACGTATTTTGAGAGAATATTGACCGAAAATGTTTTCTTTTTTATGTAATCATTCACAGTAACAACCTAATCTAACTATATTTCTAACAAAGGAAAGAAAATACTCTATTATGAACTCACTTTCCAACTGGATGCGTCACTAAATCCAAGGCTAAAACCGCTAAATATGTTTAAAATAACAAATTATAGGTGTACATAAACCACAGCTCACCAATCGACAGGGCCACACCGAAATCCAAAACCTCTCGGTACAATAGTCATAAAATCAGTGGGAGGACCGTTCGGTAACAGGTCTCAGAAGCTTACCGAATAGGATATTTCGATAAAGAACCGAAATGACGTCACTACCGAAACGAACCAACTACACCGATCGGTATGAACGATACAGAATAGGGCCCCAGGCACAGTGTGCTGCCTATGAGCGCAGTACAACGAGTGCACGTGGCACTCGGGGACCACAGCACAGCTACGGCACCTGAGGATGAGCTTATAACAGTCCAAAACCGGTCGTGTGAAAATAAAGTAATTTACAACTGAAGCGGTATTTTCAACCTCTGCTCCATTGATATTACTGACTGTAGAAGCCAGTCATAAGACCGGCCGTTGTGGCCGAGCAGTTCTGGGCGCCTCAGTCGGGAAGCATGTTCATTTTCCAGTGTAGTGGAAAACCTTTATAATTTTTCCTCTGCTTCTACACAGAACTGGGATAAACTTCTTTCTTTCGTGCAATCAGGAAGCAAAACGGTAAAAAGTTTATCAAAAACACATTGGTCAGCAAGAGAAGAAGCGTGTATAAGTCTAAATGAGAACTGGAAGGGCGTTGTCAAATGCCCTCACACAATTGCCAATAATACGTTTGAAAAACCTCTTGTGTGAAATGAGGCTTCAGCTCTATTGAATCAACTCATCAGACTAGAAACAGTAGTCATGATGACAGTTTGGAAGGACACACTCCAGGGATTTAATAGTGAAAATATGGAATTGCAAAGTGTAAATATTGATACTAAAATCGTGCATGAATTATATGAATCACATGTAGGATTTATTGCATCTATTCGTGGCATGTTCGACTATTATGAAAATAAATCCCTGGAGATTGTGACTGATATAGACTATGAATGCACCTATAAAAGATTACGAAAACGCAAACTTCACGATGACGAAGAAGTTTTTCTGACTGGAAGGGAGAAATTTAGAGTCGAAACATTTCTCCCAGTACTCGACAACTTGTACGCCGAATTAGTGAGGAGGAAGGAAAGCTATAGAACACTGTTGGACTCCTTCACAGTTTTCAGTAATCTTAAGAATAGTTCGCTTGACGATATTGCTAAACGTGCAGTAAAACTCCAAGCGTCATATGACACAGATTCAGAGCCTTCCTTCCCTAGTGAATGTGTACATCTCGCGGAACTTTTGAAATCAGCTGAGATTAGTGATATACCAGTTGAAATGAGTAAATTTTTACGAAAAGAGAGTTTTACAGTCCGTGTTTCCGAATGTTGACATTCTATCTATACCTGGATCCCGCTCCAGCTGCTGCTGGCTCTGGATGCTGACGAGTCCTCTCCATTCGGCTCGGTCCTCCCAACACTTTTCTTCCTCCACTTGCTGCCAGGTCACACCTGTCCTTTCTTTCCACAGATACTCTCACCCCCGTTTTCCACCGTGTTCTTGGGTGTCCTCTAGGTCTTTTTCCATCCATCTTTTGTTCTTCCATAATTTTGGGGAGTCTCTGCCCACACATCCTCTTAACATGCCCGTACCATCTTAATCTCTTTTTTTCAAATTCTTCTCTCATACTAGCTTGTTTAAGGTCCTTTCTAATATCTACACTCCTTACACTTTACATTCTTTTTTTCCCTTAACTGCTCAGAGAAATTTCATTTCCCCTGCTTGCAGTCTGCTCCAGTCCCTTTCTGTCGTCGTCCATGTTTCTCCCCCATAGCCGGCCGAAGTGGCCGTGCGGTTCTAGGCGCTGCAGTCTGGAACTGCGAGATCGCTACGGTCACAGGTTCGAATCCTGCCTCGGGCATGGATGTGTGTGTTGTCCTTAGGTTAGTTAGGTTTAAGTAGTTCTAAGTTCTAGGGGACTAATGACCTCAGAAGTTGAGTCCCATAGTGCTCAGAGCCATTTGAACCATTTGAACAATCTCCTCCATAGGTGACAATAGGGAAGTAGTAACTCTTGTATATAAGGAGTTTTTTTTTTCTGAAACTTCCTTATTCCAAATCAGGTGTTTTATTGTTTGGTAGAAATTGCTTCCCTTCTGTAACCTCCTATTAATTTCATTGGTTATTCTTCCATCACTATATATTTCTCTCCCTAAATAAGTGAAACTGTCTACCACTTTGGGGGGTTCTCCATTCAAATTAATATTTCAGTTGACCCCTCTGTCTCTTCGAAATACCTTTACTTCATTCTCATCTTTATTTATTTTTAATCCATACCTTTTCATTAATTCCTTCCAAGCATCAAGTTGTAACTGTACATCTACCTCTTTATCGCCCCATATTACCATATCATCTGCAAAAATCATCTTTTTGTCTTTTTCTTTTACTATATCTTTAACTGCCATTTTCATTCCCTCCATCAGAACATTAAAAAGTGCAGGAGATAGAATACATCTTTGTTTAAGTGTCCTTGTCTTATTTCGAAGTATTCAGAGTTCCCCAATTGTGTTCTAATTCTACAATTGTGTCCTCTGTACATTGTCTTTATTACATTAATGTATCCATCCTCCATATCTATCTTCTTCATTTCCTCCCAGAGTCTTTCCCTGTTAACTGAGTCATATGCCTTTTCTGTGTCTATAAAAACCATTATTACCCTTTTGTTATAATCCCAACTTTTTTCCATCAGTTGACGGATAGAAAATATCAGGTCGAACATGCTTCTTCCTTTCCTAAACCCATGCTGTTCTTCACTCGGCTCCTTTTCTGTCTTTTCACTTATTCGATTTAGTAAAACTTTTTCAAAACTCTTGGCTGGAAGACTCATTAAGGGTTATTCCTCTGTAGTTTTTACAAAGTCTTATATTGCCTTTTTTGAGATGGGAACAATGTCTACTCTTCTCCAATCGTCAGGTATTGTACTATTTCCCAACACGATAGTACACTTTCAGCCACTGCATTCCCACTGGACCTACTACTCTTATCATGTCCACTGATACTTCATCAGGTCCTGGGGCTTTCCCTCATTCATCTTCTTCACAGCTATTTCCATTTCTTCCCGTGTAATTTGTCCTAATTCTGCTTCCCAACTTCTATCAATTTCCCCATTATTTGTTGTTTCCTCGTGTACTTGCTCCTCAGCGTTTAATAGTTTCTTAAAATATTCTCTCCCATGATCTTTTATATTCCCTGCATCTTCAATCACAGTACCATCCTCTGTCTCCATCTTTACTGGTACTTCAGAAGCCTTCCTTTTATTTTTCATCATTTTATAAAACATTTTCTTACCACTATTTCTTTGCACTTCTTGTTTCCTCTATATGCCTCTTATGGTCCTCGTCATTTTTAGTTTTCCACCACTTTCTCCATGCTCCAATTTTTTCTTCTAACTGCTTGGATTGTGGTATCATCCCACCAACTCCAATGTTGACATTGTTCTTAGAATATTTCTATGTATGGCACTTGTTCTTGAGCCGGCCGGAGTGGCTGGGCGGTTATAGGCGCTACAGTCTGGAACCGCATTACCACTATGGTCGCAGGTTTGAATCCTGCCTCGGGCATGGATGTGTGTGATGTCCTTAGGTTAGTTAGGTTTAAGTAGTTCTACGTTCTAGGGGACTGATGTCCTCAGAAGTTAAGTCCCATAGTGCTCAGAGCCATTTGAACCATTTGAACTTATTCTTGACGTCTTATCGGAGAGTACGCTCAGATGGAAAAAAGTTTTAATAAATAACATAGTTAAGTTCTGTTGATAAATCCTAAAAGTTTTGCTAATACCGTTAAAAAGAGCTATGATGAGAACAGTAGCTGCAATACAAAACTGTTCAACCGTTACATGGGTTAAAGGTATCGTGTACACTTATTATTCACCATCTAGATACACAGACCCTAATGCTTTACAAAAGTCTGTTAGATTATAAAACAATTTTCATTTTTCCACACTAGGCTGTAAAATTATGTAACAGGAAATCTAGTTCTGTGTTTGTTCGTCTGTATTTAGTTATTAGTTCGTGCACCGAAATCTCTCTTTCATTTTCATTTCTTACGTTTTCCTATAGATTCACGTATTAATACCGAACGTGTTTTTTTATTTTATTTTTTTTATCTGCTACGCATTCAAGTTATTAGATCATAAAACGACAGTTTAATTTTAATTTTGAACACATTTCTGTAAAAGTACGGATTAATTTCTAATGTATGACACGTTCGCTTCAATTTTTAAATCGTAACACAACTTTTTCAATTACAACGGTTTCATGTAAAAGAATATATAAAAAGTGAATGTATAAGAAAAATCCATTGTGTCCTACATGCTCTGCTGAATTTTTAGGGCATAAAAGAAAAGTTATTTTCCTTGTGTTCGTTTCCGTTGTCTTTCGAAGGAAGAATGTGTTAACACAATGTAGTTCTAAGTTTGTTTTATTCGCTGCCATTCACCAAGTACAGTTCAGGAACCATATCACATTTTGATTGAGCGTGACTAGACTGCTGATGCGTCCTTCGGAACAACGAACAGCGGGGTACGGAAACAGCTCACAGCGTTCCCACCCAAAACGGCAATTGTGAAGTGATCGGGTAATAGTTATTATTTAAAACATATTTTTTTTAGGGGGAGGGGGGGCATATAATATGATGTGCCTAGGGGTGCAAACTTTTTTAATCTGCTGGGTGCAAAAATATTTTTTTTTCCTCTTCGTGTTTGCAACACTTTCTGAGACTTTGTTAATCGTCAAAGTTAAGCATGTTTCTGAAATATTCGTTGTAATTTACACATAAGAGCACGCTTTTTCAGCATCGAGTATCTCCGATTTCTCCATATGTTTAAGAAATGAAAGATGAAATTACTGTGCGTGAAACAACTGACACTGACATTTATACAACTTCGTGTCACAAATAATTCACCTTTTTTTTTCGGAATACGTAGCGATTTAGCAGAGCGTGGTCAGACAGGAAACTAAAAGCACAACGCAAATTAATGCGAATGAAACTAGTAGCAATCGTCTTTAGCTTGTCACAAGTATTTATCTGCGATTGAATCCTCAACAACAGTAGACAGAGATGAAAAGTTTCCCTCCACAATATTTTCAGACTGTACCGCCATAGTGAAGGCAGCAGAGGATCAAACAGGTAAAAAGACGAGGGCTAGTAGAAACCCATGGGTAACAGAAGAAATGTTGAATTTAATTGATGAAAGGAGGAAATATAAAAATGCAGTAAATGAAGCAGGCAAAAAGGAATACAAACGTCTCGAAAATGATATCGACAGGAAGTGCAAAATGGCTAAGCAGGGATGGCTAGCGGACAAATGTAAGGATGTAGAGGCTTATGTCACTAGGGGTAAGATAGATACTGCCTACAGGAAAATTAAAGAGACCTTTGGAGAAAAGAGAATCAGTTGTATAAATATTAAGAGCTTTGATGGAAACCCAGTTCTAAGCAGAGAAGGGAAAGCAGAAAGGTGGAAGGAGTATATAGAGGGTCTATACAAGGGCGATGTACTTGAGGACAATATTATGGAAATGGAAGAGGATGTAGATGAAGATGAAATGGGGGATATGATACTGCGTGAAGAGTTTTAAAGAGCACTGAAAGACCTGAGTCGAAACAAGGCCCCCGGAGTAGACAACATTCCATTAGAACTACTGACAGCCTTGGGAGAGCCTGTCCTGACAAAACTCTACCATCTGGTGAGCAAAACGTATGAGACAGGCGAAATACCCTCAGACTTCGAGAAGAATATAATAATTCCAATCCCAGAGAAAGCAGGTGTTGACTGATGTGAAAGTTACTGAACTATCAGTTTAATAAGTCAAACTGCAAAATGCTAACGCGAATTCTTTACAGACGAATGGAAAAACTGATAGAAGCCGACCTCGGGGAAGATCAGTTTGGATTCCGTAGAAATGTTGGAACACTTGAGGCAATACTGACCCTACGACTTATCTTAGAAAACAGATTAAGGAAAGGCAAACCTACGTTTCTAGCATTTGTAGACTTAGAGAAAGCTTTTGACAATGTTGATTGGAATACTCTCTTTCAAATTCTGTTGGTGGCATGGGTAAAATAGAGGGAGCGAAAGGCTATTTACAATTTGTACAGAAAGCAGATGGAAGTATGAGTCGAGGGGTATGAAAGGGAAGCAGTGGTTGGGAAGGGAGTCTATCCCCGATGTTATTCAATCTGCATATTGAGCAAGCAATAAAGGAAATAAAAGAAAAGTTCAGTGTAGGTATTAAAATCCATGGAGAAGAAATGAAAGCTTTGAGGTTTGCTGGTGATATTGTAATTCTGTCAGAGACAGCAAAGGACTTGAGCAGTTGAACGGAATGGACAGCGCCTTGAAAGGAGGGTATAAGATTAACATCAACAAAAGCAAAATGAGGATAATGGAATGTAGTCGAATTAAGTCGGGAGATGCTGAGTGAATTGGATTAGGAAATGAGATACTTAAAGTAGTAAAGGAGTTTTGCTATATTGGAGAGCAAAATAACTGATGATGGTTGAAGTAGAGAGGATATAAAATGTAGACTGGCAATGGCAAGGAAAGCGTTTCTGAAGAAGAAAAATTTGTTAACATCGAGTATAGATTTAAATGTCAGGAAGTCGTTTCTGAGAGTATTTGTATGGAGTGAAGCCATGTATGGAAGTGAAACGCGGATGGTAAATAGTTTAGACAAGAAGAGAATAGAAGCTTTCGAAATGTGGTGCTACAGAAGAATGCTGAAGATTAGATGGGTAGATCATATAACTAATGAGGACGTATTGAATAGAATTGGGGAGAAGAGGAGCTTGTGGCACAATTTGGCTAGAAGAAGGGATCGGTTGGTAGGACTTATTCTGAGACATCGAGGGATCACCAATTTAGTATTGGAGGGCAGGGTGGAGGGTAAAAATCATAGAGGGAGACCAAGAGATGAATATACTAAGCAGATTCAGAAGGATGTAGGCTGCAGTAGGTACTGGGAGATGAAGAAGCTTGCACAGGATAGAGTAGCATGGAGAGCTGCATCAAACCAGTCTGAGGACTGAAGACCACAACAACAACAACCACAACAGCCACCATATATAAAACATTTTGATTCGTCAGACGCATATTATAAACTACAACGAACTTCAGTAGCTGCGCTCTCAAAAAAGGCGATTTTTTAAATTTTGTTTTTATGTACGAAATCATTGAGCTCTCTTAAAGAATTTTTCGGTTTCGTGGAGATGTGTTCCGTCTATGCAACTAATTGAAGGCAGTTTATTCCCATGTGCATTTCACTTATTTTATATGTGAATCATCATCACGAATAAAGGAAGCGAAACGTGTATGGCAATAAACAAACTGCCGTCAATTAGTTGCATAGACGTACCTCCATGAATTCTGAAGCAACTAAGGAACGACGGAAAACAGAAAAAAGTACGAATGTTTCGGGTGTTTCTGTAGACGTATTTGTACAAGGTCGTACTACACTCAATTCCCAACTCATGTTGCGAAACGTAAAATCCAAAACAAGACTTCGATGTGAATGAGAATAAAATTGCGTAATGTGATGTTTACAATAGTTTCCAGAACACAGTCAGTATTGTATCATTATCATGCATTCATGGAAGCCCGGGGTCAATGAAATTTGAACACTATTACGTACTCTATTCACACGTTTCGGCACTGTGAAGAATGGCTTGTTTGTGTCGGCTGCTAGCCGCTTCGATTGACATCGTGCCTCTGTGGCATTGCAGTGTGCATGCGTGGATCTGAGGCAGATTGCTTTTCATTGGTTGGCGCAGGAACTGACAACAGTGTTTTGGGTTTACTAGAACCTTTCGGCATCGCTTTCAAAATGCTTACTCAACGATGTTGGGTCTGTTTCGAAAACAAGACCATCCGGTGAGCTCGCATACCGAAACAATCGGCAAAATCGCAGAAAGATATAGAATAGGGCTCCAGGCCACCTGTGAAAGCAGCTGTGTCATATACCGCCTCTGCTGCATTCATTGCACAGCTTTTTATATATGGGCTACATGACTACCAACCAGCTGTCCACCAGGATGAATGGCCACCGCCAAACTGTGGCCAAGAGCAAAGTAGACCATACTCTGGCACAACATGCAGCTGAACATAACACACTTGATTTCAATGGCTGCTTCACTACCTGAGCCCTCTGGATCCTCCCTTCCACCACCAGCTTTTCTGAACTGCTCAAATGGGAGCTATCCTTACAGCACACACTCCGCTCCTGAAATTATCACAGCCACAACCTACAGTAACATACTGTTCCCACATCCTCCACTATACAGTTTCCATCCTGTGTGTCCTATCACTTCCTCCCCATTCTCGTCTCCCACCCCCAGCTAACACACTCTTCCACCTTTCCCGCTTCTCTCCTTTTCATTCTATTGTCCCAACCTCTTTGCCACACAACCTACTGACAATGTGCCTGTTGACAGTGCAGTTCCTACACACTCCACCAGACAGTGCTCCTCTCTGCCCCCTCCCATACATTGTTATTCCTCCCCCTTTCCCACCCCCTCCAGTTTGATGCATCCACTTGATAGTTGCCTTCTGCTCAGAGCTGCCGCAGCTGGCGGTCCTGTGTGTGTGAGGTGTGCTTGCTTGTGTGAATGATTGGTGCGTGTTTCTCTTTCTTGTCCTGTTGAAGGCTGTGGTCAAAAGCTCATGTGTAAGTGTCTTGTAATTGTGTCTGCTGCAGCTTAATATGTCATCTTTACGGTAAGAAGCAATTTATCTTTTCCTAAATGGTTGACATATATTTTATCAGAAATTTCCAGATAGACTACGAATATGTATCTGGAGGTCATAAACTACATCTACATCTACGAAAATACTCTATAACCTACGATATGGTGCATGATAGAGGGTACCATGTACTACTACTGGTCATTTCCTTTCCTGTTCCACTCATGAATAGAGCAAGGCAAAACTGACTGTCTAAAAGCCTCTATAAGAACCCTAATTTTTCGCATCTTACTTTCGTGGACCTTATATGAATTGATGTTGGCAAAAGTAAAATCGTTCTGCAGTTTGCCTCAAATGCCAGTCTCTAAATTTCCTCAATAGGGCCTCGCAAAAAGAGCATCATCTTCCCTCCAGGGATTCCAATTTTAGATCACAAAGTGTTGTATTCTCCAACAGTTTATTGAACGTAACTTCTACAATACAATAGCTGGCTGTACAATAGATGTAGACGTCCGTCGATCTAGCTGGAGATGTGGTTCCTCTCGGTCGGCTGGTACTTCCATCGGCGGTGCAGTACAGCGGCTTCGGTGATATCTTCTCAGAGACTCTGCTATAGTGGTTGCCATTAGCAGCGGATGAAGACTGGTCTGCCTTCGACCGGCCGGGCCTATATAGTGAGCTGGGGCCAATAAAAACCCGGCGTAGGAATCCGTGGCCGGATATGTCGCGGCGACCTCTGCAAGGAAAGGTTCCTATTAATCGACTGGAATCTTCGGCGTGTTTATCTGATGTCTTCACGTGTTTTGCTGTTGGTTTGTTTCCCTCATAGCGTGGCTGTTATGCGGTACTGCCTGCCATTTAGGGGAACCCGATGGCAGACAGTAAACAAAGCATCTCTGTAATACTTGCAGGCTGATCTAACCTACCAATGATAAATATGGCAGCATGTCTCTGAATTGCTTCAAAGTCTTCCTTTAATCCAATGCGATGAGGATCCCAAACACTCCAGTAGTACTCAAGAATGGGTTGCACTAAAATTCTATATGCTATCTCCTTTATAGGTGAGCTACACTTCCCAAAGCCTTTCAATAAGACTAAGTCGATCATTTGTCTGCCCTACTATCAACCTGACGTGTTCATTTCATTTCATATTGTTTTGCAACTTGATGCCTAGATATTTAATCAGTGTGACTGTGTCAAGCAGCAGCCCCCAAAATCCTCATAATAAAGTGAAGTTGAGCTTTTGGCTTCCCTACTACCAACCTGACATGTTCATTTGATTTTGTATGTTCATTCCATTTCATGTCACTTTGCAGCTTTATGCCCAGATATTTCATCATTGTGACTGTGTTAAGCACCATCCTACTAATTCTCTATTCAAACATCACAGGACTGTTTTTCCTACTCATCCGCATTAACTAACATTTTTCTGTGTTTAGAGCAAGCTGTCATTCATCACACCAACCAGAAATTCTGTCTTCATCGTCTTGTATGTTCCCTACAGTCACACAGTAATGACACCTTCCCTTAAACTACAGTGCCACCAGCAGACATGCATAAATTACTGGTCACCCAGTCTGGCAGTTCATTTATTCATAGAGAAAATGAGAGCAGCCCTATCACTCTTCCCTGTGGCACTCCTGATGATATCATTGTCTCTGATAAACACTTGGTATTGAGGAAAACATGCTGGGTTCTATTACAGTCTTCGGGTCACTCACATATCTGGGAACCTAAATTGTATGCTTGGAGCTGGAGACATAGGAATATGGACAACCTGATGCCCTCCACCCATGGTTTGTAGGATATCATGTGAGAAAAGGGCAAGCTGAGTTTTGCACAACTGATGCTTCCTAAAGCCATGCTGATTTATGGACGAAACTTTCGTGTGTCAAGGAAACCTATTACATTTGAATTCCGTGTGCTCAAGAATTCTGCAGCTAACCAATATTAAGGATATTGGACTATAATTATGGAGGTCTGTTGTTTTACCTTTCTTAAATATAGGTGTCACCTGCATATTTTTCTATGCACTAGGAACTTTTCACTGGGCAAGAAATTCACAGTAAATGCAAGCTAAGTATGGGCCCCCTGCCACAGAGTACTCACTGTAAAACTGAATTGGGATTCCATCTGGACCTGGGGACTTACTTGTTTTCAACTTTTTCAGTTGAGGTCTCTGTCGTGGATGCCTATTTCTATGTCCCCCATGCAGTAATCTATATGGCAGTCAAGTCCTCCCACTAGACAAAAATTCTGGCTTGTGAGGTTGGGAGAGCATAGATGCTTGCCACTGAAATTTCCATTCTAGACCGACAGATGGCAGGCAAGCAGGAGATTGGAACTTGTATCGTGTTAACCACGTGAACTCACCACATTTACAGTGATTTATTGGATGCCCAGACATTAGCATAGATATCTACACAGACAGATCATTTCGTATGGATGGGCCTCTACTCTCAGTGTTCAGTCTTGCAGAAGTACCTTACCCAATTGCTAATGAGTTTTCTACTCCAGCAGTTCATAACTTATGCAACATGAACTCATTATGGACTCTGTTGAATGCCTTGGTGGCTCTGTAGTGACACAGTCCAGTTGCCTCCCCCCCCATCTAATGTCTCAACTGCACCCTGAGTCAAGCCTTTGATTCACAGGAGTGTTCATCCCTGAGGTCACCTGACACTGGACCTCGATCTAAGCTTAACATGAACATTTCTATCAGGTAGGATACAACTGCAGAGTCAGTCATTTTAAAGAGGTCAGGAGACACATCATCCGGCCAAAAAGCCTTTCCAATTCTGTTGTTTCTAAATGTTTTCATTATTTTCTTCTTGTTCTGAAAATTCCAAGGCACATTTTCTGCTACATGCGCCCCCCCCCCCCCCTTGCCTCTCCCCCAGTAATTCTCCCATCATCTGGTTTATGCCTTACAGCCTGCCGACTGTCTTCCTAAAAAGCAAACAGGTGACTAAAGGTGTCTGCTTTCTCCTTTCAGATATGACTGGATCTGCCTTCCACCACCACACACACACACACACACACACACACACACACACACACACACCTTCCCTCTCAGAGAGTTGACATGCTGTCAGTTTCTTCATTTTCGTATCTTACATAATTGTAAAAACTCATGATCCTTTCGTTATGAGTTACTGGCCCTCCTACCATGTCCAACATGAAATCATGCTGTTCTCCCTGTATTGCTGCCAGAAATTCGCTCTGTACTTCTCTTAAGTAAATCCAGTTTCCAACTCCATTTTTGACCTTAATGTGTGCTGTCCTGTATTTTATTTTAACCTTTATATATTTTTTTTATTACACTGGCTCTGTGCTCTTCTTATTTTTTCATTATCCACCATACCCATCCCCTCTCAATCAGTTCCTTAAACGTAGTGCACTGGTTATTTGTCTGCATCCCAGTTTCTACCCACTCCCCATAGTTTCTGTTATAAAGGTGAGTAGTTCCACTACCTATTTTAAATTATAGTAGGAATATCATTTCTCTTCAGCTGGCGACGGACCTTTACCTGCCCTCCCATTTTGTATTATAACTGACTTGTGGTGGCTAATGCTCTCCAGTACTTGTGTAATACAGGTCATATGGTCCCACCAGAAGGTATTCACGATTTTTTGCTCTCTTTGTGGCTCCTTGCTTAAAACCTGTATCCCATACCGGTATGTTTGCTACTTGTTGATTTTTGGTGTATTCTACAAACATAGCTGAACTAAAGAGCTTCATTAATTCTAACAAACATAACTGAACTAAAGTGATTCATTAATTCTAGGTAATGTGTGTTTCTAATTAAGGATATGATCTGTATGAAGTGCCAAAAACTTAACTATTTATACTTCTTTTATTTCAAAGCTTTGAGTTTTGTAAGAAGTACTGAGCTCCGTGAGAAGTACTGAACTTTGTTAAAATTCAGTGATAATCCATTTGCCTTGAACCATCTGATATTTTTGAAAGTTGCATTACCTATGATTTCAGTAAGAGAACTGTTACTTTTCATTATTTGCATATTTGTATCTGCAAAAAGTACAATATTTGCACCTCCGGGGAAACTGGGATGTGGAAGCTCATTTATCTGTGTCAGAAACAACAGAGAATCCCAAATCAAACCGTGTGGTACACTATGTTTGATTGTGGCAAATTCTGGGTGCTCATCGTAATGTGATTTATGTGGAACTGATACATGTTGCTTTCTGCCATTCACATAAGATAAAAACCAAAGCCTGCTGTGCCTACTATTCTGCAATATTTTAACTTTCTCATTAGGATATCATAAAAGTATTCCCAGTGGTAATAATTTATGATTCTATTTACACAACCTAGGGCTTAGGGGGTGTTTCATCTGCTTCCACTGCTTGATATTTTTTGGAAAGTAGTTTCCCAAGTAGCCTATTACTATGTTAAAGCATACATTATATTTTTCATTCATTGATTGTGTTATATCATCAGTCAAGGTAAATGTAGCCTGTCCATTTGACAGTCCTCTTTGAAATCCAACTATTTGCCCCTGAGTATATCTTCCTATAGAGCATGTTATTTATTTACTACTGATTCCACGCTAACCACCTGAATGGTTATTTGTAAGAGAATTGATAACACTGGAAAACTTCTGTCGGAGGTGCAGAATGAATTCGAATTTTACCAAACACCTTCTCAGTGATTTTGTTAATAACTGTGAACTATCTACCTAAATTATCTGCTACTGACCAAAACAGTTATTAAAAGTGTCTGCAATTTTGGAGACATCTTTGATCACTTCATTTCCTATCTTTAAAGAAATTACTTCATTTACTGGGTTCGTTTTTCATGCCTCATTCTTTGATATGTTCCAAATACTTGTAGCTGGAGGAAATGAACATGTGTCATGAAAATACGTACAGCTTGATGCTCAGATTACTGTACTTACAAGTTTGCAGTACTGTTTGCAAAGTGATTCAATGCTGGCATCATCGATGTGCCTTGAAACTAAGTAGAGATATCTCTTAGTTGTGCATGGTGTTTTGATTCTATTTACAACATAGGGCTTAGGGGCATTTCATCTGCTTTCACTACTTGATTTTTTTTTGGAAAGCAGTTTCCCAAGTAGCCTATTACTATGTTAAAGAATACATTATATTTTTCATTCACTTTGGGGGTGTTCTGTACATCTTCCCTATCAGTATTATCCAGATTCTTGTTGAGTTCCTTTTTCATTTACCCTGGTGCACTGAAACATTGTGATAACTGCCCACCACAATGCTGAATGCCACCTGGTGGTTTCGTGGTCACAAGACGTGATACGGAAAGTGTGTAAGTGGGGGAGACATGAATGGAGAATCGTTCTAGCATTAATACAGGTCATAGATGGGAAAATCCACCGACGTATATGGCTTTGACAAAGGGCAGATTGTTGTTGCCGAGCACCTGGGAAAGAGTATCTCGGAAACAGCAAAGCCAGTTGATTGTATATATGTTACTGTTGTGAGAAACTATGAATGAAGGATGGTGAAACCACGAATAGGTAACAAGATGTTGAGTGTCCACAATCTGTGACAGAACTGATGACAGAGTAGAGTTCTGGAGCATGGACAAGTGTCTCAGAGCACACCATACAGCGCAAAGTGTTAAACATGGGCTGCACAGCAGACAATCCCTGCGTGCTCCCATGTTGATCCATCGACATCACCCTTTACAATTGTAGTGGGCACAGATTGGAGCATAAATGATGAAAATGTGTCATATAGTCAGATGAATCATATATCTTACTACACCAGCCCAATAGTTGTGTCCGAATATGCGAACAGCTGCTGGAAACACGCATCATGCCCTGACACAGGCCACTGGGGTCAGTGTTATGCTAAGAAGACATTCAACTAGGCTTCCACGAGACCTGTGGTCATAATGAAAGGTACTGTGACAGCTGTAGATTATGTAAACATTATGCAGATGACATGCATCGGTTCATGCTTAATATTATCCCAAATGTCAGTGTCTTCTTTCAGCCAGATACCTATCTGTTTCACAAGGCCAGAATCATCCTACAGTGATTTGAAGAGGGCGATGGTAAACTTGTGTTGATTTTTGGTCGCCAAATTTGCCTTCTCTTAATCCAATGGGACACACCTGATACATTATCGAGTGCCAGCTCCATGCCCACAGACCCCTGGCCAGTAATTACAGGAATTTGTGACACCTGGTGCTACATTCTTCTGGAAACTGTCCAAGAACTTGTCAAAACTATGGCACACAGAATGCAGAATCATTGCAGTATTGCTTTCCAAAAGTGGTCCAACACATTAATAAGCAGTTGATTATAATGTGTGTTATCTTTGTAGTTTTCCAGTTGTTTTTATTTATGTAACACACTCTGGCATTAAACGTCAGCAGTTGACCATCATTGTCTGAGAGAGAACTGTGGGAGCTACAGCCAATGTTGAAGAGCAAAATGCCCACCCACCATTAGAAATGCAAAATACTATTGTTTGTGTCACTAAAGAGGTGAAGCTTGTATCAAGCTCTTGACCAATCAATCACAGGTAAACTGTGTTACAGGCTAACAGGGAGATGATGAATGTTTGTATTTTAAGAACCAACAGTTTCATCTTATCAATCAAAACTAAGAAAAGAAATCAGAAATACCAAGAAAAAAGTCATAAAGGGAGTCAAGAAAATTGTGTAGTGCAAAAGGAGACTACAAGAAGTACTTGTTGATTGTCACATTGGACATATCATTAATTGTTATTTCCAAAACTTCTCTGTATCAAAATTGTTCAAGCTTGTTTAATAGTTTTCCCAATGTTTCACCAGCTCGTGTGATTGGCATTGTCAAAGCTTGACTTTCTGTTGCTGGTGGTTGACTGTAGTTGAGATCAAGGCCAGAGAGTGTATGTACATGCTGCGCAGATGTCTGAGGACTTTTCTCTGGTCATTA
Source organism: Schistocerca piceifrons (assembly GCF_021461385.2). Lineage (NCBI taxonomy): Eukaryota > Metazoa > Arthropoda > Insecta > Orthoptera > Acrididae > Schistocerca > Schistocerca piceifrons. The sequence goes on along the minus strand of NC_060145.1, from coordinate 96,925,010 downwards.
CTGCTTCAGTTTTTCCCTAGTTACTTGCAATAGTCAGTCACTGCAGCACAAGAATCTAGGATCCATTTACCATGAGACTTTCTTCTTTCAGTTATAAGAAATAAGCTTCATGGTAAATAGATCCTAGATTTCCATGCTAAACAAATGAACATTGCAAGTAGCAAGGGGAGAACCACAGTAGTAATGACTAGGGAAAAGCCCTCAGACATTGGCATGATAGATACATATAATCTCTGGCTATGTGCTCGACTGCAGTCTACCAGTGGCTGTGGAGAGTGTACCGTTGACAATGCCAGCCACTTGTGCTGACAAAAAGTCAGGAAAATTGCTAAGAATATCACCCAAAGAACTTGAGATAGAAGCCTTTTGCATATTGTATGTGTCTTTCCTGATCAGCAGAGTATTTCTTCCCCAACTTCCAATGCCTTTGCCCCATTTCTCAATCACTCTCCTCACTTCTTTCACCCCTTGTGCTTTCTGAAAAAGCATGAAGTTACAAGAATGTTTGTTACTGGTTATTCTTTCTAGCTTGCTGATGTTGTGGTTCTTGATAAGTAAGTTGCAGTTGTTAAGCTTCATATTTGACCTTGTAGTAATTGATTTTCTTTGAATTACTTTCAGTCTCTTTAAACCCTTTCTCTTCATTGACACTGAAAAGTCATTGTTCCCATTTTTAAACTTCAGCAATTTATTTTATTTTTTACTTTTCTTAGAATGAATTTCTTCAAATGCATCTTCCACTACTGTCTTACGTGCTTCACTCACAGTACCCTAAAATACTCAATATCTTTCATATAAAAATACTGTAACTCTCTTGTGCACACCAAGTGTGGCTGGGCTGTCCACAACATGTGTATTCCAAGCTTGTATTAGATCAGAAGATATTGTGCTCCCTTGTAGTTACATCACTTTTAAAACTGATATGACAGTATTTTATGCCAGAAATCGTGTTCCAACAAATCACTCCCTAAAATATTCTGTAGGCGTGAACTGTTTTTTTGTGCTTCAAAAGTTGCACATCATCAGCTTATTCTGATACATAAAGAAACAATTTACCTATATTGTTTACAACGACGTGCTATTAGCTACATTAAAGGTAGAGTAAAAAGTATATGATAGACATGTAGAAAATAATAACAGTACTTTTAAATATTCAGCAATAATCAGTTCTTGTTTTACATCTGCCTGCCAGTCATCAAAGTGTCTGTAAAAGGTAAGTGGTTGTCTGACTTTTTTAAGTCATTAATGTCGTGTCGTGTAGTGCTTTCTGTTATCATGATAAATATCTTGCCTCTGTACAGTCTGTTCTTTGTTTATATATTAAGACCTAGCAATTTCTGAATACTTTTACATAATTTTCCCAACTTTCTCAAAAAATAAATAAATAAATAAATAGGTAAGTGATGCACTATTAGTGAACTGTAACATTTTACATCTGTTTACAGAAGACAGCAAATCTCGCCGGTCATGTGATTCAGAATCAGAATCTGCATATAAGATCAGAAGTCAGATTCCATTTGTCTCTGGAAATCCTTTTGTAGAACGAAAGGAATTTTACACTTATACAAAGAGAAGTAAGTTTCTTTATTTTTTATTTTCAGTACATTATTGCAAACAGTAATCAGATATAGTATTTTATCCATCCTCAGCAAGTGTAGCTGTATACATCGGAATAATCAGAGCAGCCTATTGCATATAATAAATTTAATTACTTAACTGGTTTCAGATACTTAGTGCCCTTTTTCAGAATATAATACCTATCGCATTATTTGCGAGAATCAACAATAATGTGCATGCAGCAAAATGCTGTGGTCCTAAAAAATACGGGAGCAATAAATAATACAGTACTGTATTACTTATAGCTCCTGTGTTTTTTAGGACCACGTCATTTTGCTGTATGCCTCTTTATGTTGCCACTAGCAAATAATGCCAAAGTTACAGTCTTCTGAAGAAGAGTACTAAGTCTCCGATAGTGGTTAAGAAATTAAATTTCTTTTATGCAACTAGTTTGTTTATTATTTCAATGTAATAATCAAATACTGTAAACCAAGTTGACTTTATGCCACATATGTTACTTTGTGTAGCTCACACTTTCTTCCAAACAAATTCCTCCTGACTGTCTACATTCTTTCCACCAGAAGTGCTAAAAGTGGTATAACCTTTAATCACTAATAAATTGCATGGATACACAAACGTAGAAACAATAGCTGGTTACATGCTACCAATTCCGTATCAGTCATTCGACTGCCGTGCCGTGACATGCGGCCGGCGCCGTTCGTAGCTAGGTGGCACTCCCGCACTCAGCCGAGTTGCAGAGCGCCTCTATCGCCGTTTGCGCGTACTGACGTGGTGGCACTCTTAAATGTCGTGGCACTGTCACAACACTTTTCCCCCCTTGAAAAAAAAAAACACTCACTTCCTGAGAGACGGACAGCGCGGAGACATCCATGGCCTCTTGGGAGGCCCCGAGAAGATCCCACGGAGAAACACAAGAGTACGGTCGAAAATGTCCAGGACGGAAGCACGTGCGTGGAACGTGCCTCCTGGACGAGATGATAGGTGAAAACTCCGGAGCAGCACCCATAGGTGTCGTGGACCTGGGGGTGTGCTCCAGCGAGATGGGTCCCAGAGAAGGCGGCGTCGCGACTGGGGCCGGTTCCGGCGTACTCGGAAGCAGTAGCGACGTCGGCTGCAGCAACATGCACAGGAGATCGGCAGCAGCGACAGGACTGGCTTCTCGGGCTGGTGGAGGTGAAGGAAGGGGCGGTGGCACCAGCGTGGCCACCACTCGTGGGTGCATCTGGTCGTAATGGCGAACAACCATGCCGTCGTCCGTACGTATTTCACAAAGCCGGCGGCCGCGAAGAGCCTTGACCACCCCTGAAATCCATTTAGGGCGAGATCCATACCCTCGTGCCCACACGTCGGTGCCCACCGAGTATTTTTCCGCATGAGGGGACACAGTACAAGGCCTGACAGGGTGAAGCAGGTGCAGTAGAGTGCGCGGTTGGCGGCCATGCAAGAGTTCAGCAGGGCTGCGATCACCCAGAGGCATGAAGCGATAAGAACTCAGAAAATGCAACAGAGCGTCATCTGTGGAAAAATCACTAAGGAATTTTTTCATCTGGCTTTTGAAAGTGCGGACAAGGCGCTCGACCTCCCCATTCGATTGCGGATGGAAGGGCGGTGCTGTAACATGATGAATCCCGTGTCCAGTACAAAAATCACGGAAGGCCTGCAAAGAGAACTGAGGGCCATTGTTCGTGGCAATCGTGGATGGAAGACCTTCTAGCGCAAAGATTTTGGACAAAGCCAGCGTCGTTGCCGCAGTGGTGGGCGACGGACATCGAACAACAAACAGAAACTTCTAGAAGGCGTCAATCAACAGCAGCCAATAAGTGCCGAGGAAGGGGCCGGCAAAGTCTGTGAAAACGAGACAAGTATAAGGCCCAACGTTGCAGGCGGTGAGCTGCCTTATCCAGAAGCGACGCCGATGGGCTGAACAAAGAGACCAGCGGCTTGTGGTCGCTGATGAGGTGAAACTTAGAACCATACAAGAAAACGCTGAACTTTTTTAGAGCATAAATGATAGTGAGCGCCTCCTTTTCAATTTGAGAATAACGCCGTTGCACATTGTTGAGGGTCTTGGAAGCATAGGCGATGGGTCGTTCCGACCCATCCTCATACCGATGGGCGAGAACAGCCCCTAGGCCACACTGGGACGCGTCAGTCGCTAGAACCAAGTGCTGACCCGGACGGAATGTGGCAAGACAAGGCGCCGACTGCAAATGAGCCTTCAGACGGACAAAAGCCTGCTCACACTCGTCGAACCAACAGAAAGGAACGTTTTTGCGTAACAGCTGATGCAGAGGATGAGCTACCGCCGCTGCGGATGGAATGAATTTGTGATAATAAGCAATCTTGCCTACAAACACCTGAAGTTCTTTTACTGTAGACGGCCAGGGTAGGGCGGTAATGGCCGCAACATGCTGACGTAGAGGACGTATACCCTCACGGGACAAGTGGAAACCAAGGTACACGATGGAGGGTTGGAAGAACTGTGACTTGTCCAGATTGCACTTCAACCCAGCCGAATGCAGAACCCGAAACAGTGAACGCAAATTGCGAAGGTGCTCCTCAGTGGAGGCCCCCGTGACAACAATGTTATCCAGATAGTTTATGCAGCCAGGAACGGAAGCCGTGAGCTGTTCCAAAAACCGCTGAAAAATGGCCAGCGCGCTAGCGACGCCAAACGGTAACTGCTGGTACTGATACAACCCACAAGGAGTGTTGATGACGAGAAATTCCTCGGAAGGCGCATCCAACGGCAACTGATGGTATGCCTCCGATAAGTCAAGTTTGGAAAAGAACTGGCCCCCAGCGAGCTTGGTAAATAACTCCTCAGGACGGGGAAGAGGATAAGTGTCAATGAGGCTCTGAGCGTTGACAGTGGCTTTAAAATCACCACACAATCGCAGACTCCCGCTTGGTTTAGAAACCACCACGACTGGCGATGCCCATCGCTGGAGGTAACAGGAAGGAGAATCCCTGAAGCTGTTAACCTGTCTATCTCAGCCTTGACAGGTGCACGCAACGCCACCAGAATAGGGCGTGCCCGGAAAAACTTAGGGCGAGCTGTAGGTTTAAGAGTAATGTGGGCTTCAAAATCCTTGGCTCGACCCAGACCAGCAGAGAACATGGACGAGAATTCAGAACACAATCCATCCAGCTGTTGATACGGAATATCCTCAGATATGAGGTGCACATCATCATCAATGGAGAACCCGAACAGCTGGACAGCATCATAACCGAACAGGTTTTCAGTGCCCGCATGATCCACCACATAAAACGTGAGGGGCCTAACAACAGACTTGTAGGCAGTGGAAGCATCGAACTGGCCAACGATAGGAATTTTCTGTTTATTATAAGTTCTCAGATTTCGCGTAACTGGAGACAAGGGAGGGGAACCCAACTCCAAATACGTGCGAGAATTAATGAGAGTTACTGCAGAGCCAGTGTCCACTTGCATGCGAATGTCTTTATCCAGAACACGAACAGTAACAAACAACTTATTTGTTTGAGAAAGCACACAGTTAACATCCATGTCCGATGCCTCTTCCTCGTCGACAGGAACTTAAGGGGACTGACACACAGAAGCAATGGGGCCTTTTTTCCTACATGAATTACACGTGGCCCAACATTTTGGACACACGGCCCTGTCATGCTGTACGAAACAACGTGGACAAGAAGGAAGTGCGGAACGAACCTGCTTCTGTGGTTGCTGTTTTCGCTGCGAGCGTGGCGGCCCAATGCGACGTTGTTGACGTGAGTGAACCACCGTCACATCGTCGGTCCCCTGGGAAACAGGCAAATTGTCCGTGTCGAAAGTGGTCTGTATAGCGCCTACATCACACCACGCGTCTATTTGCTCACCAGCAGCGTGAGACACTTCAAAAGATTGAGCGATGCTTAGAACTTCCGACAACGACGGGTTTGGCAGTTGTAAGGCACGTTGCCGAACTTCTTTATCAGGAGCAAGCCGTAGAATAGCATCCCTAACCATTGAATCAGCATAAGATTCATGCCCAAGCCAGTAAGATTGATGGGGCTGTTTACGACACCGGTAGAACGCCACGCGGGCGGCAACGACGTGGGTGTTTTTTTCGGTAATGGTTAGACAATAAGTCACACATTTCTTGGAAGGACAGAGAGGCAGGTTCCCGCAGCGGGGCTAACTGAGATAGCAGCTGATAGAGCCGTGGGGAAATCCAAGATAGAAATAACGACTTACACATAGGAGCATCGACAACGCCGAAAGCCAAGAAGTGTTGCCGCAAACGCTTCTCATAATCCTCCCAGTCTTCAGCGGCCTCGTCGTAAGGGGGGAACGGAGGCGGAGAAGAGGAAGACAGACGATGAGTAAGCGACGTCGACAACGCCTGAATAGCAGCTGTCAGCTGTGTTTGCTGTTCAATGAGTGCTTGCATAAGCTGTTCCATGTCTGCCCCGACACGAACACGCAAATCCACAACGCAGGAACAAAAATATCCCATCCTCGTTGCCAAAAAGTGTTATAACCTTTAATCACTAATAAATTGCATGGATATACAAACGTAGAAACAGTAGCTGGTTACATGCTACCAATTCCGTATCGGTCATTCAACTGCCGTGCCGTGACATGCGGCCGGTGCCGTTCGTAGCTAGGTGGCGCTCCCACGCTCAGCCGAGTTGCGGAGCGCCTCTATCGCTGTTTGCGCGTACTGACATGGCAGCACTCTTAAATGTCGTGGCACTGTCACAACAAAAACATCCAAAAGAAACGCTGTATAGTTTTGTGTGTGTGTGTGTGTGTGTGTGTGTGTGTGTGTGTACATTATTCATTAGTCTGAAGCCCCTTGGTGAGATATATGAAAAACTGAAGGTTTTACCGGGGTGTCACCAGGTCTAATGTGAGTTTTCAGTTATATTTCTTGCAGTTTTTGTCTGAGAAAGGAATATAAAGTTGATACTGTAGGAATTAATATTAAAGTGCAACAGCAGTAATTTTGCAAAGAAATGTCAAAAGATGTCCAGTTCAGTTTATCAACAATGTAGGAAAATACAGATTGCTACTTACCATAAAGAAGACATGTTAAGTTGCAGACAGGCACAATTAAAAGACAGTTACACGAAGATTTTAGTTACACGAAGATTTTGGCCACAGCCTTCATCGTAAAAGAGTGACACACTATTCCAGTCGGAGTTGCTGGCTTTGGCAGTTATGTGTGCACGAGGTGTGCTTGCTTGTGTCTATGAATAGTGAGTGTGTGTGTGTGTGTGTGTGTGTGTGTGTGTGTGTGTGTGTGTGTTTTACTGATGAAGGTTGTCGCCAAAAGCTTTATGTAAGTGTCTTTTAATTGTGCCTGTGTGTAACTTAATGTTTCTTCTTTACGGTAAGTTGCAGTCTGTATTGTTGATATTCCTACCTGTAACTTAATGTTTCTTCTTTATGGTAAGTTGCAGTCTGTATTGTTGATATTCCTACCTGGAGTTTCCATTATTTCATTTCAGTTTATACTTTATTAAAAATATTGATTTTGTTGATTAGATAATATTATCAGAGAAGCTGCAGACATACAAGTCTCAGGGCTTCATTCCTACACCAGTTATCCTGATTATTTGTGAGAAAGGATATTACAAGAGAGGAGTGACACGAACATCTCTATAAATGCACCAGGTAAAAAGTATGATATTCAGTGCAATGCACTGATGAACAGATGGCATGAAAAACTGTGCACAAGTTGGTGGACAGAGAATATTTAGTTAAAAAGGAGTGGTATTTTCAAGTTTACTGTCACAAGGTCCACTTTAGGTTTCCAATTTCATTGTTGTTACCATCGTACATTGTAAAAGCATATCTTGAGGTATTAGATTGCAGGGAGTTCTCTTTCAAAAATAAAATGCCAGGGAAAGATTGAACTGCATAATTTCTGGAGCGACACAGGTGACGGATAAGTCCAAAACAACCAAGAGCCAAAGCAGTTTTTGATGAAATGCTAAAGTCAAAAAGAGAGGGGACTTTCTTATATTCCTGAGTGGAAAGAAACTTAGGGCCAGTAATTTTGTAATGTAAGGTTTATAATAATAGTTCTGAATCACAATTTAAAAAATTATATTGGAGTTTTATTCTTTCGTTATCAAAAACTGGCATTCAATATAGGTTAGCGTTAGGACATATATTGTTTAGCATCAAGTAATCTGAAAACAAGGATTTGAAACACTCATCCTGCACTGTGGAGTGACTTTGTGTCCATTTTGTGACTTGTTTTTTTATTAGTATGTGTACTTTAGGAAATTAGCACCAACATTATTGAGGAAACTTCCTGGCATATTGAAACTGTGCTGGAATGAGACTCGAAATCAGTACCTTTGCCTTTCGTGGGCAAGTGCACTACCATTTGAGCTACCCAGGTGTGACTCGTGAATCATCTTCACAGTTTTAATTCTGCCAAAACTACCTTCCAAACTTCACAGAAGCTCTCCTGCAGACCTGCAGGAAAGCTTCTGTGAAGTTTGGAAGGTAGGAGATCAGGTACTGCAGAATTAAAGCTGTGAGGACAGGTCATGAGTTGTGCTTGGATAGCTCAGATAGTAGAGCACTTGCCCAAGAAAGGCAAAGGTCCCGTGTTCGAGTCTCAGTCTGGCACACAGTTTTAATCTGCCAGAAAGTTTCATATTGCCACACACTCCAATGTGAGTGAAAAGTTCATTCTGGAAACAACATTGGTGCTCATCTTTTGTACCCCTTCAGCATCAGTTAGAAACTTTTATTAAAGAAAATAAATGTCTTCCCTACCAAAGAACACCTTTGCTAGTGGCTCAAAGTTGCACCGTTTACAATATTAGTTTCATGTTATGGTGAAACTACTTAATTTTTATGTTCACAGCAATGTGAAATCATAAGAGTAGGAAAGAAAATATTAAGCCAGAAAGAAATGCTTGTATCATTATTATTATTATTATTATTATTATTATTATTATTATTATTATTATTAACAGTATTTGTAAAGGATAGACATTGAGACGCAGATAGGCACAACAAAAAGACTGCAGTACATTTTAAGCTTTTGGCCAAAAGGCCATCTTCCAAAATAGAAAATACACACACATATTCTCACAAATTATACATACATGACCACATTTCTGGCCACTGTGGCTGGACTGCAGACGGCAACTGCACCTGACAGGAGCTGCAGTCTTATGTAGGTTGTGGGGGTTAAGGATGAGGCGTTGAGTGGGGAGGGGGAAGATAGCCAGGCAGGGCTGGGGGAAGTTGTAGTGGTGCTTGAGGAAGTGTGCAGTGATAGTGTAGCGCTTCTAGGTGTAGTCTCGTGTTTGGGAGGAGCAGAAAAGCAGAAAAATAGAGAAGGCGGGAAAGCTGTTGGGTGGAGCGGAAGGTTGTGTAGTGATGGAGTAGGAAAAGGGAAGGAGATAGGTAGGTCGAAGACAGGGACTGGCGAAGATTGAGGCCAGGGGGTTTACAGGAACTTAGGACGTATTGCAAGAAGAGTTTCCACCTGCGCAGTTGAGAAAAGCTGGTCTTAGTAGGAAGGATCCAGATGATGCAGGCCATAAAGCAGTCATTGAAATGAAGCACATTGTATTGGGCAGCATGTTCAGCAGCTGGGTTGTCCAGCTGTCTCTTGGCCACAATTTGTCAGCGGTCAGTCATGCGGACAGACAGCTTGTTAGTTATCATGCGCACGTAGGAAGCAACCCAGTGGTTCCACCATAGTTAGTAGATCACGTGCCTACTTTCACAGGTAGCCCTGCCTTTAATGGCATAGGTGATGCCTGTGACCGGACTGGAGTAGGTGTTGGTGGTAGGATGTATGGGATGGGTCTTACATCTAGGTCTAATTGAAGATATATGAACCATGAGGCAAGGGGTTGGAGTAGGGATGGGCAAGAATATTGCATAGGTTCATTGGGTAGTAGAATACTACTGTCAGAGTGGTGGGAAGGATAGTGGGTTGGATATTCCTCAGTTCGGGGCACAGCAAGAGATAGCTGAAACCCTGGTGGAGAATGTGGTTCAGCGCTCATGACTTGGGTGGTGCAGAGTCATGGGTGGAATGCTCCTTTGTGGCCGGATGGTCGCGCTCTGGGAGAAGGTGGGAGAGTGGAAAGATAAGGTATAGTAAACCTGTTTATATACGAGGCTGGGAGGGTAATTTAGAACTCTGAAAACCTCAATGAGACCCTTGGTGCATTTTAATAGGGATTGCTCCTCACTTAGAATGCAATGGCCATTGCTGGCTAGGTTATATGGGTTCTTGGTATGGAATGGGTAGTGGCTGTCAAAGTGGAGGTATTGCTGGTGGGTGGTAGGTTTGATATGAACCAACCTAAATCGTCCTGCCAACCTTGTACAGACTGTAGTCAAGACGGTGTATAAGGATCCCTAATAGTTCATAGCTGTTAACTGCAAAGCGCTTATGGCTGCAGGCGAAAACAGTAGTCATCTACAGAGTTGTGGCAACACTGAGGCATTGCCATAGCGACATTCACAAATTCATGTTACATTATTAAAGCTGCTAAACACAGCCCATTTCATCTGTCATGGATCAACTTACACCTGCTCAACTCTAGCCCTAGTATGTTTTGTATTTCACTGACTTTACTATGTCCTGGGATTCTAGACGTATTGCTCTTCTGGTGCTGTGATATTGCTCCCAGAGGACCAGCTGTGATCGGGTGGCATCAGTGTAAACATTCCACTTTCAGCTTACGTTGCAGCTCAGATCCTTATATTTCGGTTTCTTGTGAGCCACCATATCATTAATGTTCCTGTCCTGCAGGACCAGACATTGGTTAAGATGCATAATCTTGTATCTGGCTAATGTACAGCAATGTCAGACATGTTAGATGCAACTGTTTTGTCAGTATGTATTTGCTGATCATAAACAATGGTGTTGCATTGAGTTGTTTGACCACTTAAGGTGTGTGGTCATACGGTTTGTTGAAGAGATCTGGCTATCCTTGTGCTTTGCTTGTTTGCTGTTGCAGATATGAGCACATCTCATTGTGTCCCTTGAAGAACTACCAATCATCTGTGCCTGTCATTTAACTGTATCCACATGCGGGTTTCACCACCCAGTAGTGGAACATAATTATGAGCACAAAATGTTCTATTTAATGATAGCTGCGTCACAACCAATGCAATCTGAATCCCTGCCCCCCCCCCCCACCTTGCCCTCCACCCCCCCCCCCCTTCCCCCAATACCAGCTTCATGAATTATGTGGGTCTGAGTTGTCCTTGCAGCATGCCATGCGACCCCATAATCCTCTTGGCCTCAATCCCTGCTGTCCGCAGCTCGTTATATAGTGGCTAGTGTTGCTACCTATGGATCATAGATCCTGGGTTCGATTCCCAGCTGGGTCGGGGATTTTCTTTGCTTGGGGACTGAGTATTGTCCTCATCATTCCATCATTATTCGTGAAAGTGGCTAGATTGGACTTTGTGCAAATTGGGAATTTATATGGGCACTGATGACCACAGTGTTGAACACCCCACAAACCAAACATCATCATCATCATCATCATCATCATCATCAATCCCTGCCTGTCTCCTGCCCCACACCCACCTCCACCCCTACGCAATGACTCTTAACTTCCCTCTTGCTCTTCTATCCTTAGTCTCCTTCGTCCTCTGTTCTACCTCCCCCTCCCAATCCACACCTCTACATTATTACGCACTATGGGCAACTTTACCTGCATGTGGTCACAGAGAGCTCATTAGTGTCACATTCCTGTCTCCTGTGCCTGCTGCTTCTCCCTCCCAGCCATCTGCCACACTTCCCTGAGTTTTCCTACTGCTCCTTGCCTCCTTTCTTCCTTCACCTACTCAGCCTAACACAGCAGCTCACCACCCCAGTTGAGCAGTGGTGGGACAGCATAGTTGACTGGGACAGTTTAGCCATGCAAGTGTGAATGTACTCTGTTTGCCCTGAAGACAAATAAGTCAAATACCTAACAACATTCTTAGTATTGAAACTTCGTGGCAGATTGAAACATAGGTCGGACTGAGACTCGAACTCAGGACCTTTGCCTTTTGCAGGCAAGTGCTCTACTAGGTGAGCTACCCAACCACTATTCACGATCTGTCCTCACAGCTTTACTTCCACCAGTACCTCATCTCCTACCCTGCAAACTTCCAAACTGGCGGAAGTAAAGCTGTGAGGATGGGTTGTGAGTCTTGCATGGGTGGTTCAGTTGGTAGAGCCCTTGTCCACAAAAGGCAAAGGTTCCGAGTTCAAGTATCGGTCTGGCACACAGTTTCAATTTGGCAGGAAGTTTCATATCAGTGCACTCTGCTGCTGAGTGAAAATTTCATTTGGTATTCTCAGTCATGTTCATGTGCCTGTCTACATCTCAGTGCCTCGATTACACGTTGTGTTTTTACCCTTATTCTATCCACTATTTATATTCCACTAAGAACTGTCTGTTACCATATTTATATTCCAGCTTAGAAACTTTCCCTTGTAATAAAATGTCCAGTGTTTAACCATTTCCTTCACTGTCACTCATATTTTCATTCTTTCTACAGGTTGTTTGTGCAGGAAGAAACTGGTTTGTAACTCATAAATTATGTTAATTCTTAGTGATATCCACTGAACTGGTTTATGAGCTGACCACGCACAGTTGAAATTTTCTTTGGTACAAAAACAGAACCATACAGATATAAGATAAGCTTATGAAGAAAAAATAATGCACTTTTGCCTTCTATGTTAAAGTTGTTGGTATCTTTTACTTTGCTTATTAGTGAACTCACATCAATGGAACGAGCATCCCAGCGCAGCCAGACCATATGCATTCTTGCAGTACCGGCAACCATGACCTGCCATGATCTCCTTACCTTCACTGCAGCATGTCATGCAGACATTCAGCATCTTAGAATTGTTCGAGATGGCTCTCCAAATCAATACATGGCACTTCTTACATTCCGTACTCAGGTTTGTTGTTTATGTTGTTTTCTTTCATGCAACATTTGTTGATTTTGTAATAGTCCTGTAGCTTTAATGGATTTCTTGTTTGAGAGATTATAGACCTCAGGAGAAAAAGGAAGAAAATACTTAGTAGAAGAAGAGTTAGTGTGCTTGAGAATCACATCATTTAATGACAGTTACGTTCTCAAAGTGTAAAAATATAAGAGATAAATATGGAAACTTCAGTGTTAAAAGTCCTCAGTTGTAGTGTTTGTGTTTTTTTTTATGAGTTGAGTATTTGACACAACAACAAAAATAAAACTTAAGTTGCAAACGAAATTTGCCATATACAACAACAAAACATGGTGCTCATACAAGCGTCTGCCAATAGCTAAATGTCTCAGAGGCTTTAGAAAGACTATGCAATGTTTCATAACAACAAATTGCCTCCGATGAGCGTGACATCACAACTGCTTACATTAGATTCATTTGAGCAGTTGCAAGCGATCTCATGCGAATGCACAGTTGCGTCACGTATGAGTAGTACCTTCTTCCACATGTGGCTATGGAAGTGTGGCAGTTAGGTGAATTAGCAATAGCAGCCAGATGCTACCCAGAAAAATTTTACTGGTGCGCCTAAGCTTCCAGATTCACACTTGCACAACAGGCCTGTATCTAGGGCCCGGGGGGGGGGGGGGGGCGCAAACTGGGATATTTGCCCCGGACGGCACTTTCAGGGGCGGGGGGATGCCGAATTCGTATTGTTGAGGAAAAAGACTTTGTTTCACAAAGCACCTAGCATCCATCGTATCTTGGTCTATCGATTATTCGTATGATTTTGGAACGTACCCCTGTTGGTTTTTGAACAAATTCTAAGTTGATTTCTGAATGAATAAGTTGATTTTTGAATGTGTGCATAGTGTATGTGAAGTCTGTGCCAGAGGAGTCCCCGTCACATCTAGAAACAAACTTTCCTGCAGACCCTCAGCATCACCCGACTTAATTGGACTACATTCCATTATCCTCGTTTTGCTTTTGTTGATGTTCATCTTATATCTTCCTTTCAAGACACTGTCCATTCCGTTCAAATGCTCTTCCAAGTCCTTTGCTGTCTCTGACAGAATTACAATGTCATCGGCGAACCTCAAAGTTTTTATTTCTTCTCCATGGATTTTAATACCTACTCCGAATTTTTCTTTTGTTTCCTTTACTGCTTGCTCAATATACAGATTGAATAACATAGGGGACAGGCTACAACCCTGTCTCACTCCCTTCCCAACCGCTGCTTCCCTTTCATGCCCCTCGACTCTTATAACTGCGATCTGGTTTCTGTACAAATTGTAAATAGCCTTTTGCTCCCTGTATTTTACCCCTGCCACCTTTAGAATTTGAAAGAGAGTATTCCAGTCAACATTGTCAAAAGCTTTCTCTAAGTCTACAAATGCTAGAAATGTAGGTTTGCCTTTCCTTAATCTATTTTCTAAGATAAGTCGTAGGGTCAGTATTGTCTCACGTGTTCCAACATTTCTGCGGAATCCAAACTGATCTTCGCCGAATTCAGCTTCTACCAGTTTTTCCATTTGTCTGTAAAGAATTCGCGTTAGTATTTTGCATCCGTGACTTATTAAACTGATAGTTCAGTAATTTTCACATCTGTCAACACCTGCTTTCTTTGGGATTAGAATTATTATATTCTTCTTGAAGTCTGAGGATATTTCGCCTGTCTCATACATCTTGCTCACCAGATGGTAGAGTTTTGTCAGGACTGGCTCTCCCAAGGCCGTCAGTAGTTCCAATGGAATGTTGTCTACTCCTGGGGCCTTGTGTCGACTTAGGTCTTTCAGTGCTCTGTCAAACTCTTCACACAGTATCGTATCTCCCATTTCATCTTCATCTACATCCTCTTCCATTTCCGTAATATTGTCCTCAATTACATCTCCCTTGTATAGACCCTCTACATACTCCTTCCACCTTTCTGCTTTCCCTTCTTTGCTTAGAACTGGGTTTCCATCTGAGCTCTTGATATTCATATATGTGATTCTCTTTTCTCCAGAGGTCTCTTTAATTTTCCTGTAGGCAGTATCTATCTTACCCCTAGTGAGATAACCCTCTACATCCTTACATTTGTCCGCTAGCCAGCCCTGCTTAGCCATTTTGCACTTCCTGTCAATCTCATTTTTGAGACGTTGGTATTCCTTTTTGCCTGCTTCATTTACAGCATTTTTATATTTTCTCCTTTCATCAATTAAATTCAATATTTCTTCTGTTACCCAAGGATTTCTACTAGCCCTTGTCTTTTTACGTACTTGATCCTCTGCTGCCTTCACTACTTCATCCCTCAGTGTTACCCATTCTTCTTCTACTGTATTTCTTTCCCCCATTCCTGTCAATTGTTCCCTTATGCTCTCTGTGAAAGTCTGTAGAACCTCTCGTTTAGTCAGTTTATCCAGGTCCCATCTCCTTAAATTCCCACCTTTTTGCAGTTTCTTCAGTTTTAATCTACAGTTCATAACCAATAGATTGTGGCCAGAGTCCACATCTGCCCCTGGATATGTCTTACAATTTAAAACCTGGTTCCTAAATCTCTGTCTTACCATTATATAATCTATCTGGTACCTTCTAGTATCTCCAGGATTCTTCCATGTATACAACCTTCTTTTATGATTCTTGAACCAAGTGTTAGCTATGATTAAGTTATGCTCTGTGCAAAATTATACCAGACGGCTTCCTCTTTCATTTCTCTCCCCCAATCCATATGTTTCCTTCTCTCCCTTTTCCTACTCTCGAATTCCAGTCACCCATGACTATTAAATTTTCGTCTCCCGTCACTACCTAAATAATTTCTTTTATCTCATCATACATTTCATCAATTTCATCATCATCTGCAGAGCTAGTTGGCATATAAACTTGTACTACTGTAGTAGGCATGCGCTTTGTGTCTATCTTGGCCACAATAATGCGTTCACTATGCTGTTGGTAGTAGCTTACCCGCACTCCTATTTTTTTTATTCATTATTAAACCTACTCCTGCATTACCCCTATTTGATTTCGTATTTATAACCCTGTATTCACCTGACCAAAAGTCTTGTTCCTCCTGCCACCGAACTTCACTAATTCCCACTATATCTACACTGGACTCGCATTCGGGAGGACGACGGTTCAATCCCGTCTCCGGCCATCCTGATTTAGGTTTTCCGTGATTTCCCTAAATCGCTTCAGGCAAATGCCGGGATGGTTCCTTTGAAAGGGCACGGCCGATTTCCTTCCCCATCCTTCACTCACCCGAGCTTGCGCTCCGTCTCTAATGACCTCGTTGTCGACGGGACGTTAAAACACTAATATCCTCCTCCTCCTCCTCCTCCTCCCACTATATCTAACTTCAACCTATCCATTTCCCTTTTTAAATTTTCTAACTTACTTGTCTGATTAACAGATCTGAAATTCCACGCTCCGATCCGTAGAACGCCAGTTTTCTTTCTCCTGATAATGACATCCTCTTAAGTAGTCCCTGCCCGGAGATCCGAATGGGGGACTATTTTACCTCCGGAATATTTTACCCAAAAGGACGCCATCATCATTTAACCATACAGTAAAGTTGCATGCCCTCAGGAAAAATTACGGCTGTAGTTTCCCCTTGCTTTCAGCTGTTCGCAGTACCAGCACAGCAAGGCTGTATTGGTTAGTGTTGCAAGGCCAGATCAGTCAATCATCCAGACTGTTGCCCCTGCAACTACTGAAAAGGGTGCTGCCCCTCTTCAGGAACCACACGTTTGTCTGGCCTCTCAACAGATACCCCTCCGTTGTGGTTGCACCTACGGTGCGGCCATCTCCATCTGTATCGCTGAGGAACGCAAGCCTCCCCACCAACGGCAAGGTCCAGGGTTCATGAGAGGGGGGGGGGGGGGGGGGGGGGGGGGGGGTAAACTGGCTATGGCAAGGAAAGTATTTCTGAAGAAAAGAAATTTATTAACATCAACTATAGATTTAAGTGTCACAAAGTTTTTTCTGAAAGTATTTGTAAAGTGTGTAGCCATGTATGGAAGTGAAACATAGACGATAAACAGTTTAGACAAGAAGATAATAGAAGCATTTGAAATGTGGTGCTACAGAAGAATGTTGAAGATTAGATGGGTAGATGAGGTGGTCATCTTTATCATCCTCTTCTGATGTTAAGCCTATTACTTCAAAATCATTCTTAACCGAATCCAGGTACCTTCCCCTCCTGCCCTCTACTGCTGAACCCATGAGTCTCTTGGGTAAACTTGCTTCTCCCATGTGTGTAACATGACCCCACTATCTAAGCCTGTTCGCCCTGACTGCTACATCTATAGAGTTCATTCCCAGTTTTTCTTTGATTTCCTCATTGTGGACACCTCCTGCCATTGTTCCCATCTACTTGTACCTGCAATCATCCTAGCTACTTTCATATCTGTAACCTCAACGTTATTGATAAGGTAACCTGAATCCACCCAGCTTTTGCTCCCATACAACAAAGTTGGTCAACAGATTGAACGGTGCACAGATAACTTAGCCTTGGTACTGACTTTCTTCTTGCAGAGGAGAGTAGATCGTAGCTGAGTGCTCACTGCATTAGCTTTGCTACACCTCGCTTCCAGTTCTTTCACTATGTTGCCATCCTGTGAAAATATGCATCCTAAGTACTTGAAACCGTCCACCTGTCCTAACTTTGTTCCTCCTATTTGGCACTCAATCCGTTTGTGTCTCTTTCCCACTGACATTACTTTCATTTTGGAGATGCTAATCTTCATACCATAGTCCTTACATTTCTGATCTAGCTCTGAAATATTACTTTGCAAACTTTCAATTGAATCTGCCATCACAACTAAGTCATCCGCATATGCGAGACAGCTTATTTTGTGTTCACATATCGTAATCTCACCCAGCCAGTCTATTGTTTTCAACATATGATCCATAAATAATATGAACAACAGTGGAGACAGGTTGCAGCCTTGTCTTACTCCTGAAACTACTCTGAACTATGAACTCAATTTACCGTCAACTCTTAACTGCTGCCTGTCTATCTCTGTAAAGACCTTTAATTACTTGCAAAAGTTTGCCTCCTATTCCATAATCTCGTAGAACAGAGAATAACTTCCTCCTAGGAACCCAGTCATATGCCTTTTCTAGATCTATAAAGCATAGATACAGTTCCCTGTTCCACTCATAACACTTCTCCATTATTTGCCCTAAGCTAAAGATATGGTCCTGACAACCTCTAAGAGGCCTAAACCTACAATGATTTTCATCCAATTTGTCCTCAACTAATACTTGCACTTTCCTTTCAACAATACCTGAGGAGATTTTACCCACAACGCTGATTAAAGAGATACCTCTGTAGTTGTTAGAATCTTTTCTGTTTCCATGTTTAAAGGTTGGTGTGATTACTGCTTTCATCCAGTCTGATGGAACCTGTCCCGATTCCCACGCCATTTCAATTATCCTGTGTAGCCATTTAAGACCTGACATTCCACTGTATTTGATGAGTTCCGACTTAATTTCATCCACGCCAGCCGCTTTATTGCACTGCAATCTATTGACCATTTTCTCCACTTCCTCAAATGTGATCCTATTTCCATCAGCATTCCTTTCCCATTGTACATCGAAATCTGAAACATTACTGATCATATTTTCACCTACATTGAACAACTCTTCAACATATTCCCTCCATCTGCCCAAGGCATCAACAGGATTCACCAGCAGTTTTCCTGACCTGTCCAAAATACTTGTCATTTCCTTCTTACCTCCCTTTCGAAGACTGCTAATTACACTCCAGAATGGTTTTCCAGCAGCTTGACCCAAAGTCTTACCGAATAGAATTGGGGAGAAGATGAATTTGTGGCATAACTTGACTAGAAGAAGGGATCGGTTGACAGGACATGTTTTGAGCCATCAAGGGATCACCAATTTAGTACTGGAGGGAAGTGTGGAGGGTAAAAATTGTAGAGGGAGACCAAGAGATGAATATGCTAAGCAGATTGAAAAGGAATTAGGTTGCAGTAGTTATTCGGAGATAAAGAGATTTGCTCAGGCTAGAGTAGCATGGAAAGCTGCATCAAACCAGTCTCTGGACTGAAGACCAGAAAAACAACAGCTGTTCCACATATCTAGAATAATACATAACATTGCTATTAAATATTCTGATAATAGTTTGTATGGAGATATCAGTACTTTTCTACATTTGGGTAATTTTGTTTTGCAGCAATGTGTATACTGTAAAATCCATTTCTGGATTGATTTCAGGCCATATTCTATCCACATAAAGTTCTTCTGACTCTTCTTTTCTTTGCAAATCATGCATGAAAGATTAATTTAAGTTATGGACTTGTCGTATGGCCAAGTACTAGTTCAACGCTAGGCAAAGTGTAACAAATTATAAGTACAGTATAAGGAACAATGTTTCTTCTTTCCTGGTTAATCCACTCTGATCTGCCCACATAATCTACCCTCTCCTTTTCCTCTTCTTCAGTGCCCATTTCTTGTGGTGCAAGAGTATTTTTCTGTTGCTTAGGATAAAAATGATTGCCAACATGTAAAGAAAGATCTTGAAATTATGGCATATGTAAATAAAATTAACTATATGATCACAGTCTCTTATCCGCTATGTTTCTTCTTATTTTTCTGTTCCATAATTTGGTGGGAAGGTAGCAAGCAGCTGCCGAGTTCTACACGTCATTCAACGGTGTGCCCTTTAATTCTCTGGAACCTGATTGCTGCTGCCATCTGGTGTTTGTGTCTCACGTTGAGCTCGTATGTGAAGGGGGAAGTGAAGGTGAACTGGCTCCACCTCCTTCACATACTGAACTGCCCACATGCCCCGTTTGTCTCGAGCGAATGGATGAGAGTGTCGATGGCATATTGACAATTCTGTGCAACCATTCCTTCCATGGTAGTTGTCTGGCTAAATGGGGAGACACAAGGTAAATAATTTTATGTTGACAGTTTCATGAAAACTATTTGAAAAGCTGTTTCCCTATTACTTTTTATATGCAACACACATTTTTTTAACTAAACTTTTATTGTTTGTCCTTAATGAGTGTAAGTTCTGGCTGTTTGTGTTTTATTATATTTGAATATATTAAGCTATTCTAGAAATTAATGTAGAAATACACTGCTATCAGATTGGAGACACTTCACTCTGTATAACTTCTGCAACCTACATTCATATGAACCTGCTTACTGTATTCAAGCCAAAGTCTTCCTTAAAATTTTTATCCCCTCCACTCCCTGCCCCCAGTTCTCTATATTACAGAATTAAATGTTCATTCTTGAATCAATGCAACATCACTGTGTTACCTACCCTGCCTACCAATCTAGTCAGCAGCACGCTTCTATAACTCCATATTTTAAAAGCTTGTGTACTAGTTTTGTCTGTACTGTTCATCAGCCACATTTTACTTCTATATAAGGCTATATTCCAAACAAATAATTCGAGAAAAGACTTCCAAAAAATTAAGTTTGTATTCAGTGTTGTATTATTTCTGAAAAGGAAAGTTGCTACTCGTCATGTAGTGGAGATGATGACTCGCAGACAGGCACAACAAAAAGACTGTCACAAATAAAGCTTTCAGTCAGCAAGGTCTCCGTCAAAAATAGACAGCACACACACACACACACACACACACACACACACACACACACACGCGCGACTGCAGAGTCTGGCAACTGAAGCCAGTGTGTCTTCAGTTGCCAGAGACTGCAGTCGTGTGTGCGTGAGTTGTTTTCTCGAAAACTCGCGCGTGTGTGTGTGTGTGTGTGTGTGTGTGTGTGTGTGTGTGTGTGTGTGTGTGTGTGCGCGCGCGCGTGCGTTGTCTATTTTTGATGGAGGCCTTGCTGACTGAAAGCTTTATTTGTGACAGTCTTTTTGTTGTGCCCCTCTGCAACTCAGCATCTCCTCTACTTAGTGAGTAGCAACTTTCCTTTTCATATATTGTTATATTCCATCTTGGATTTACCATTGTTTGTTATATTATTTCTCTTTTTCAGCAAACCTTTTCGTATTATTGGCTGTCAGCATTTTATATCATCATCAATTTTGACATTAAATATTTAGGGAGTAAAGAAGACCACTCACCAAAAAGCTGAATCATTGCGTTATCGTCAGGCACACACAAAAAAGAAAGAAAACTGCAAGCTTTCAGCGTAATCCTTTCTTGAGCTAAAGTACAAATACACACACACACACACACACACACACACACACGTATGTGCGTCTACCCCTCTGTGGCACCAGCTGGATATGCCCAGTGTGAGTGCTGTAATTTGGCAGGTGGACTGGGTTGGGGTCGGGGGGTTGTCTCAGGTGGAGTACCAACTTAAAAAACTGTGCATTGTTTGCAGCAGAGTTGGTGTGTGACTCGGCTAGTTTCACAGATGGCCCAGCATCTGATGGGGTAGGATAAGCCTGTGAAGGGGCTCGAGTAGGAAGTGCTGGGTGGGTGGACTGGGCAGGTCCATGTGGCAAGAGTTGGGAGAGGGAGTGGCATTGATGACGCACTAAGATATTAAGTAGTTTGAGTGGGCAATGGAACATCAGATTAGGACAGATGCTAAGGATGACCCTCATACTAGGACATGGTGATAGATAATCAAAACCCTGATGAAGGATATGGTTAGGTTTAGTTGTTCCAGTGTTGGGTGATGTTGGATGACAAGAAGGGTACTCCATGGTACATGATTCTTGTGAGTGGTTGGGGGCTTGCGTGTGTGTGGTGTGTGTAGATATGGCATGGGAAATCTGTTTGCAGACTGGGTTTATGGATTGTGCCTGTCTGTGAAGGCCGTTGTGAGTCCTTCATCATACTGGGCAAGGAAGCTCTCGTCACTTTCACAAAGGCTTTCACAGACAGGAACAACCCCTGAATGCAATCCACAAACAGATTTTCTGTGCCATAGCCTCACACGCCCCCAGTCTTCCCACCATCCCTACGTATCAGCTACAAAGAAGTCTTCCCCTTGTCACCAATTATCAGCCTGGACTGGAACAACTTTGTCAGGGCTTTGGTTATCTATCATCATGCCCTTCGATGAGGAACATCCTACCCCAGATCCTTTCCACCCCTCCTAATGTGGTGTTCCATCACCCACCCAAACTACACGACATCCTAGTTCATCACCAATGCCACTCCCATTCCCATCCCCTTGCCACAGGGATCAAATCCATGTGCAAGACCTGCCCAATCCCTCTGCCAGCAGTTCCTACTCCAGTCCTATCACAGGCTCACCATACCCTATCAGAGGATGGGCCACCTGTGAAAGCAGCCACATCATATACCAACTGTAATGGATCTGGGAGATGTGTTATTTTCTACCGGATTTGTCGATACCAAATTGTAAATGTTTTCTTATATTTTTTGTCAGAATTTTTTATTATAATTTGCCTTATTATATGTTAATTTACTTATATTTTTGAGAGTGAAAGCATATTGATTACTATATAGCAAAGAGACTGATTACAAGTGGAAGCTTGTGTGTTGTTAAAATGTCTTTGACACTGGAGTCGTCTTCGACTGTACTCAGTCGGCAGTGATCTCGTGGTGTGTGTTGACGGTAGAACTATGTGCAGGTCACAGTCATAAATAATTTTGAATTATGTTACTATTTTTTTTTATATAAACTTTAAGAAAAAAAACTACATTTGAAGAAATGGTATTTGAAGCACCAAAAATGAGGCAAACACATTGAACCAGGACATTTCTGCAGCTGACAAAAACTGCAATTGTGGAATCATATTTCCACTAGACAACTGAAGCCAAGACCAATATCGTCTTGTAAACATCTAACGGAAAAGGTACTGCCACGAAATATGCCAAATTTAAGTAAATAAAAAATAGTGAGCATATTTCAACTTTGTGTCTCAGCCGGGATACCGTATTTCACAACTCTCCTGCAAACATTGTGCCCAGCTTTTTATGTTGGTATGACTATCAACTAGCTATCCAACAGGATCAATGGCCACCACCAAATTGTTGCCGAGAACAAAGTTGACCACCCGCTGGCACTACATGCAGCTGAGCATAACATGCTAAATTTCAGTGGCTGCTTCACAATCCAGGCCACCTGGATCCTCCCTCCACAACTGGCTTCTCTGTACTATCCACATGGGAGTTATCCTTGCAACACTCCTTCACTCCTATAACCATCCTGCCCTCAGTCTCTGGTATCCCACTGTCCCCACATCCTCCATCCAACAGTTTCCCCTTCCTCCATCCTATTACCCCCTCCCACATCACCTTCAGTGTGTGCCACTCTCCTCTGTCTCTGACACCTGTGCATCATTTGCCTAGCTCGTGCACCTGCCACACCTCCCTCCTGTATTCCTAGCTGGTTAACCGGCTGCCTTCCCAGAGCCATTAGCCACACACCCCCAACACCTCTTCCTGCCTCCAGTCCCCCCCCCCCCCCCGTCTCTCTCTCTCTCTCTCTCTCTCTCTCTCTCTCTCTCTCTCTCTCTCTCTCTCTCTCTCTCCCCCCCCCCTCCCCCTCCCCCTCCCCCTCCCCCCTGTCACCTCTTGTGATGAAGCTGACTGGGATAATGTTAATTCCCCTCTTGTTTTGCCAGCTGCCTCCTTAAATTTGGTTTTTCACTCTTAACTAATTACTATTAATATACATGAATATAATCTGTATTTTCATAAAAGAGAAAGGTTGGCCCTCAGTGTTAAAGAGTATAAGACCAGACCTGATTTTGTGCTTAGTTTTATGTATATAATTGATTTTATAATTTATTTTGACTATTACTAGTTAGTATCCTTTATTACAGGGTGAAATCAGTAATTGTTTTGTAACTTAAATTCTATTGTTGACGCATAAACAAATATGAGTTCTATACTAATTATAAACATTTGGAAGACAAAATACTAGTAATCTTAAAGTATCTATTTGGCTCTATTTGGAAACATGTTAGAAAAACCAGCCCTTCATTAATTACAAAGTGATTAACAGTTTTGTCAAAATAATTGTTTACGTAACTATATTTGTTAATTTCATGATTTAAACAAATAATTTGGCCTCAACCTTGTAGTAGAAGAAACTGTTAAAATACAGAATTTTTCGTTGTATTCAGTTAATTTAATGAGTTAAGTTTTAATTGTAATTTCTACAAATTAATCTTTGAACAATGTTAAATTCAGTACCTATTGTTGTGAGGATATATAATGGCCCGATTTTTGGTCACAAGACAGTCAGTCCACAGCCAAGTTTCAGACGAGGATCATGTTTTGGTTAGAACAGCAACAATGCTTCAATTATTAACTGTGAAATAAGTGTTAAACAAATAGGCCGTGTGTAAAACCAATGACAGTGTCTGCTCCATATGTACCCTTCTGTTCTTCAAGAACTGTAAACTTTGTGGTTATGCTTTTACTGCTTGTAGATGTTCAACAGTAAACTATAGTAGCAGTATGTGGAGGTACACTTGCAAACTATTAATGAGGCTTATGGTAAGTTTAAACAGTAGTGCACTGGCCATATTAAATGTGTATATGGGGTTGGTTGTGAAAAGGGAAAGTAAAAGACAGTAAAATGCAGCTGAGCAGTTGTCGGCTACATTATTTACCCTAGTCAGTGTCCAAATTACAAACCCCATTTTTCAGCCAGTGTAGCAACGCAGTACGTCAACACTGAGGACAACAGGTGAAGAAATAAAAGCAGGTGGAACCGCTACACTCCCTCCCCTCCCCCTCCTCCCCCTCCTCCCCCTCACCTAATACAACCCCAACCTGATCTACCTGCTGAAATGCAGCACTAGCATTGTGTGCCCAGATGGTGTCATGTAGGGGCATAGGCGTGCATGTGTGCATGCATGCGCGCACTCGCCCGTGCCCTATCTCGAGAAACAGTTATTCCAAAAGCTAGAAAGATTCCTTTTTTTGTTGTGTGTGCCTGTTGATGACTCAATTCTTCTGCTTATCAGTGAGTGGTCTCCTGTGCTCCCTAAGTATTTGCATTCTACTAGATCTTAACTACAAAATTACTTTTGACATATTCTTATATCAAATGTAAGCCTCGTCTGCAGGGGATACAGCAACCATTGTAAATAATATGCAGAGCACATCCACCAGTCACATATTATTTTGTATAGTTTTGCTCCTCCTGCTGAGAATCCTCAGATATTCATTGCCCTAGTGGCCACATGTTACAAGTTAAAAGCGCCACTTGATGCATTTGTTAATACAAAATTATTCATGTCTAATGAGAGAAACCAGTGAAAATTAATCAAATAATATGCAAACTCTGGCTGTATTCTATACATTAGTTGTTTTTAATTTGTTCTCCAAACAGAAAACCTCATTTAGTATCTCATTTTGTAACCTGATCCCCCAGCATCACATGATTTAACTGTGAGTAAGCATCATTACCCTTGTTTTATTTTCATTTGTGTACATCTTATAATCTATTTTCACAACTGTTGTAACCCTATAGTGTAAGTGTGCCTAATCAAAAAGCATGCCATATAAGTGCCTCCACAGCTGGCTTAGAGAAGTCACGTCACAACCTGGACAGAACATGCAGCAAGTGCTATGCCATGTGCACAACAGCCCAATATAAGCCTGGCATTCAGTGATCTCAACTTCACTTATGTTTACTTGCTTATTTTATGCTCACCTATGAGACCGTATATTGGTGTGTTCTATAGCTATGAAACTTTGTACTGTTCTATACTTCATTCAGTGTTATTGTGGAAGTCTTCATGTGGAAGCAGAATAAAAATTGGTTGGTCTTAATTCTGATATTGTGTCTGTACAGTGTTGCAACGTATGTGGCTACAAGTTCAGTATTCTACTCCACGTGTTTCATTTATTTCATGTAGTATACAGCCAACATGCCTGTGGAAGAAGTTCTTCAGTCTCGTATTGGACAACAGCAAGCTCTTATCAACCAGCTGCAGGCTCTCTCCATGGCACTAAACAATTTCACAGCCTCATTGATGTCCAGGTTCCACTGCCGTTAATGCAACCTCCCCCCCCCCCCCCCCCCCCATTTCCTCTGTATGGTGATTCTGTGGAAGATTGGAAGGAAATGATAATAATGCCTTTGGCAGTATTTTCAAGCTTTTGGAGTCACCAAACCCAATTTGTGTAAGGCTTTGTTTTTGTCATGGATTTCTACTTCTGTTTATCACCTCTTGTGTCAGCTAGCTCCTCTTCAGGAACCTGCCAGTTTCTCTTGGGGGAAATGTATTTATTACTGGCTCTGTAATTGTCATTGCAATCATAATTTTATTGCTCCTCACATTGAGTTATACCATTTTCAGAAGTGGGCACAACAGTTGTACAGACCTTGGGCACCATTGCCAGTTTGTTACTGAGGGCCATTGGACGTCATATGCCGACTCGATGGTTCGTGATGTTATAATACACCTGATGGGGAAGTTTGTGAGCATGCTTTACAATATGAAAATAACTCTCTCATAGATATTCTGAACATTGCTCAGTCTTCTGAAGTATCTATGGCAGCAGGAAATCAGATAGAAGTGTGGTGTGAAGTAGCCACCACTGCTTCCTCCCCTCCTCGGCCGCTGTCAGTTACTTCAGGAGGAAATTGGGGGGGGGGTTTAGACAGTAGCAGTAGTCGGTGTGTCACAACAGTGGCCAAGTGCTCCTCGTCTGTCATGGACTTACTATTTTGTTCATGGCCAATGTGCAAGAGAGGGGGGGGGGGGGGGACTGTTGCATCTGTGTGCAACTCTCAAACATGAAAATGTTTTTGAACAGTGTTTTGTTTCCCAAGTAATAGTAGTCCCAGACAAACTCTACATTGAAGTATATGTGATGGACAAGATGTTAAAAATGCAAGTGACATGGGTGCAGCAGTAACATTGTTAAATTATCAAAGCTATGTAGATCTTGGGTCGCTGGCGTTGTCCCCCGTATCATGTCAGTTGGTGAGTGACAATGGACACCCATACTAGGTTGCAGTTTTTACTTCTGCAGTGTACAAAGTACTAGTTTGGCCTTTGATCTTCCTAGTAGTGGATGATGCCAACACTGTAAACTAACGCCTTCAAAATTTTTTGGGTTCTCTATTTCTGTGCTTCTTGTATTGGATCAAGTTCCATACAACCAACTGGATGTTCTTTGCTCAGAATATTCCCCACTGTTTTCAGAAGTTTTAGAGTGTGGTCTGATTTCAAGGCTCACATCACAGTGAAACCAATGGCGTGCCCGTTTCTTTCAAGCCTACCGAGTCCCAGTAGCTGCACAGGAAAAGTCAGATTGGAACTAAACTGACTTACATCTTTGAGTGTTATCATGCCTCTCTCATCAAGCAAATGGTCTACTCCATTAATTATCAAAATATCTAATGGCAACCTTTGGCTTTGTGATTATTTTAAAAAGACTGTAAATTCACAATCTATTATCGATACCTATCACTTACCCTGTCCGGAAGAACACTTAGCATGGCTTTCCGGGAGCCAATATTTTTCCAAAATGGACTTGTCGGAAGCCTGCTTACAACTGCCTGTGGATGATTATTCCAAACATGTCCTCGTAGTGAATACTCCCTTTGGGGTATATCAATACCAGTGCCTGCCATTTGGCATGGCTAGTGCCCCTGCCATTTTCCAGTGATTTTTGGAGCAACTCACAGCCTCCATTCTGGGGTTCACTAACTACCTGGATGGTGTTGTGGCCTCAACAGATAAATGTTTGCAGAACCTTCATGCCTTGTTCACGGAACTACAGGCTGCCGGTTTGAAATGTGTCTTCAGCAAATCACAATTTTTTCAACTGTCTGTCATCTATTTTGGTTTGAAACTCTCCAAGCTGGTGTCAAGAGCTTTACACCAGCATGTCGATGCCATTACAGCTTAGCCACGTCCTGCCATTGTCAGAGAGTTGCAAGACTTTCTCAGAGAAATCGCATACTACCGTAAATTTCATCCTGGTGCAGCCACACTTGCCCAGCTACTTCATGCTTCTTATGTGAAGGTGTTCCTTTTCACTGGTCACCCACCTGTGATCATGCTTCTACCGTATTAAGGTCAAAATTATGCATGGTGCCTTGCTTGGTCTCCTTCCAACCAGGCCAGAATCTTGTCTTGACCACAGATGCCTCCCAGTATGGCCTTGGTGCCATTCTCGTGCACAAACTGTGCACCAAAAAACCCTGTGTCCGTACATCCACAATCCTACGAACCCCCCCCCCCCCCCCCTTCCACGATTTGTACTGGCTGCTGCTGCCTGCTCCTGGCCTCCTTTGGTTCCAGAACATTCTTCACTCTGTGGGCTATCACTGCCGGGCAGAGTGGTCTGCAGTGGGCCACCTTTCTTTATTTCTGCAGCCTCTCAGATGGGAACCTGTCTGTACCCGTACCTTTTCATACCATATTCTCCTGTGGCAGCATAACACCTGTCACCTACTGATGGAAGACATGGACATATCCACAGTGTGACTGTGCATAATCAAACAGCACTGTGACGTAGAGAGGTTGCCTTATAACCTAGCCAGACAGAGCAGGAAGTGCTGTGCTGTGTGCACAACAGCCCAGTACAGGCCCGTCATGGCCTCACTTATATTTAATCGGTTATTGTATGCTTACCTATGAGACTGTGTTATGATGTGTTTTATAGTTATGAGACTTTTTACTGTTGTGTGCTTCATTCAGTGATATTGTGGATATCTTCATGTGAAAGCAGAATAAAAATGGGTTGGTGTTATTGCTGAGATTGTGTCTATACAATATTACAACAGTGACGCTAGTCAGTGTGTTAAACATTTGTCTTTCACTTTTGCCAGTGTCTTTATTTAGTACATTTAATATGTTAGCGAGGCAAAAAATGTGGTTTTATACTGATACTGGTAATTTTTAATTATTTATACGTCTCACTCCTTCCCACTTTCATTTTTATCCATATCATCAGAACAGTCACATGATCGGCCTAGTAACTCAGAAGACCGTAGGTTCAACACCTGTAATATAAAACAAAGATGATGAGACTTACCAAACAAAACCTTCTTCCTAAAATTCACAAACCCAATCATCCCGGCCGCCCCATTGTCAGCTGGTTACCAAGCCCCCACAGAACGTATCTCTGCCTACGTAGATCAACACATTCAACCATTACATGCAGTCTCCCATCCTCCATCAAAGACACCAACCACTTTCTCGAATGCCTGGAATCCTTACCCAGTCTGTTACCCCCGGAAACCATCCTTGTAACCATTGATGCACTTCCTTATACACAAATATTCCGCATGTCCAGAGCCTCGCTGCGATGGAGCATTTCCTTTCACGCCGATCGCCTGCCACCCTACCTAAAACCTCTTTCCTCATTACCTTTAGCCAGCTTCATCCTGACCCACAACTTCTTCACTTTTGAAGGCCAGACATACCAACAATTAAAGGGAACAGCCATGGGTACCAGGATGGCCCCCGTACACCAACCTATTCATGGGTCGCTTAGAGGAAGCCCTTCTTGGTTACCCAAGTCTGCCAACCCAAAGTTTGGTACAGATTTATTGATGACATCTTCATGATCTGGACTCACAGTGAAGAAGAACTCCAGAATTTCCTCTCCAACCTCAACTCTTTTGGTTCCATCAGATTCACCTGGTCCTACTCCAAATCCCATGCCACTTTCCTTGACGTTGACCTCCATCTGTCCAATGGCCAGCTTCACACGTCCGTCCACATCAAACCCACCAACAAGCAACAGTACCTCCATTATGACAGCTGCCACCCATTCCACATTAAACGGTCCCTTTCCTACAGCCTAGGTCTTCGTGGCAAATGAATCTGCTCCAGTCCAGAATCCCTGAACCATTACACCAACAACCTGAAAACAGCTTTCGCATCCCGCAACTACCCTCCCGACCTGGTACAGAAGCAAATAACCAGAGCCACTTCCTCATCCCTTCAAACCCAGAACCTCCCACAGAAGAACCCCAAAAGTGCCCCACTTGTGACAGGATACTTTCCGGGACTGGATCAGACTCTGAATGTGGCTCTCCAGCAGGGATA
Source organism: Schistocerca piceifrons (assembly GCF_021461385.2). Lineage (NCBI taxonomy): Eukaryota > Metazoa > Arthropoda > Insecta > Orthoptera > Acrididae > Schistocerca > Schistocerca piceifrons. The sequence goes on along the minus strand of NC_060145.1, from coordinate 96,895,559 downwards.
CGACTTCCTCAAATCCTGCCCTGAAATGAGATCCATCCTTCATGAAATCCTCCCCACTCCACCAAGAGTGTCTTTCCGCCGTCCACCTAACCTTCGTAACCTTTTAGTTCATCCCTATGAAATCCCCAAACCACCTTCCCTACCCTCTGGCTCCTACCCTTGTAACCGCCCCCAGTGTAAAACCTGTCCCATGCACCCTTCCACTACCACCTACTCCAGTCCTGTAACCCGGAAGGTGTACACAATCAAAGGCAGAGCCACGTGTGAAAGCACCCACGTGGCTTACCAACTGACCTGCCTACACTGTGAAGCTTTCTATGTGGGAATGACCAGCAACAAACTGTCCATTTGCATGAATGGACACAGGCAGACAGTGTTTGTTGGTAACGATGATCACCCTGTGGCTAAACATGCCTTGGTGCACGGCCAGCACATGTTGGCACAGTGTTACACTGTCTGGGTTATCTGGATACTTCCCACTAACACCAACCTGTCAGTACTCCGGAGATGGGAACTTGCCCTTCAGTATATCCTCTCTTCTCGTTATCCGCCAGGCCTCAACCTCCGCTAATTTCAAGTTGCCGCCACTCGTACCTCACCTGTCTTTCAACAACATCTTTGCCTCTTTACTTCCGCCTCGACTGACATCTCTGCCCAAACTCTTTGCCTTTACAAATGTCTGCTTGTGTCTGTGTATGTGCGGATGGATATGTGTGTGTGTGCGAGTGTATACCTGTCCTTATTTTCCCCCTAAGGTAAGTCTTTCCGCTCCCGGGATTGGGATGACTCCTTACCCTCTCCCTTAAAACCCACATCCTTTCGTCTTTCCCTCTCCTTCCCTCTTTCCTGATGAAGCAACTGTTTGTTGCGAAAGCTTGAATTTTGCCACGAAGAAAAATGATCCTAATCCTAATCCTACTCCTAATGATCCGACTCCTCAAGACACCATCCAAATTGAACCCTGCCTGGAACAGTTCCGTCCTCCGTCACAGCGGGACCCACCTCCTCTTCCTCAAAATCACCCTCTCCAAACCTTCCAGGAATTTCTGACTTCCAGCCTTGCATCTCAATCCTTCTTAAAAAATCTTAATCCTACACCCAACATCACCACTGCTGAAGCCCAGGCTATCCGTGATCTGAAGGCTGACCGATCCATCGTCATTCTTCCGGCGGACAAGGGTTCCACGACCGTGGTACTTGATCGTCGGGAGTATGTGGCTGAGGGACTGCGTCAGCTTTCAGACAACACCACATACAAAGTTTGCCAAGGTAACCCCATTCCCGATGTCCAGGCTGAGCTTCAAGGAATCCTCAGAACCTTAGGCCCCCTGCAAAACCTTTCACCTGACTCCATCAACCTCCTGACCCCACCGACACCCCGCACCCCTACCTTCTACCTTCTTCCTAAAATCCACAAACCCAATCATCCCGGCCGCCCCATTGTAGCTGGTTACCAAGCCCCCACAGAACGTATCTCTGCCTACGTAGATCAACACCTTCAACCCATTACATGCAGTCTCCCATCCTTCATCAAGGACACTAACCACTTCCTTGAACGCCTGGAATCCTTACCCAATCTGTTACCCCCGGAAACCATCCTTGTAACCATTGATGCCACGTCCTTATACACAAATATTCCGCACGTCCAGGGCCTCGCTGCGATGGAGCATTTCCTTTCACGCCGATCACCTGCCACCCTACCTAAAACCTCTTTCCTCATCACCTTAGCCAGCTTCATCCTGACCCACAACTTCTTCACTTTTGAGGGCCAGACATACCAACAGTTAAAGGGAACAGCCATGGGCACCAGGATGGCCCCCTCGTATGCCAACCTTTTCATGGGTCGCTTAGAGGAAGCCTTCTTGGTTACCCAAGTCTGCCAACCCAAAGTTTGGTACAGATTTATTGATGACATCTTCATGATCTGGACTCACAGTGAAGAAGAACTCCAGAATTTCCTCTCCAACCTCAACTCCTTTGGTTCCATCAGTTTCACCTGGTCCTACTCCAAATCCCATGCCACTTTCCTTGACGTTGACCTCCACCTGTCCAATGGCCAACTTCACACATCCGTCCACATCAAACCCACCAACAAGCAACAGTACCTCCATTATGACAGCTGCCACCCATTCCACATCAAACGGTCCCTTCCCTACAGCCTAGGTCTTCATGGCAAACGAATCTGCTCCAGTCTGGAATCCCTGAATCAGTACACCAACAACCTGAAAACAGCTTTCGCATCCCGCAACTACCCCCCCGACCTGGTACAGAAGCAAATAACCAGAGCCACTTCCTCGTCCCCTCAAACCCAGAATCCCCCACAGAAGAACCACAAAAGTGCCCCGCTTGTGACAGGCTACTTTCCGGGACTGGACCAGACTCTGAATGTGGCTCTCCAGCAGGGATACGACTTCCTCAAATCCTGCCCTGAAATGAGATCCATCCTTCATGAAATCCTCCCCACTCCGCCAAGAGTGTCTTTCGGCCGTCCACCTAACCTTCGTAACCTGTTAGTTCATCCCCATGAAATCCCCAAACCACCTTCCCTACCCTCTGGCTCCTATCCTTGTAACCGCCCCCGATGCAAAACCTGTCCCATGCACCCTCCCACCACCACCTACTCCAGTCCTGTAACCCGGAAGGTGTACACGATCAGAGGCAGAGCCACGTGTGAAAGCACCCACGTGATCTACCAACTGACCTGCCTACACTGTGATGCATTCTATGTGGGAATGACCAGCAACAAACTGTCCATTCGCATGAATGGACACAGGCAGACAGTGTTTGTTGGTAATGAGGATCACCCTGTGGCTAAACATGCCTTGGTGCACAGCCAGCACATCTTGGCACAGTGTTACACCGTCCGGGTTATCTGGATACTTCCCACCAACACCAACCTATCCGAACTCCGGAGATGGGAACTTGCCCTTCAGTATATCCTCTCTTCTCGTCATCCGCCAGGCCTCAATCTCCGCTAATTTCAAGTTGCCGCCACTCATACCTCACCTGTCTTTCAACAACTTCTTTGCCTCTACACTTCTGCCTCGACTGACATCTCTGCCCAAACTCTTTGTCTTTAAATATGTCTGCTTGTGTCTGTATGTGTGGATGGATATGTGCGTGTGTGCGAGTGTATACCTGTCCTTTTTTCCCCCTAAGGTAAGTCTTTCCGCTCCCGGGATTGGAATGACTCCTTACCCTCTCCTTAAAACCCACTTCCTTTCGTCTTCCCCTCTCCTTCCCTCTTTCCTGATGAGGCAACAGTTTGTTGCGAAAGCTTGAATTTTGTGTGTATGTTTGTTGTTTGTTTGTGTGTCTATCGACCTGCCAGCGCTTTTGTTCGGTAAGTCACCTCATCTTTGTTTTTATATATAATTTTTCCCACGTGGAATGTTTCCTTCCATTATATATATATATATATATATATATATATATATATATATATATATATATATATATATATATATATATATATATATATTTATTTTCTCTTTTGCGTCATAGTAATTCATATGGTTCTCAAGTATGATTATAATTGCTAGAGGCGTTCTGGAGTTACCCTTATTTTTTCAAGTCACAACCTTCCAACCCTTATCACAACTCCAAGAGGTTGATAGCAGCTTCTCAGTCCCACAGTACTGTTTCCCAGACTTACCAGATTTGGTTGAACTTATTTCACGCCTTCCACGCATACCACTAGTGTTGCTAGGTGTGTGTCTCCCTTTCAGTATGGCTTCCTGTATATCAGGTCACGTCCTTTCAGTATTCCTTCCTGTGTATCATGTCAAACGTGTGCCAAGTTTGATTGAAATCACTTGCACCCACATACATCAATTTTTATACTCATGTGTGAACTGCTGACACCCTCATCTACCCATTAAAACTTGTTGCTGGGGGGCTCAAGATAATTCCATCTTGAGGTGTTTTATTTTTATTTTCTTCCAGATGCTGCTGAGTCAGTAATTAAATGTGAACATGTCTCACTTCTCTGTATACAGTGGGATGATCTTGTAAAAGAAGTCTGTCCTCCTGATGCACAACCACTGTTAAGAAGCTAGAGAGGACACCTGTGTCATTTTATGTTGTTATGCACAATGCAGGTCATAACTGTGGCCTGTCCTCATGTACCACACTTATCCGACTTTAAAATGAGGTTTTCTCCCAAATTTGTCATCTTGCTGTCACAGATAAAGCTTTGATTGCTGAGGTCAGCATTTTTACATCATGTAGTAGTTTAATATAGAGGTTGTCCTGCTGCCAACCATGGGAGTGCACCTGCATACCTTGCTTTTTTGTGAGCCTGTACCAAATTTAAACTGCAGTTGGTGTGAATCTAATTGTAGCCGAAATTGAACTGACATTATAAATGAACAGATACTCAGCAAAATTTCTACAGAAGACAAATTAATTTGGACATAAACATGTTCATACCGAACACACAAAACATGGTACTATAAATAACAACAACAACAACAACAACAATAATAATAATAATAATAATAATAATAATAATGTCGTGTGGCTCAGTGACATGGTGCAAGTTGTGCAGTTGAACACCACTTCAGCAATTGGTGTCTGTCTGAGCCAATAGCACCTGATGTTCTCAGGTGGTCACCCATCCAGGTACTAATTGGGCCCAATGTTGCTTAACTTCAGTGATAGGGTGATAACTGGTGTATTCAAAATGGCAAAGGTGCTGGCAACATTATACACAGAGTCATGGGATAGCAATATGTATATATACAGGCAGTGGTATTATCGTATACACAAGGTGTAAAAGGATAGTGCATTGTCAGAGCTGCCATTTGTACTCATGTGGAAAGATTTCTGATGTGATTACAGCTTGACAAAACAGGAATTAACAGACTTTAAAAGCAGAGTGGTAGTTTTAAGGAATCATTAGAGAATTTAATATTCCAGGATCCACAGTGTCAAGAGTTTGCTGAGGATGCCGAATTTCAGGCAATATCTCGCAACACGAACAATGGAGTGACTGACAGCCTTCACTCAGAGCACCGGCTTTTGTGCAGAATTGTCGGTGCTAAAAGAATAGCAACACTGTATGAAATAACTGCAGAAATCATTGTGGGACATTTGACGAATGTATTCATTAGGGCAATACTACAAAATTTGGTATTAATGGGCCATGGCAGCAGACGACTGACACGCGTGCCTTCACTAATAGTACAACATTGCATGCAACGCCTCTCCTGCGCTTGTGACCATATCAGTTGAATCTTAGATGACTGGAAAACCATGGCCTGGTGAGATAAGTCCCAATTTCAGTTGGTAAGAACTGATGATATTGTTCAAGTGTGGCGCAAATCCCACAAAGCCATCGACCCAAGTTGTCAACAAGAAACTGTGCAAGCTGATGGCGACTTCATAATGGTGTGGGCTATGTTTACATGGAATGGAGCAGGTCCTCTGGTCCAACTGAAATGATCATTGACCATTTGCAACCATTCATGGACTTCATTTTCCCAAACAATGATGGAGCTTTTATGGATGGCAATGCGCCATGTCACTGGGCCACAATTGTTTCCGGTTATTTGAAGAACATTCTGGACAGTGTGAATGAATTATTTGGCCTTCCAGGTCACCTAACATGAATCTCATCGAACATTTATGGAGCCTAATAGAGAGATTAGTTTGTGTACAAAATCCTGCACCGGCAACACTTTTGCGATTGTGGATGGCGGTAGAGGCAGCATGTCTCAGTATTTCTGCAGGGGCTTCCAACTACTTGTTGAGACGTTGCCACATTGAGTAGCTACACTACGCTGGGCAAAAGGAGGTCCAACATGATATTAGGAGGTATCCCATGACTTTTCTCTCCTCAGTGTACATGAAACATGAAACAGCAATGGCGCCAAAGCAGCTACCCCTCGACAGCACTGTTGATTTTTTAGGGTGGCAACAAGTAATGTGGTGCATTGTTAGCCTGATGTGGTCCAGTTTGTGCCAATTCAGCAGTAAGGAGTCAAGAGGATAACATATTATTTTCATTTAGTTTGCTTAATGGTGTGAGAACAGTAAATTTTAGCTATTTATAATGATGGAAATCACAGCCGTTACTCTGTTGAGAAACTTAGATCTACGAGTGTGCTGTTCACAATTGGTTCATGCAAACATTACAAAAATAATGTTGAGTTAATTGCTATTCACGATTCAGAGGCCACAAACAACTGCGCAGCAGGAAGAAAATTTGATGTCACAGAAGTGAATGTTGGTGGGTCATGTCAGATATAGAATAAATTATATTTGTAGGTTGCCAGTTATACGTGATAAACTTTCAGGGGACCAAATCAGCAGTTCAGTGATCATCATGGCGAGTAAAAAATGGCCCATTTCAGAGTTGAAACTGACCATCATTTCAATCGATACTGAAGGTCTTACACATAACAAGAAAGAATTACTAAGTCATATGTGTCATGACCAGAACTGTGATTAAATATGCATTCAGAAAACTCACAGAGACTTGGAACCGTCATTGGGCCAAAATCAAAGGAATGAGTCTAGTGACTGAACATCCTCACTAACAGTACCATCTTCGTCAAACATCATGTTCTAGTCCTCACCATGGGAATATCAGTGGAATATGATACAGAAATTCTCACAGTTGAGCTGAGTAATTGTTGTGTAACATCTGTTTATAAGCCACTGGGCATAGAATTTAGATTCGTGGAACCTAATTAACTTCCAGAGTCAACATATAAAGTTTGTCGTGGTAACTTCAATATCCGTAATATTTTATGGTGTTACCCAAATATCGACAAAAGTGGAAAAGCTGTGGCAGAATGAGCAGATTCTTGTGACCTCAGTGTACTACATGATAAAAACTTCCAGCACTCTGCAACAGTGCAGCATGGAGACGTGGTTCTAATCCAGATCTTGTCTCTGTAAGTTAACAAATATCTTAGTTATCAGTGAAATCAGTGGCACTGGCAATCCCTTGCACCCAACACCATTCTGTTATATGCCAAATATACTTTGTAATCTAACCAGAGACAGTTCTTTTTTGAAGAAGGTATAATTTTAAGAAAGACAACTGGGAAAAATTCACCTTTGTGCTGGATGAGAGCATCCTTAGTATTGATTCAGTTCCAGAATCATATGATGACTTTGAAAATGTCATAAAGCACTGTTCCCATATCTCAATCCCACAAGATTACATATCGCTACACATTAAGGATCTGACTTCAGCAGTTTTTGGGAAACTGTCTTCATCTGTTCGATAATGATCATTTTAGTGAAGAAACCTCACAGGCCAGAGGACACTCTGTCAATACCAGTACCCAAGAGCAAGAAAGATGCTCGGTGTAAATTGATGGAGGAGATAAATATAAGCAAGAGTAGCCACAAAACCTCTTAAGCTTCTTAGTTGTGATCCAACAACTAGAAAGGGTCATGCCAGTGTGACAGCTAACTAGATTGCTCGTCATCTTGCAAATAATGGAAAACCAGACTATCCTATGCGCAAGTCAGGTTACAAAATTGTGTGAACAGAGGAATCGTAGACTAGAGAAATTTTACTGCCTTTGTGTTATTCTGAAGTATCAGGTATGCCAAGATTGTTGATCTTTTTATTGATTGCCAGTTTTGACATTATCAGATTTTGTAACATATTAACAGAAGTTTATGATCTTTTGGTCATACAGTGTCAAACATAGCTTACAGCCTTTTCATATGTAAGAACTGAATGCAGCCATAAATAGTTGTAAGGTCGACAAAGCAGTATGGGTAGATGACATCAGAATTCGACAAAGCAAACACTTTGGTGATCATGTGAGAGAGTGAATTTTATCACTTTTAAGCAACTGTACAAATTCCTGTAATTTCTCCAAAAACTGGAGGAAATCATGCTGGTCTTAAAAACGTGGAAAATCGGCAGCTGAGCCTGGAGACTTCAGGTCAGTATCTTTATGCCATCTACACAGAATCTTCGAGTAAATGTTGCTGAATTATTTGATTATGTTGTCGAGCCAGCTCTAATAAAAGAACGAGGAGGTTCCAGCTGAGGAAAAAGCTGTACATCTCAGGTACTCAGTCTCACACAGTTTATTGATGATGGTATTGAAACCTGGAAAAATTACAGAAGTAGCTTTTATCCACCTGACATATGCTTATGACATTGCCAACCTTCATACATTGTCGCAGAAGATCTATGGGATAACGAAATGCTATGGTTTCACAAAACTTATTCAAAGTTTACTCTAAAAGAGAATATTTTATGTGGACTTCCAGAGTCAGCATAGTCAATGGAGATGTCAACAAAATGGCCTACCACAAGGAAGTGTTCTTTCACCAGGGATCTTTATCATTTACACAAACCACTTCTGGTGAACACTAGGAGTTTCCTTTACGCTTATGGTCCGGCATCAGTTGTCGAGGAAAATCTTTTGAAGATGTTGAAGTCTCCCTGACATGTGCATTCAGGGAGCAGAGTACCTATTACTGTAATAAACAACTTTGGTCACATCCCATTAAAACACAACCATGTGTATTTCATCTGAATCACAATCAGGCATGTCGCAAACTTGGCTTCACATGGCAGGGGATACAGTTAGTAAATATGAATCATCCAAAACATCTGGGAGTCAATCTAGATCATACTCTGGCCTTCATATTCTGGCCTACAAGCATTATTCTGGGAATGTGAGAATGAAGATGGAAGCCAGAAATAATATCCTTCACAAGATCACTAGCAGCAGGTGTGGTTTTCAACCACAAACTCCAAGAATGACAGCACTAGCAACATGTTACAGTGCTGCAAAGTAAATCTGTCCAGTCTGGTACAAACTTAGTTGACAAGGTGCTAAATGAAATATGTAGTCTTATTACAGGTCGTCTGAAGCCCATGCCACTTTTAAAACCCCACCAGCTTGCCGGCACAGTGCCACCAGATTTTCATTGTGAAGAAACCATCCACTACATGTACACTTTCCAGCAGCCCCAAGGTTGAGACCCAGAAGTAGTTCCCTCAAGACAACTTCAGTCTTGGAAACAACAGCAGCTACAGCACAGAAACAATTGTGGTTCAATCAACTTCAGAATATCTCTGCGTGGCCCCTCTCTGTGGAAACCCTCCCACCTGGCCATGAATTAGATTGTGTGGAGGTCACTCAGCCATCATCGTTCTGAAGTTAGAAGACCCATGAGTAACCACTGGAAAAGGCATTTCCCTATGGATACCGCCAACTATGATTGTGGGAACCACAAACCTTGGAGCACCTATTGGGCAGTCAACAATGCCCTGTCTTCTGCTTGCAACATCGGGTGCAGTTGTTGCAAGATTCTTATCAAGAGCACTGTAGCTTGATAATTGTTTGTGACGGTAATTACCAGGTATTGTATTTTTCCTACTAGAATAAATAAATAAATAGGGGAGGTTTCATGAATTGGAGCAAAAGATTGTTCAGTACGTGTCTGAGAAGTGCAATTAAAGCTTTGTATTACTCAGTAAATTATCTAAGTTAAGACACAGGAGATAAAGTGGAATTTTCCAAGTGCATGTGTTGCAGAATTCAAAGAAAAGCTGATGGGCGATGATGATTAGGGGTGGAGCTTGTGTAACAACACAGAACAACACTAGTTCAGCAATTTCCCGTGGCTTTTGATGAAAACCTACTTCCCTATGAGCATCATATAATCTATCTGAGAAAACGCCACAACTGTTTACGATAGATAGTGTTAACTTTTTCAGGCAGATCTTTAGATACTTTATAACAATATAACCATTTGTATAATATCAGGTTACTTTCCATTCGGAAAGTGGGTGCACTCAGTGACTGTTATGTGGCTTATAAATTACAGATTGCAGCAATCAGTCATCCTTTTTTTAGATTTTATTACGCAAATCCAGATTTTGGCTAGTGGCTAGCCATGCTCAGTGCACTATTTTCTATTCTCAATGCATGTAAGTCCCCGTTTGTTTGGGCATCAGCACATTTCTTTGAATACTCATATAATCTATCTAAGAAAATGCCACAACTGTTTACGATATTCAAAGAAATATGACTGACGCCCGGACAACAAGGACTTACACGCATCGAGAATACAAAATAGTGCATTGAGAATGATTAGCCACTAGCCGAAATCTGGATTTGCGTAATAAAATCTAAAAAAGGATGACTGATTGCTGCACTCCATAATTTATAAATTTGTATAATATGTTAGTAACAATTTCTGAAGGAACCTCATAAAAAAGCGGTCACATTATATTCAGAGTCATCTTAGTGTCTGGTAAAGAGGGTATGTATATATTTCCACTCATTCAAAAGTATTTTGATTATCATTACATTATTTACGTCTTATGGTTTCAGTTGCCCCGTGTGTCGGTATGTGCAGACACCAGAATTAGTGGCTGACAACCGTTGCCTCGAGTGCCGGTCAGCAGATTCATTGTGGATATGCCTTATATGTGGGCATGTGGGGTGTGGAAGATACGTTCAGGGTCACGCATTTGAGTAAGTAATTTTATGTAGTGTTATAAGTAGCATAGAGACATTCACATTTTAAATATAAAGCTAACAAAGTAGGCGTGTCAAAAAACTGCGAGATTCTGTCATGCTTATATAAGTGTAAAAATTTGAATTTTAAATGCGTTATTATTCTTGAATAATTAGTAAATGTTCATTGGCCCCTCTTCTAGACCTTTATACCTTCTTTTTGTTGCTATGTTTCTTTTCTCCTATTCTTCACTTCTCACACTTTTTTAAGAAGGAAATGAAAGCTTAAGTTTAAATTCTTCTCATCATTTACCTCTTCCACCTTCTGTTTCTCCTGATACTAATTGCTGCTATCTACTGTTTCATCACCTACTATTCCATTTTTGTCCAGCAGCGAGGATTTTGTTACATCATCAACAAAACAAAAACTTGAAAGATGATATTGGAGAGTGTTTCCTGTACTCCCAACTAGTCTTTTTTCTCATGATCATTGGCAATGACTTTTACTCCTCCAGAAGTCTATGACAGAAAAATATTTCCAGTCAGCCTTGTACACTAAAATAAATTTCTTGGACATTCACCTCCAGAAACTCTGACCTTATGAAAATAGCTTTCAGTGATGTGAGGTTTAACAGCATCCATAGTTGCAGAAAGTTTGTAATTGTTTGACCAGTAAGATGTAGTTTGCTGATCATATTGAGAGGAAGAATCAAGTTGTGTGTTTTACAGTGAAATGTTGTTCAGCTGATCAGCAGTATTGGATAAACAGCCCAATCGTGCAGTTCTCTTAGACTATTTTGTGAGCAAAATCTGTCAGTCATGTCTACAGAAATTATACACTTTTTAGCTGGAATCATTTCTGTTTAATGTATTTGCACAGCTGTTTATGCACAGGTTTGAAATGAGAGATAGCCGCTTTAACTAATGATGAGCAATTTCAGTGTCTCCATTCCCAATTTGCCCGACTTCCCAAGACTTGTCAGGCATGTGTTTGAAAAATAGTATAACTTCACCTGCATTCAGTGTGTCACAGTTTTATATCATGCTGTCAGCCCTGCTAGGACACAATTTCTCCAAGTCTAATGTTACCCGTGTTCACCATTTCAGCCCCATCGCTGACTTTTTGACAAATGATTCCAGCATGTGCCTTAAACACTGGGAGACATCCTGGAGGCATAGTATAATTTTGTGCTGTGACATTGTTCACAATTTTGGAAGCCTTTCCTCCCACTTCAATACACTTCGAGTAACGGGAGCAGCCGTAGCGGTATTAAGACTTCTTACAACCCAGCTCATCTTCCAGATTTCACTTTTTTGCACTCAAGTGCTGCCTCAGGATATCCTCTGCTTCGCAATTCCTCAGCATCTGAAAATGGTTTCTTTTGCTTTTGTGCATCCACTTTGGAAATCCCTAAACACTCTACTTAGCATAAATGAAAACATTGTCCCCTCTAACACTTTCCCTTGTGATACTGCTGAGTCACGTGTTATGTGAGCACCCTGGAGCTTGTTGTGTGCTGCCAGTTGGCAGCTCATCTGATTCAGGAGAGGAATACATTTGAAAGGAAATTCTTTACTTATCCTGCAGTTTTTGTGGGTCTGAAGTGGAGGAACATTTTACCTGCAAAAGGGCTATAAATGGGAGCATCTTAATGATGTAGTGTAGAAGAACATAATTACTTATCTGATCTCTTCACCTTTTCCAAATTGTAACAAATCATTGTGCTCTACTTCTAAAATATTTGTTCTACCATGTATTATTCTAGCTAGCAATTTAGATGCATGCAGGTTCAGATTGGTGGTGCAATACTTCTCATTTTTATTTCATTGTACCCACTTTCTCCTATAATTCTAACTTTATTACTCTGTAGTATTGTCCCATTTAAATCTTCCAAGACTGTGAGACTGTCATCCTCTTTCATATATTGTCTGTTTCTTTGTCATCATCCCTGCGCTCGTAACAGTTCACCACATTATTCTGCGCGATGATATGCTGTCTCCTGTTATTCCCTTCAGTGATGCTGCTTCTGCACTTCACATATTATTTTATAAATCCGAACTTCAGCATGTTGGTTTCACATCTGCCGTGTCGTAGCAGCTTTTTTTCTCGTGCTGTGGTGGCAAAACATGTCCTGTTTTTTGTTATATATTGCGGTGACTAGTCGTAGCTGTTCTCTGGAAAATACATTGCCGTGATTGTCTTCACAGCCGCATTTATGTTGATGAGAAGCACTGCTGTGCAGCGCAAATGCAGATGTATATTAAAATGTTCCTTCATTATTTTAATTTCCACAATAATTCAGTACTGCTGGCCAGTGCTGGATAGTTTTAATTGCATATTGTTTTGGTGCTGTAGCTCACCTTCACCACATGATTCACAGTGTCACTGTTTATGCAATAGTTTGTGTACTGTCACTCATTAGGACAGCCTTCCCCCTATTGCTCCCTGCCGCCATTGGATTAGCAGCTGCAGCAGCAAGTCGTATACTCCTAGCTCACTCATTTGTTACATAGTTTAATTCTTAATTTCTTTGCGTGTTTTTGGTACTTGCATTGTGTAATTCATAAATTTCGGGCGTATTATAGTATTTGAGAGTTGTAGCATCGCGTTTTAGTACCTGAATAGTGTAAATTCGCGTAGTCGTTTGTCTACTGTTTTGTTTTGAACGGCCATTGTCGGTTGGTCGCAGTTAGTGTGCTCCCTGCCGCCGTTGGATAAGCAGCTGCAGCAGCAAGTCGTATACTCCTAGCTCACTCATTTGTTACATAGTTTAATTCTTAATTTCTTTGCGTGTTTTTGGTACTTGCATTGTTTAATTCATAAATTTCGAGCGTATTATAGTATTTGAGAGTTGTAGCATCGCGTTTTAGTACCTGAATAGTGTAAATTCGCGTAGTCGTTTGTCTACTGTTTTGTTTTGAACGGCCAGTGTCGGTTGGTCGCAGTCAGTGTGCTCCCTGCCGCCGTTGGATAAGCAGCTGAGCAGCAAGTCGTATACTCCTAGCTCACTCATTTGTTACATAGTTTAACTCTTAATTTCTTTGCGTGTTTTTGGTCCTTGCATTGTTTAATTCATAAATTTCGGGCGTATTATAGTATTTGAGAGTGTAGCATCGTGTTTTAGTACCTGAATAGTGTAATTTCGCTTAGTCTCCTTCCGCCGCCAAGCAGTGTCAGCAGTGCGCAAGTAGCAGCATTACTGCATTTACTAGGCAATCTTGTATTTTAATAACCGTTTAAATTTTGTCGATTTGTTTGCGCTCTCTGTAGATTAGTTCAGACGTTCTTAGCAAAACAGTTTTTAGCATGGATAGGGACTGCAACTGCTGTGTTCGGATGCAGGCTGAGTTGGCATCCCTTCGCTCCCAGCTTCAGGCAGTGTTGGCTTCGGTCACACAGCTTGAGGCTGTTGCCAATGGGCATCACTGTGGGGGTCGGGATGGGGGTTTGTCGGGGACGGCCAGCTCGTCCCACGCATCCCCTGATCGGACTACGACTGTGGTTGCCCGGGATACTGCCCGCATTGAGGCTGATCCCTCACCTGTGGTAGAGTGGGAGGTCGTTTCAAGGTGTGGCAGGGGGCGAAAGACATTCCGGAGGGCTGAACGGAAAGCCTCTCCAGTTTGTCTGACGAACCGGTTTCAGGCTCTGTCTCAGGCTGATACTGATCTTCGGCCTGACATGGCTGCTTGTCCTGTTCCAGAGGTTGCCCCTCAGTCTGCAAGATCCGGGCAGTCGCAGAGGGTGGGCTTACTGGTAGTTGGGAGCTCCAACGTCAGGCGCGTAATGGGGCCCCTTAGGGAAATGGCAGCAAGAGAGGGGAAGAAAACCAATGTGCACTCCGTGTGCATACCGGGGGGAGTCATTCCAGATGTGGAAAGGGTCCTTCCGGATGCCATGAAGGGTACAGGGTGCACCCATCTGCAGGTGGTCGCTCATGTCGGCACCAATGATGTGTGTCGCTATGGATCGGAGGAAATCCTCTCTGGCTTCCGGCGGCTATCTGATTTGGTGAAGACTGCCAGTCTCGCTAGCGGGATGAAAGCAGAGCTTACCATCTGCAGCATCGTCGACAGGACTGACTGCGGACCTTTGGTACAGAGCCGAGTGGAGGGTCTGAATCAGAGGCTGAGACGGTTCTGCGACCGTGTGGGCTGCAGATTCCTTGACTTGCGCCATAGGGTGGTGGGGTTTCGGGTTCCGCTGGATAGGTCAGGAGTCCACTACACGCAACAAGCGGCTACACGGGTAGCATAGGTTGTGTGGCGTGGGCTGGGCGGTTTTTTAGGTTAGATGGCCTTGGGCAAGTACAGAAAGGGCAACAGCCTCAACGGGTGCGGGGCAAAGTCAGGACATGCGGGGACCAAGCAGCAATCGGTATTGTAATTGTCAAATGTCGAAGCTGCGTTGGTAAAGTACCGGAACTTCAAGCGCTGATAGAAAGCACCGGAGCTGAAATCGTTATAGGTACAGAAAGCTGGCTTAAGCCAGAGATAAATTCTGCCGAAATTTTTACAAAGGTACACACGGTGTTTAGAAAGGATAGATTGCATGCAACCGGTGGTGGAGTGTTCATCGCTGTTAGTAGTAGTTTATCCTGTAGTGAAGTAGAAGTGGATAGTTCCTGTGAATTATTATGGGTGGAGGTTACACTAAACAACCGAACTAGGTTAATAATTGGCTCCTTTTACCGACCTCCCGACTCAGCAGCATTAGTGGCAGAACAACTGAGAGAAAATTAGAGAAAATTTGGAATACATTTCACATAAATTTTCTCAGCATGTTATAGTCTTAGGTGGAGATTTCAATTTACCAGATATAGACTGGGACACTCAGATGTTTAGGACGGGTGGTAGGGACAGAGCATCGAGTGACATTATACTGAGTGCACTATCCGAAAATTACCTCGAGCAATTAAACAGAGAACCGACTCGTGGAGATAACATCTTGGACCTACTGATAACAAACAGACCCGAACTTTTCGAATCTGTATGTACAGAACAGGGAATCAGTGATCATAAGGCCGTTGCAGCATCCCTGAATATGGAAGTTAATAGGAATATAAAAAAAGGGAGGAAGGTTTATCTGTTTAGCAAGAGTAATAGAAGGCAGATTTCAGACTACCTAACAGATCAAAACGAAAATTTCTGTTCCGACACTGACAATGTTGAGTGTTTATGGAAAAAGTTCAAGGCAATCGTAAAATGCGTTTTAGACAGGTACGTGCCGAGTAAAACTGTGAGGGACGGGAAAAACCCACCGTGGTACAACAACAAAGTTAGGAAACTACTGCGAAAGCAAAGAGAGCTCCACTCCAAGTTTAAACGCAGCCAAAACCTCTCAGACAAACTGAAGCTAAACGATGTCAAAGTTAGCGTAAGGAGGGCTATGCGTGAAGCGTTCATTGAATTCGAAAGTAAAATTCTATGTACCGACTTGACAGAAAGTCCTAGGAAGTTCTGGTCTTACGTTAAATCAGTAAGTGGATCGAAACAGCATATCCAGACACTACGGGATGACGATGGCATTGAAACAGAGGATGACACGCGTAAAGCTGAAATACTAAACACCTTTTTCCAAAGCTGTTTCACAGAGGAAGACCGCACTGCAGTTCCTTCTCTAAATCCTCGCACAAACGAAAAAATGGCTGACATCGAAATAAGTGTCCAAGGAATAGAAAAGCAACTGGAATCACTCATTAGAGGAAAGTCCACTGGACCTGACGGGATACCAATTCGATTCTACACAGAGTACGTGAAAGAACTTGCCCCCTTCTAACAGCCGTGTACCGCAAGTCTCTAGAGGAACGGAGGGTTCCAAATGATTGGAAAAGAGCACAGATAGTCCCAGTCTTCAAGAAGGGTCGTCGAGCAGATGCGCAAAACTATAGACCTATATCTCTTACGTCGATCTCTTGTAGAATTTTAGAACATGTTTTTTGCTCGCGTATCATGTCATTTCTGGAAACCCAGAATCTACTATGTAGGAATCAACATGGATTCCGGAAACAGCGATCGTGTGAGACCCAACTCGCCTTATTTGTTCATGAGACCCAGAAAATATTAGATACAGGCTCCCAGGTGGATGCTATTTTTCTTGACTTCCGGAAGGCGTTCGATACAGTTCCGCACTGTCGCCTGATAAACAAAGTAAGAGCCTACGGAATATCAGACCAGCTATGTGGCTGGATTGAAGAGTTTTTAGCAAACAGAACACAGCATGTTGTTATCAATGGAGAGACGTCTACAGACGTTAAAGTAACCTCTGGCGTCCCACAGGGGAGTGTTATGGGACCATTGCTTTTCACAATATATATAAATGACTTAGTAGATAGTGTCGGAAGTTCCATGCGGCTTTTCGCGGATGATGCTGTAGTATACAGAGAAGTTGCTGCATTAGAAAATTGTAGCGAAATACAGGAAGATCTGCAGCGGATAGGCACTTGGTGCAGGGAGTGGCAACTGACCCTTAACATAGACAAATGTAATGTATTGCGAATACATAGAAAGAAGGATCCTTTATTGTATGATTATATGATAGCGGAACAAACACTGGTAGCAGTTACTTCTGTAAAATATCTGGGAGTATGCGTACAGAACGATTTGAAGTGGAATGATCATATAAAACTAATTGTTGGTAAGGCAGGTACCAGGTTGAGATTCATTGGGAGAGTGCTTAGAAAATGTAGTCCATCAACAAAGGAGGTGGCTTACAAAACACTCGTTCGACCTATACTTGAGTATTGCTCATCAGTGTGGGATCCGTACCAGGTCGGGTTGACGGAGGAGATAGAGAAGATCCAAAGAAGAGCGGCGCGTTTCGTCACTGGGTTATTTGGTAACCGTGATAGCGTTACGGAGATGTTTAATAAACTCAAGTGGCAGACTCTGCAAGAGAGGCGCTCTGCATCGCGGTGTAGCTTGCTCGCCAGGTTTCGAGAGGGTGCGTTTCTGGATGAGGTATCGAATATATTGCTTCCCCCTACTTATACTTCCCGAGGAGATCACGAATGTAAAATTAGAGAGATTAGAGCGCGCACGGAGGCTTTCAGACAGTCGTTCTTCCCGCGAACCATACGCGACTGGAACAGGAAAGTGAGGTAATGACAGTGGCACGTAAAGTGCCCTCCGCCACACACCGTTGGGTGGCTTGCGGAGTATCAATGTAGATGTAGATGTAGTGTCTCTATCTCCCTTGTCATAGACAAACTCAACCACAGGACTGGTTGGCATAGTCTATTCAGTAATTTTTTGTATTTATGAAAATATAAAGACATTTTAATTTGCTTACAACTATTCTACTCTTAATAGAAGAGCCTGGATATGAAGCTGCTTTGAATTGTCTTCATCTCTGCATGACTGATTTGTATAATTTTGCTTAGCATTATGTCTTTCTTCTTTTGTAGGCATTATCAGCAAACTCAGCACTGCTATGCAATGCAACTGGGGAACAATCGTGTTTGGGATTATGTAGGAGACAATTTTGTTCATCGTTTACTGCAGAATAAGGGAGATGGAAAATTAGTTGAGGGCACGTCTCCCGACAAGGAAGAGGTAAGTGCACATTTCTGGAAGAATTGTACTTTTTCCGTAACAGTGTGTTAAGCTATAATGGTTGTTGGTATCTTGCATATTTTCAAGTGCTAATGTACCATTCTTGTTGCTCGTTTGCTTTATGGGTTAACAATTAACAAGATTTCCTTTTCTTACAGTTCTACAGCTTTTACAGAGTATTTTCTTTTTTCTTGTAACCAGAAAATCAAGCAGTTTTGCAGCTTATAGGCAATCTACAAGACCTACAAGTAAGACTTTGTCACAATAATGCAAATAGTACAATATTTAGATTTGTTTTCTGCTGTGCATTTAAGTTAAAAATTCTGCCTTTGCAAAGATATTGATTATTGATGCAATACTTTTTTGACATGATGTTCTTCAACTGCATAAATCTGGCAGTGGCGGATGTTGTACCTCTATTCCATAAATTTTTCAGTGGGAAGTTGGATGGATAACTGCTTTTACATGGTTGAGGCAAGAAGTTATCAGCTTGGCACAGAGAAATTTTGTTCTTGTATTGTTGGCATATGCAGTCCAATAACGTAAGTTAGGTGTTGGCTTTATCTGTGGAATAGTTTTGTTTTTATAACTTTGGTTGATGACTGTTAGTAAAGAAAAAATTAAGAAACGAGCTACAGAATTCAACAATGCTGTACGCCTCGGAAGGTGAGCATGAAGCATGAAGAAAATGCTTCAAAGTATATATAATCGCTGATGCTGACTGTGCTGTGGATTCTACATGAAAAACAAGCTCTCTGATCCGGCCAAGCGGAACTCGCAAAGATGAGCAGCTGACTTGACACCTCCTGCCCAGTGGTGCCATTTGGGTGCGGTGTGGAGGGGCTTGGAGTTAGCTCATTATTGTAACTCGTACAAAAAGAGTTGTGTAAAATAAACTGACACGAAAAGAAACTGCACAAAAACTTGGTGTATTGGTTTTACCCAAGACATGATCTTTCACTGACAAACATAGAGCTTGACAAAGCATAGCAACCACAAAATTGAATGACACATGAAGATTTGTGCCAGGGGTGATTGAAGTGTTGCAGCACTCAGCACAATGGACTTGCATTCAGGAGAACAGCTATTCAAGTTCCTGCTTGGTCTTCAAGATGTAGGTTTTCTGTTTCCTGAAGTTGATTAGGATAAATGCTGCGATGGTTCCTTGCAAAAGGATACCCGAGTCGACATTTAACACAGTGCTCTTCATTGTGTCCCACAGACACCTTCCCCAGTCTGCGCTAGAGGGAATTTATTGATTCCACATTCCTATGCAGTTCCCTTGCCACCTCACCCTCTAAGCCATTAGCCACCCTTCCCTCCAGTCATCCCTTCTCCTCACCGAGCGAGGTGGCGCAGTGGTTAGCACACTGGACTCGCATTCGGGAGGACGACGGTTCAATCCCATCTCTGGCCATTCTGATTTAGGTTTTCCGTGATTTCCCTAAATCGTTTCAGGCAAATGCCAGGATGGTTCCTTTGAAAGGGCACGGCCGATTTCCTTCCCAATCCTTCCCTAACCCGAGCTTGCGCTCCGTCTCTAATGACCTCGTTGTCGACGGGACGTTAAACACTAACCACCAACCATCCCTTCTCCTCCCCACCTCCTTGCTCCTCTCACTCACTCCATTCAACACAATCCGTCCCCTGTTTCAGACTGGCGTGATGGGATGATGTAGTTTTTCTTCATTTGTGTGTGTGTGTGTGTGTGTGTGTGTGTGTGTGTGTGTGTGTGTGTGTGTCATTTCTTTAGTTAACTTTGAGAAGGACATTGTCCAAAAGTTTAGCAACATTTTCAGTCTTGTGCATGTGCTTGTCAACTGTTCAATGTCTCAACTATATGCTCCTTCCAGTACAAGAACCAATTAAGATGTATATCAGCAAGGTCACTGTAGTATGCAGCAAAATTTACAGAGTTCTTATTTTGTGTTCATATGTGTACAGAATTGAGATTTGAGAAGATGAAAAGTTGACCTGAATAACTCTACTCCATACTGCTAAGTTGCCAAGAACATTAAATGTGACTGAAGTGGAGCATCAGCTGATAAACTTACATTAAGACTGATAGTGAATGTGGTGGTTAGGAAAGTTTAAAAAGTCACATTGCATTTAAAGCTGAGCTCTAGCTTCGATGTTATTAGGATTGGGAGGGGTATTACTGGGATTGGGAGGGAAATTGGCCATACCATTTTCTAAGGAACATTACTGACATTTGTCTTAAACAATTTAGGGAAACCACAAGAAACATAAGTCTGGATCATTAGATGGGACTTGAACCCTGTTCCTCCAGAATGTGAATCCATTTAATTAACCATTGCATATGAGGCAAAATAACCATTTTGCTGTTGTATATGTGAATGTTGGGCTTCGTAAGGTTCCCTTTCTGTGCAGCAACCATGGAATATAAAATTATAAAGAATGTAGCAACCAGTTGCAGAAACATAATTTATTTATCGTGTTGCAAATCGATTTTGACTGATATCAGTCATCATCGGTGCATTTTTCCAACCGATACATGCCATAAGTAGAAGTACTGTCCTTGGCAGATTTCTTTCATTATAGAAATCTGCCAAGGACAGTAATTCTACTTATGGCATGTATCATTGTCAAAAACAACCGAATCAATCCTATCACACTTGGGCTGCTGAACTTCACAGCCTCAGTAGAAAGTGTCAGTTTGTTACTGAAGTTCATAAAGAATCCTACGCCGATTCCATGGTACGGGATGCTGTTATCCGTTCGGCGCCCGACAAAGAAGTTAGGCAATGTGCCCTTCAGTTGGCAAATCCGACTCTTGATGAAGTCCTATCCATTCGCTCAGTCTTTTGAAGTTTCTCGTGCCGCTGGAGCGCAAATAGAGGCATGGGGCGACGTCAGGGAAATACAACCTCTGTGTAATGTTGACGAAGCGTGTGGCGTGTCCCCGGTAGCCAATGTGGCCGCAGTACGCTCCCAAGCGCAGCCTCGGCCTAACTGTAAACCAACCTAAGAAACTGCAGCAAAACCCATGGCAACTTCCTTCATGTCCACGGTGTTTTACGAAACATTCACGAGAAGATTGTTTGCAACGTTGGGCCGTGTGTCACAAATGCAAAAAATGGGTCATGTGTCATCCGTTTGCAAATCCGACTGCATACATGATGTTCATGGACATGACACTGATTCTGATTGTGTGTTGTCTGTCAATTGTACTTCTTCCCTTTCAGGGAAGTTATTCCTCACTGTCCAAATACTTGGTCAAGATGTTCGCATGCAGGTGGATACTGGTTCTGCTGCCACTATCATCAATTCTCGGATGTATCTGCAGTTGGGTTCTCCAATCCTGTCACCTGTCACTGGGCAATTACGGACTTACAATAAGCAGAAGATTTCTCTCTTGGGACAATTTGATGCTGAGGTATCTTACAAATCTGTCATTCACACTGTTCCCATATTTGTGGTCGACCATAGTAACGCGGAGAATCTTTTTGGTTTCGGTGCCTTTTGGGTTCTCCATAGATGACTCTGTCAATATCGTCTCTGATGCCATTCCTTATGCTCAATTGGATTCCTTGTCAACGACATTTTCGTCCCTTTTTTCTCCTGGGTTAGGCCATGCAAACGACTTTGAAGCTCGTATCACGCTCAAACCCACTGCTTGGCCTAAGTTTTTTCGAGCTCGGCCCATTCCTGTGGCCCTTCGTGATCAGGTCAAACAGGAGCGGGATTGTCTTACCGCTTCAGGGGTCTTGCTTCCTGTCACTTCCAGTGAGTGATCCTCTCCTGTCGTTGTCGTTGCTAAGACAAATGGTGATATTCATCTCTGTGGCGATTTCAAAGCCACTGTAAATGCTCAATGCCTTATCGACACTTACCCTATGCCTCGGCCTGAAGAATTGTTCACAAAACTTGCTGGAGGCCAGTATTTTTCTAAATTTGACCTGTCAGAAGCTTATCATCAATTTCCTCTCGACGCTGCTTCCCGGCGGTTTCTGGCCCTTAACATGCCTTTTGGCCTCAATCAGTACCAATGATTGCCATTCGGGGTTGCCAGCGCCCCTGCTCTCTTTCAGCGATTCTTGGAACAATTATTGCTCACTGTCCCTGGGTGTATAAATTACCAGGACGACATTGTTGTTACGGGCTCCACCACTGACGAACATCTCCAAAATCTCCGCACACTTTTTCATGTCTTACAGACTGCCAATCTTAAGTGTAATCTTCAGAAATCAAAATTTTTTTCAGGCATCAATCACGTACTTGGGGTTTCAACTCTCTCGGGATGGTATTCGTCCACTTCAGCAAACTGTCGCTGCGATCGATGCCCTTCCTCGCCCTACATCTGTTAAGAAACTGCAGGCCTTCTTGGGGAAAATAGCATACTATCAAAAGTTTTTACCATCTGCTGCTTCGGTGGCTCAGCCATTGCATCGCCTGTTGCATAAAAACGTGCCTTTTCACTGGTCCGCGTCATGTGATGCAGCTTTCCAGAAATTGAAGACTATGCTGAAACAGGCCCAGTGCCTGGCTACTTATCGACCTGGCCAACATCTTGTTCTTGCCCCGGACGCCTCTCAATACGGGGTTGGTGCAGTCCTTGTGCACCGTTTTTCTGACGGTTCTGAACAACCCATTGTTTATGCCTCCAAAACGCTCACGGATGCCCAACAAAAGTATTCTCAAATTAAAAAAAAAAAGCTTTGGCCATCATTTATACTCTTTATAAGTTTGGTGTTTTTCTCCATGGATTCAAATTTCATCTTGTTACGGATCACAAACCACTTGTTTCCTTGTTTCGTCCATAAACATCACTTCCCGACAAGGCTGCACACCGCCTCAAGCATTGGGCTCTTTACTTGTCTCGTTTCAATTATGAGATTCATTTCCGGCCGACGACTCAGCATGCGAATGCTGATGCACTGTGTCGCCTTCCCATTGGCCCTATCTGGTGTTCGATAGGGACGAACTTTTGTGTATCCACCTGGATGTTGCCGAGCAGCGGGTTGTGGACGGGTTCCCCATCACCTGGGACCGGCTGGCAGCTGCTGGCTGCTGTGGGTTCTGACCCTACCCTCTCCCGGGTTTTACGCTGTATTCAGAAGGGTTGGCCGGATCGTCCATCCACTAAGACTTCTGATCCGTTGCGGAACTACTACGCTTCGCGTTACCGCCTCACGGCTAGGGACGGCGTTATCCTCCTTTCCACCGAAAATGCTTCGCCGTGTGTTGTGGTACCTGCGTCTTTGCGTGCTTCGGTCTTGCGCCTCCTTCACCGAGGGCACTGGGGTATCTCTCGCACAGAATCTTTGGTGTGCTGTTATGTGCACTGGCCCGGCATCGACTCTGGAATCGCACACATGGTCACTGCCTGCGGTCCTTGTGCGTCACAGGCCGCCCTGAAGTCATCTTTGTCACCGTGGATTTCGCCTGAGAAGTCCTGGGAGCGTATTCATGCTGACTTTGCGGGACCCTTTTTTAGGTACTTACTGGCTTCTCATTATTGACACCTACTCTAACTTTCCTTTCATTGTCCATTGCACATCGCCTACCACTGCAGCAACCACCAATGCTCGAGCTCGCATTTTCTCTTTGGAAGGCCTTCCCTCTACTCTCATTACTGATAATGGTCCGCAATTTGCCTCTTCCGATTTTGCAGATTTTTGTGCCCGTCATGGCATCATGCATGTCACGGCCCCTCCGTTCCATCCACAGTCAAATGGTGAGGCTGAATGACTGGTCCGCACATTTAAGGCTCAGATGAGGAAACTCCTGACTTCTGCTGATCATGCGCTTCTCCAATTTCCGGCTTCTTACCGTTTCACCCCCATGGGCGACCACAGACCGGCTTAGCTCTTACATGGCCGACATCCCCGCACGCTGCTTCATCTTCTGCGGCCTTCCACCTCACGGCCGCGTGTGGCTTCGCTTGGCCGGTTCACCACCGACGACCTTGTATGGGTACAGGGATATGGCCAAAACGGAGTCCTGGCCGCATCTTATGACACCGTGGCCAATGCCTGTATGAAATCCAGACAGACACAGGTGTTGCAGTGCGTCATTCGGACCAGCTTCGGCCTCATGTGCCGGCAGCGCCTGTTCCGGATGCCGCTACACCACCTTCGGCTCTACCAGATGCTCAGGATACTGGAATCTCTCATTACTCACAACGCAGTCCTCTCACCATCATCTCGGTGCCAGCACAAGAACTGACTCCACCAGGAGACATGCCCATGCAGGAATCAGATGACCATCATCTGTCGGAGCAACTCTACTCGCCTCCTTCTCCTACGGACGCGGACACGTCACCCATGTCTCCTGTTATAACAACCGGACTTGCCGCAATGGGCAGATTGGTGCTTGGGGCCCCAGCAGATTCGACCCCCATGTCTCCTGTCATCTCTACCCATTATCATCGGGGACACTTCTGTCCATATGGGAAGCCTCCTCCTCGAGACTTTACTGCCAGTCAAACAACACCTATGGACTTTAGCAATCTACAGGCCACCTCCATCAAGACCTGTCCAAAAAATTCAAAGGGGGGAAAAGTGTTGTGACTCGCCGATCTTTCAAAGTGCCGCCGCACAGTTATGCACGTCCTCTACATGCGGCGCTGTCTCCCAGCCATGCAGCAGCAGCACCACCTAAGCGGCCAGCCAGCCAGTGGCTGCTAGACTTGTACTCAGTTATGATTTGACTGTTAAAGTGTACACATGTCTTACTCTGTTTACTTGATCTGTGACTTTGATGTATTGCGTCTTCCTTGGAATATATTTGTTCAACTTGAAGTTATAACAAGAACATATTTTAACTCACTATGGGCTTGTCATCTGATAAAAATTAAAAAGTTGCCTTAAACAAAGAAATGTCTCCTATAATGATTCTACGGTTCAATTTCCATAGCCCTGATATGCGTTGTTTCATACTACTGAATTTCTATCTGGAATATAGTACACGGGCAAAAAAGCCAATGCAAAACTACACTTGAAAATGTGTGAGCAGGTGTATGGCATTGAAGATCAGTCCTCAATCTATGAATGGTTCGTTAAGGCAGAACTAAACTCCTGTAGTTTCATAAAAGAACAAGAGTGTCTAGCACAAAAGCTGACATGTGTGACCAAATGAACAAGGATCAAATTTAGAGGACACACACACACACACACACACACACACACACACACACAGAGAGAGAGAGAGAGAGAGAGAGAGAGAGAGAGAGAGAGAGAGAGAGACTTCAGAATCAGTTTTTACATAAATGTAAATTTATTTAGAAAATTATAGAACAAATCACAATAACAACGCTTATCTTATTATTTCCTGCCAATATGTTCCTTATTTTGAAAGAAAGCATACTAGCAGTAACTACTTTTAAAATGTCTGAAATCACAGATTTATTTCCTTTCATAATTGAAAATAGCTGCTCCCATCGATAAGTACTTCCATACATGGAAATAATATCATACACAGATTTTCCTGTATTTTCAAACCAGGCTGGCAAATATTTATGAAATGCAGGTATGTCATCCTCACAAAATTTTATGACCAGATCTGAATCACACTGAAATCAATTACCACCGCATGCTTTTCATTAGGCACTGTTCCAATGTTTATTGTGTAAATTGAAGAGAACAAAGAAAACTAGTTTTCCAGTAATTTAAAATTTGAATATCAAGACTCAACCTTTTTGAGGTTCAACATTTTTTATGCGTTTGTCTCATGTGATGCCCAATGATAACCAAAATTCCTGGATGGAGCAGTACATAAAATAAAGGAAAGGCCACCATTCACCTACACTCCTGGAAATTGAAATAAGAACACCGTGAATTCATTGTCCCAGGAAGGGGAAACTTTATTGACACATTCCTGGGGTCAGATACATCACATGATCACACTGACAGAACCACAGGCACATAGACACAGGCAACAGAGCATGCACAATGTCGGCACTAGTACAGTGTATATCCACCTTTCGCAGCAATGCAGGCTGCTATTCTCCCATGGAGACGATCGTAGAGATGCTGGATGTAGTCCTGTGGAACGGCTTGCCATGCCATTTCCACCTGGCGCCTCAGTTGGACCAGCGTTTGTGCTAGACGTGCAGACCGCGTGAGACGACGCTTCATCCAGTCCCAAACATGCCCAATGGGGGACAGATCCGGAGATCTTGCTGGCCTGGGTAGTTGACTAACACCTTCTAGAGCACGTTGGGTGGCACGGGATACATGCGGACGTGCATTGTCCTGTTGGAACAGCAAGTTCCCTTGCCGGTCTAGGAATGGTAGAACGATGGGTTCGATGACGGTTTGGATGTACCGTGCACTATTCAGTGTCCCCTCGACGATCACCAGTGGTGTACGGCCAGTGTAGGAGATCGCTCCCCACACCATGATGCCGGGTGTTGGCCCTGTGTGCCTCGGTCGTATGCAGTCCTGATTGTGGCGCTCACCTGCACGGCGCCAAACACGCATACGACCATCATTGGCACCAAGGCAGAAGCGACTCTCATCGCTGAAGACGACACGTCTCCATTCGTCCCTCCATTCACGCCTGTCGCGACACCGCTGGAGGCGGGCTGCACGATGTTGGGGCGTGAGCGGAAGACGGCCTAACGGTGTGCGGGACCGTAGCCCAGCTTCATGGAGACGGTTGCGAATGGTCCTCGCCGATACCCCAGGAGCAACAGTGTCCCTAATTTGCTGGGAAGTGGCGGTGCGGTCCCCTACGGCACTGCATAGGATCCTACGGTCTTGGCGCGCATCCGTGCGTCGCTGCGGTCCGGTCCCAGGTCGACGGACACGTGCACCTTCCGCCGACCACTGGCGACACCATCGATGTACTGTGGAGACCTCACGCCCCACGTGTTGAGCAATTCGGCGGTACGCCCACCCGGCCTCCCGCATGCCCACTATACGCCCTCGCTCAAAGTCCGTCAACTGCACATACGGTTCACGTCCACGCTGTCGCGGCATGCTACCAGTGTTAAAGACTGCGATGGAGCTCCGTATGCCACGGCAAACTGGCTGACACTGACGGCGGCGGTGCACAAATGCTGCGCAGCTAGCGCCATTCGACGGCCAACACCGCGGTTCCTGGTGTGTCCGCTGTGCCGTGCGTGTGATCATTGCTTGTACAGCCCTCTCGCAGTGTCCGGAGCAAGTATGGTGGGTCTGACACACCGGTGTCAATGTGTTCTTTTTTCCATTTCCAGGAGTGTATAATGGATCGATGCCTGGAGCACAGAAACATTCAGCAGAAAACAGCATTTTTACTAGCTTTTGGGCACTAGTACTTTTTCTAGCAATAGCACCCACGCACCCACACAGATACTCAAACGCACACTCCAATGCCCACGTCAAGAGTGACTATTGATATGTGATTATTGAAAGTAGTTGCCTAAACTGATGGAGGGAGTAGGCAAGGACACAAGTAGTGGTAGCAGGAAAGAGGCAGGTGTTTGGACAGGTGTCACTGCAGCCACACGACAAGAAAATAAGAATTCAGAGGGTACTGCAAAAAGAGCTGTACGAAGAGGAAGAGTGATGGGAGAAGACATTGCATGATCTGGACAGAGCAGTAGTGGTGTAGACTGAAGAGAGAAGGGAAAAGTCAGGGGGAACTGGTTAGCAGAGGTGTAGGCCAGGGTGATTGCAAGAGCACAGGAAGTGTTGGAGAGACAATTCCTATCTGCGTAGTTCAGAGAAACCTGCGCAGTAAGGGAGTATCTGAATGGTCTGCATACTGAAGCAGCTGTTGAAGTCATTTGTGTTGTGGTATGCATCATGCACGGCAACTGGATGTTCCAAGGTTGCAGTTCACCACAGTTTGGCAGTGGGCCATTCATGCTGGTAGACAGTTGGTTACTCGTAATCCCCACATAGAATTGTTGTACGGTAACTGCAGCATAGCTGACATACAAGGTGTGCCACATAAAAAAGGTATGCCTCACACCTGACATTAAAGTAACAGTGAACAAACTAAAAAAGAATACAAATAGTAATGTTAAAAACTGTGTAGTTACCTGTTTATATGAGATGCTGGAGGTAGTGGCCATGGGCAGCTAGGCATCACTGATTTTGTGTGATGACATTACCAGCAACACTCTGTAATTCTTCAGGCGTGATGTTAATTTCTCTAGCAATGTTCTGTTTAAGGTTGACTATTGTGTGAGGATTGTTAGCATACACTTTGCTTTTCAGTGTGCCTCATAAATAAATAAAAAAAACCGTGGCCTTCCCGCAGTGGTAACACCAATTCCCATCAGATTACCGAAGTTAAGTGCTGTCACACTGGACTAGCGGTGGGTGACCATCTGGTCTGCCGAGCATTATTGGCAAGCAGGGTGCACTCAGCCCTTGTGATGCAAACTGAGGAGTAGCGGCTCCAGTCTCGTAAACTGACATACGGCTGGGAGAACATTCCATGGATGAAACACAATGAACGTATGGGGATGTTGGTGTACAAGGACATTACATCAACAGTGACCAACGAGGATTCTGGTGGTAATGGAACAGGAAGTGTAGAGAGCCAGTAAAGAAAGTGAGCAATATCTTGTCTGTACGATGGGAGGTTGTGGGCAATAGTTTTGAGGTGTTGGTCAGCAGAGGAGTCGGAGGTTGTGACAAAGGAGCATTGTACGCAGGCACAATGGGACAAGTAGTAGGGAGACCTGTGGTGTTGGGTTTGTGGAGTTTGGAAAGTAGGTAAAAAGTAGGAATGTGTGGGATTGCTGGTGTGTGGAGGGAGATGGATTCAGGTATTAGGTTTTGGAATGGAACTGCAGCCTTGAGAAGCTGCTTGAGATCATGTTGGACTTCTGAGATGGGGTCATGGTCATATGGTCATAAGGTTTGTATGCAGAGGTGTTGAAAAGTTTGTAGAGACCATCATCCAGATAGTCATTACGATTCATGACCACTAATTGAAGCCTTTGTCTGCAGGAAGAATGATAAGGTCTGGATTGTTTTTCAGTTTACAGATAGCAAGGGTTCTATGGGAATGATGTTGGATTCACTGGGAAGAGATTTAGGAAAGGAAGGTGAGACCAGGTTTGAAGTGACAAATTCCTGAAAGATTACCGGGGGATGACTGGGTGGAAGAGAGGAGAATCGCAGTTGGAGGGAGGGTTGGAACTGTTTTAAACAAGTTTCTTATGGGGTTTTGGTTGGCGGTTGTCAATGGTCAGTGGGGGGAGGAGGGATGTGACAAAGAAATGTTTCCACTAGAGAGAACTAGCAAACGAAAGATGGTCATTTACAAACCCAACATGGTTGAAATTAGGTTTAGGGGGGTTGACAGAGTAAGTCATTAAGGCATGGTTGGCAGACATGGAGCCATGAGAGATGAGAGTGGTTGATTTGGGGAGGGGTTGGGGGGGGGGGGGGAGATCAGAGAGATAGGCTCTTTTTTCTACTGTTGGTTGTCGCATGCGGGCATAAGGCAGGATTGCCATCACTGCAATAGAAACTCTTGCCTTTCAGCACTGGGAACAGCATTCCCAGCACCATTTTGTGGAAGCTGTTGCAGCTACTCTTGTCTTATGCCCACATGGGGGACCTACCTACAGCCAAGAAAAAGACTACCTCTCTATTCCCCTCTCCCCTTGCCCTGGTCAACCTATGATACAATATTTAATTCTATCCCCACAGCTTCCTGATCTCAAAGATTAATAAATTACTAAGGAGTTCATCCTGTGACTGTATTTCATTCATGATTTGTTTTAAGGAAGACAAATGCTGGTGTCTCAGCACCATCTTTTACTCTCTTGTTTCCTAGCATTCCTCCTGGATGGATGTACAGATAGGCTAAAAGGTGGTTCATGTACTAACATATTGATTGAGTTAAATTATATTGTTATGAATATTCACCAATCAACGACGCTGATGTAGCGAAGAAAGACTTATTCTACACTCAACTGACAAGATCTCTTTAAAATATAGGGAATCGCAAAGAAGTCATTTTACTAGGAGACCTAAATGCCAGAACAGGATGGAAAGCTAATGACAACATAGTGGGACAATATGGCGAAGAAACCATAAATGATAATGGTGAAAGATTGATAGAATTCTGCATGCAAAATGACTTAAGAATTATGAATGGATGGTTCAAGCATAAGGACATCCACAAATACACATGGACGAAACCAAGCATTAACCTCAAGTCCATTATAGACTATGTCATAATAAAGCAAACAACAAAGCTAGTAGTACAAGACGTGAGGGCTATGAGAGGTGCAGAGTGCGGATCAGACCATTTCGTGCTAATGTCTAAGATATTATTCAAGTGTATCAAAGACACAGAAATTCAAGTGGAAGCCGAACCAGAGAAAGCCAATAATATTTAATATAATTTACAAAGCCTTTACCATAGTTCTACCCGCTTCTTGTACCAGCAAAGGCTAGCAGAAAAACTTGCTGCCATTGAAGAAACCTCTGCAGATAAGATGTATGAGATGGTTAAAGAAGCCATCCATAACACACCTTATGAAGCACTGGGAAAAAAAGAAATCCAAAAGAGCAATAGAATATGTGATGAGTGGTCGAACCGCTCGGTACAGGAGAAGGTAGAAAGTAAGAAGAAAGCTCATAATAAATGGTTGAACTCAAGATCAGACAATGATTGCCTGGAATACAGAGAGTGGAGAAAAGATGCACAGAAAACAATAATTAAGGCAAAAAACGAAGCCTGGCAGAAAACCGGTAAGGAGATAGAAAAAAGCATGGGGAATATACGAGCAAATAAAGCCTGGAAGGTATTAAGAAACAATGAGAACACAGAATAAAAATAAAGCAAATATAAACCTCATTAGCGTGCAGGAATTGGTACAACACTACCAAGGACTACTAACTGAGAACCCACCAGGCATTGAAATCAGTAATTATAATATACCACTGATAACCCCATAGGAAGTCCAAAATGCAATTAATGCCATGAAAAACAGAAAGTTGCAAGGTCCAGGATTAATTTACATAGAACTGGTTAAAGCAGCACCATCAAAACTCTTTGAGATATTGGCAGTGATTTTTGACAAATGCCTTAGAGGTGACGAAGCCCCAAAGGAGTGGAAAAAAACAACAATTACATCAATATTTAAGAAGGGCAACAGGAGGAATTATGCAAACTAATGTGGTATTTGTGTGATGCCATCCATGGCAAGAGTCCGTGGCCATATCCTAAAAAGGAGGATAGAAGAAGAAATAACTGAATCTGAAGAACAAAATTGATTCAGATCTGTTTGCTCCTGTACTGATGGAGTATTTACCCTCAAAAACCTAGTGGAGAAAAGGACAGCAAGGGGCCTTTCAACCCATCTTGTCTTTGTAGACCTCCAGAAAGCTTATGACACAGTTACACAGAACAAGCTATGGACAAGTTTAATTGATAATGGTGTGTCACTGAGCTATGTGAAAGCTGTCAGACTCCTCTACCAAGGTTGTATGGCAATGGTTAAAGTGAGAAATCAACTATCTCAAGAGTTTGAGGTGACAAAGGGACTACGCCAGGGATGCACACTTGCCCCTACACTCTTTAAGATCTTCCTACAGGAGGCACTAAAATCATGGAAAAGGAAATGCGGAGGAATGGGTGTCCCTATAGATGACGAGATGTTGTTCACTCTATTTTTTGCTGACGACCAAGTGTTCCTATAGATGACAAGATCTTGTTCACTCTATTTTTTGCTGACGACCAAGTGTTGGTAGTTGGAGATGAGGAAGATGCAAATTACATGCTCCGCAAATTAAAAGAAGAATATGAAAAATGGGGTCTTTTCATAAACGTATCTAAAACAGAATATCTGAAAGTGGGAGAAAATACTGTTAATGACTTACGGCTCGGTTCTGATACTGTTAAAGGGTGTCATAATTTTAAGTACTTGGGAGTGCCACTGTTGTCCAATGGTAGAAGTATGGATTATGTAAACAATAAAATAGGCCAGGGCAAGCGAGCCATAAAACAACTAAATGGTATTCTCTGGAACAAAAACATAACGCGCAGAACAAAACATACCATCTACCACACAATTATTGAAAGTATCACAGCATATGGTGCAGAGTTGTGGGAACTAACTCGGAGGCAGAAAGATCGCCTGCTGGCTGTTGAGATGGATTTTTGGAGACGGAGTTGTGGATACTCCAGACTTGACCATATTAGAAATTATAGGATCAGAGAGGTTATGACTGTCAAAAGCACAATCCTAGACTACATAGAAAGGAAGCGCCTACTCTGGTATGGTCACTTACAGTGTATGCCAGACACAAGATGGCCAAAACGGGTATGGCAATGGACTCCACATCGAAGAAGAAAGCGCGGTAGACCTGCAAGATGCTAGTAAGGCAACGTCAACAAAGCAATGGCAGCGAGAGGTCTTAATGAAGGAGACTGGAATGACTGTGAACGATGGGATGCGAGAGATGGTGGCAGCCGTAGAAACCTCGCTCATATACCTACCAAACGGGAAAGCGCAGGTAGATAGACACAATAAAAACCACACAAACATCAAGCTTTCGCAACCCACGGTTGCTTCATCAGGAAAGAGGGAAAGAGAGGGAAAGACGAAAGGATGTGGGTTTTAAGGGAGATATGTCTGCTTGTGTCTGTATATGTATGGATGGATATGTGTGTGTGTGTGTGCGCGAGTGTATACCTGTCCCTTTTCCCCCCCTAAGGTAAGTCTTTCCGCTCCCAGGATTGGAATGACTCCTGACCGTCTCCCTTAAAACCCACATCCTTTTGTCTTTCCCTCTCCTTCCCTCTTTCCTGATGAAGCGACCATGGGTTGCGAAAGCTTGATATTTGTGTGTGTGTTTGTGTGTTTTTTATTGTGTGTATATATAGACACACACACTGTAATTAGTACTTATTATTTAATTTATTCCTTTTCCTTATCTGACTGTTTTTAATGTCTTTCAGCAAGTATTCATTATCGGTCATTCTCAATACTCTGATGCAATGGATCAGCCGCCATTGTCGCAGCCTTTAGTGCTTATTGCACATTCCTTGAATGAACCTATCTCATTCCATAGCCAGAAAATAAAGTCTGATGTCATTTCTTTAGTACCATTTAATTACAAGGTCAAGTCTGATGCAAAAACTTTTGGTTTTCTTTCCATAGTCATGCATCGTCATGTTAAAGGTGGCCCAACAACATAGGCTCCACTGATATTAATTCCTCCTCTCATCATTACACTCCTGCTTCCTCTCTTTTACTATCTTATTCTTGATAACAAACATTTAAAAAATTAACATTCAGAGAAAGGGCAGTTATAAACCTCTCATAGCTCCCTGACCATGCCTTGCTGACATACTCTGTCTTCCTCATCCCCAAAAACTTCGTCCACCGTCCATGAAACATACTACTCCTAAACACTCATTCTGTAACACTGTTGTTAATTTTTCTGCCAAAAACTCTTACCCCTGCAGAAGTCTCAATTCTTTCTACCTTTAGCCCCAAACATAATTTCAGCCATGCTGGACTTCTAAAGGAAATTCTTTCCTTTACTAGTTCTTATTGCAGTGGAAACATTTGTGACACAACACACTGATAGCAGCCAACCAAAACCATATACAGAACAAAACAGTTCCAATCTACCTCCAAATGTTATACTCCCCCTTTCCAACCAGTCATCATCATCATCTCAGCCTTTTCCCACGTCATGTTATACTACCCCTTTCCAACCAGTAATCCCCTAGTAATTATTCAAAAATTCCTCACCTCTAACCTGGCCTCACCTTCCTTTCCTAAATCCTTCCCTGGTGAATCCAACATCACTTCTACAGAACACATGCTATCTGTAACCTGAAAAACAATCCAGACCTTATCACCATCCTGCAGACAATAGCTTCACCACAGTGCTCATGCATCATAGTGACTACCTGGCTGATGATCTCTGCCAACTTTCTAACACATCTGCGTACAAATCTTATAACCATGATACCATCTCAGAAGCCCAACATGACCTCAAGCAGTTTCTCAAGGCTGTAGGTCCATCCCAAAACCTGACACCTGAATCCATCTCTCTTCTCACATCAGCAACCCCACACACTCCTACCTCTTGCCTACTTCCCAAACTCCACAAAAACAACCCCACAGGTCTCCCTACTAGTTGTTCCATTGTGGCTGTATACAGTGCTCCCATAGCACGAACCTCTGCCTCTGCCGACCAACACCTCCAAACTATTGTCCGCAATCTCCCATACTGCATGCAAGATATTGCTCACTTCCTTCACTGACTTTCCACAGTTCCTGTCCCAT
Organism: Schistocerca piceifrons; assembly: GCF_021461385.2. Classification (NCBI taxonomy): domain Eukaryota; kingdom Metazoa; phylum Arthropoda; class Insecta; order Orthoptera; family Acrididae; genus Schistocerca; species Schistocerca piceifrons. The sequence goes on along the minus strand of NC_060145.1, from coordinate 96,861,329 downwards.
TACCATCAGACTCCTTGTTGGTCACTGGTGTGATGTCCTTGTACACCAACATCCTCCATGTCTTTGGGCTTGCATCTGGGGAACCCTACCTTTCCCAACATCATGGTATCAAACTCACCACCTCTTTCTTAATCCTTCTAGTCAACCACATACTGACCAACAATTATTTCACTTTTGGAGGCCAAACCTACAAACAAATCTGTGGTACTGCCATGGGTACTTGCGTAGCACCACCCTATGTCAACTTATTTATGGGAAGTCTGGAGGAGGACATTTTCAAGATTTTGACACATGAGAAGAACAAGCTTTGCTCTTCCCTTGATAACCTTAACATCTATTCCCAAACCTGCTTCAACTGATCCTCTCGACTCATTGAGCCACCCTCTGTGATCTCGATCTCCACCTCTCAGATGCTTCCATAAATACATATGCCCACATCAAGTTCACCAACCACCAACAGTATCTCCACTTTGGTGGCTGTCGCCCTTTCCATGTCAAAAAGGCTCTTCCTTATAGCCATGCCATCTGAGGATGTTGCATCTGCAGTGGAAAGCTGGAGTTGTTGAAATATACTGATAACCTTCCCAGAGGCTTTATTGACCAACAATATCCAATCCGGCTCATCGATAAACAAATCTCTCATGCCATTCGCTCCTGTGGCACCAGTAAACCTGTTAGCCAGCTACCAACCAGTGCTCCTCTGGTCACTTAGTATCACCCTGGCGTTGAAAAGCTCAACCATGTCCTCCACCAGGGGTTCGACTACCTCTCATCAGGACCTGAGATGAGGAATATCCTAACCAAAATCCTACCGGCATTCCTCATGGTAGTGTTCCACTGCCCACCCAGCTTACCAAATACCCTTATACATTCCTGTTCCAGTCCTACTCCCTGTCCTGCACCCCATGTGTCTTTCCCTTGTGATCAGCCCAGGTACAAGACCTTTCCCTTCACCCACCCACCATCTCCGTCTGCAGTCTAGTCACAGGCATTTCATACCCAATAAGAGGCAGGGCCATATGTGAAAGCAGCCACATTACATATCAAAATGTGTGTGTGTGTGTGTGTGTGTGTGTGTGTGTGTGTGTGTGTGTGTGTAGAAAAAGAGCTAGTGTTCAAAAGTTAGTGCAAATGCTGATTTCTGTTATGTATTTCTGTGCTCCACACATCATTCTGCTATAGGTAAGTGGTTACCTTTCCTTTATTTTCTGCTTTGTTTGATCTTGTTTCACTTGAACTAGATTTCCTCATGTTGCATGTCAGTAAGTGCATTAAATCTGCATTTTTTTCATACTTTCTCCATGAAACTAGCTTTCATTTGAGTGCTTTAATTTGATCAAACATGTTCGTAATGATCTGATTTTATCTTGAATTTTCTGATTTAAATCATGGAAGAGCATACTATGCCATGTCTCCCAATTTAGATTAGATTAGATTAGATTTACTTTCATTCCAATTGATCCGTAGTGAGGAGGTCCTCCAGGATGTGGAACATGTCAGAAAAACAACAATACATGACAAATATTTAAACTAAAACAAATAAGCTAATGTACCATTCCACAGGTCCCAAGTGGAATGATCGTCATTTTTTAATGAACACCAAGAGTCATTTTACAAATACTATTGCACTGAATTTAAAATAAAAAAGTTTTATATTTATTTATAAGGTAAGAAACATGTAATACAACTACTGTAATACTTATTTACAATGAACACATTACTGCACTGAAATGGTGCAGAAGTTAGATTATACTTACACACACACACACACACACACACACACACACACACAAATTTTCAGTGAACACATTACTGCACTGAAATTGTGCAGAAGTTATGTTGTACTTATATACAAATCAGTTGGTTTTCCTCAGAAATTCATCAATGGAGTAGAAGGAGTTGGCCACCAATAAATCCTTTAGGCTTCTCTTAAACTGAATTTCATTGGTTGTTAAGCTTTTTATGGCTGCTGGCAAGTTATTGAAAATGTGTGTTCCTGAATAATGCACACCTTTTTGTACAAGACTAAGTGACTTTAAATCCTTGTGAAGATTATTCTTATTTCTAGTATTGATTCCATGAATTGAGCTGTTGGTTTGAAAAAGTGATATATTTTTAATGACAAATTTCATTAAGGAATAAATATATTGGGAAGCTGTAGTTAGTATCCCTAGTTCCCTAAACAGGCTTCTGCAGGATGTTCTTGAGTTCACACCACATATAATTCTTACTGCACGTTTTTGTGCCCGGAAAACTTTAGCTTGGCTTGATGAATTACCCCAGAAAATAATCCCATATGACATTATGGAATGAAAGTAAGCATAGTATGCCAGCTTTTTCATTTTTATATCCCCTATGTCTGACAAAATTCGCATTGCAAACAGAGATTTGTTAAGACGCTTCAGCAGTTCTGTGGTGTGCTCCTCCCAGTTGAATTTATTATCAAGCTGTAATCCCAAGAATTTAACACTGTCCACTTCTTCTATCTTCTTGTCATCATATGTTAGACATATACTCTTGGGACACCCCTTACAAGTTCTGAACTGCATGTAGTGTGTTTTTTCAAAGTTTAGTGACAAAGAATTGGCTAGGAACCAGTGATTAATGTCTACAAATATTTTATTGGCTGATCTTTCTAAGACTACACTTGATTTGCTATTTATTGCAATGTTTGTATCATCAGCAAACAAAACAAACTTGGCATCTGGTAATGTTACTGATGAAAGGTCATTGATATACACAAGAAAGAGTAAGGGCCCCAAAATGGAACCTTGTGGGACCCCACATGTAATTAGTTCCCAGTTGGATGATGCCTGATAGCTTGATACATGTCTCTTTCCTAATAACACCCTTTGTTTCCTGCCAGAGATATAAGATTTGAACCATTTTGCAGCATTTCCTGTTACACTATAATATTCTAGTTTACTTAAAAGGATATTGTGATATACACAGTCAAATGCCTTTGACAGATCACAAAATATACCAGTTGCCTGCAATTTTTTGTCTAATGAATTAAGTACATTTTCACTGTAAGTGTAGATAGCCTTCTCAATATCAGAACCTTTTAGAAATCCAAACTGTGACTTTGACAGTATGTTATTTGAGATAAGATGGTTATAAAGACGACTGTACATTACTTTTTCGAAAATTTTTGAGAATGCTGGCAACAGTGAAATTGGACGGAAATTTGATGCTATTTCTTTATCTCCCTTCTTAAACAGTGGCTTAACTTCAGCATATTTCAGCCATTCGGGAAATATTCCACTGATAAACGACTGGTTACACAGATAGCTTAATATGTTACTTAGCTCAGAATCACATTCTTTAATTAACTTTGTTGATATTTCATCATACCCACTAGATGTTTTTGATTTTAAAAATTTTATGATGGACATTATTTCTGTTGGGGTAGTGAGGGTCAAATTCATATTATGGCTCTGAGCACTATGGGACTTAACATCTGTGGTCATCAGTCCCCTAAATTCATATTATGGAAGTTACTTGAAATGTCTGGTCTAAGGTAATCCATAGCAGCATCTACCGAACCTGACAACCCCATCTTTTCAGTAACAGTTATAAAATGTTTGTTAAAAAGTTCTGCAACACTATACACATCTGTCACCAATGCATCATTTACTCTTAATGCTATTTGTTCCTCTTCATGTCTGGTTCTACCGGTCTCCTCCTTCACTATATCCCATATTGTCTTTATTTTGTTATCTGATATGACTATCTTTTCCTTGTAATATATTTGCTTTGACATCCGTATTACAGTCTTTAATATTTTGCAGTATTTCTTATAATGTGCTATAGCATCAACATTGGAAATGTTTCGGATTGACAGATACAGTTTTCTTTTTGTTTTACAAGATACCCCTATTCCTCGAGTAATCCATGGCTTCTTTGTAGACTTTGCTCTAACCTTGGTAAGTTTTGGGGGAAAGCAGTGTTCAAATAAGGTAAGCACTTTATTAGCAAAAATGTTATATTTTTCATTCATGCCATGAGCACTGTAAACATCAGTCCAGTGAATGTCTCTGAGGAGTGTCCTAAAATAATCAATTTTTGGCTTACTGATTACCCTCTTGAGCTCAGATTTAACAGATTTTATATCCTGTTCAGTATTAACATTTAACAGAAGGAACTGCATGTCATGGTCTGAGAGGCCATTGACTATTGGTTTTGTAATATAATTTTGTTCATTTGACTTTTCTATAAAGATATTATCAATGGCTGTTTGTGAGCAAGTGGTTATCCTAGTGGGGAACTTTACTGTGGGAATTAAGTTGAATGATAGTGTTACTAACTCAAATAGGTTCTTATTGGGAGAGTCTTTAAGGAAATCTACATTGAAATCACCAGCAACCACTATTTCTTTGTTTTTGGTTGTTAAATGGGCCAGTACAGCTTCAAGGTGGTTTACAAACAGATTAAAGTTACCTGCAGGTGCTCGATATACACTTAATATTATGAAAGATTTTTTGTGAAAATCTAATTCTGTTGCACATGCTTCCATATGCTGTTCTAGGCAAAATTTATGAATGTCTATGTTCTTAAATTTATGACAGTTCCTGATGAATGTGGCAACTCCTCCTTTCTCCATTTCTGATCTACAATAGTGAGATGCTAACCTAAACCCTGTAACACTTAAAAGTTCTATACCAGTGGTCACATGATGTTCAGAGAGGCAGATTATGTCAGCTGGGTTTGAAGACTCTAATTCATCTATGCAGATAGTTAATTCATTAATTTTATTTCTCAGTCCTCGAATAGCTGACATTTCACATTGACTGACTTAAAATTGGATGGAGTTAAAATATCTGCTGACAGTTGAAAATTCTTAACCAATGGCTGTTTATGTTGATGTAATAAGCTGGAATTATGTTTTTTGATTTCTTTCTCAAACTGAAGGTTTGTCTCAGTTCTAACCTCTCTTAAAATTTGTTTTCTTTCTGTCCTCCCTACCCTAAAAAAGGGTCTTTTCTGAATCCTATAACCACTGGTATTTTACCACTCATGACAGTGCCTCCCCCCTTTAACTTTCCTGCTATTTCCCCAGCCAATTTACCCTTCCCCTTCCTGTTGAGGTGAAGGCCATGCCTAGTATAATCCCACCTACTGACAGAATCAACATGAACCACACCAATGTGTGACCCCGCACCCGACATGAGCAGCCGTTCCAGCTCCAAATTAACTCTCTTGACAGAAGAGTTCAAATGAGGTCGGTCATGGCGCCCAAGAACAGATACAAACTCAACACTGGTATGCCTCGATGCTGATGCAATCTTCGCCAGGTCACACTCTATGCTGTACCCAGGATCTCTGTCAATACTGTTACCTGCCCCACCCACTATAACCACGGTGTCTTCCTTAGTGAAATCTTTGCAAAGTGATCCTAAATCCTCTGTCTTAGGAGGGAGTCTCTAGATTTCCACCTCCTGACTATACGATTATTTTCCCAAATGTTAGGTAATTATTGTCAGAGGTGAGACACTTGTTTTGACAACCTGTATTCCACCTTTGTGGCCAGTGATCAGAATCCTCCTCTCATTAGCTGTTTCTAATCGATATACAAATCAGAGTTGTGCTTAACTGAAGTCACTTATTATTCAGTGTTCTGATAATTGGTATAAATTTTTAGGGTGGATGGTTATGAGTTTTATTTTGTTACCTGAATCCCTGAAAGCCTTTATTTTTGTATAAGTGATTATTTCATGTTTATCTTGTTCATCATGTACTTAGTATTTGGATTCAGTGTTTTATATGTAGCGAAAAGTATACTATTTTTGTTTTTATCCGTAAGAAGAAAGGTATTGTATATGTTCTTGTGATTGTTCCAGTGTTACTCGATATTGAAATATAACTGAATACTAATGAGCTACATAGCTGGAGTTAAATATTTTGGTAATTTTACAGATTACTGTAATGACATAGCTACACTAAAACTATGTAATACCAGCTAACTTTCAACATGCAGATATTTGATGTGTGAAATCTTATGAGGAGAAAGAGCAGACACTAATCCTGAATTGTAGCAAAGAAGACGTTTTGGCAGAATTTCAGAATATGCCCAATATGCAGTTGGCAATCTTTTGTTTAGAATTTGCACGGGTATGTCTCAAAACAGAAAGGCAGACACTGTTTTACAGCAGTTATATTTTTTTTATTTAAAACTAAAAAACATCTCGACCTAATACCAGTTACCTAGTTGACACTACAGATAAGGAATATGGAATGAACATTGTTAGTAGTTCTAGTATTTTCATCTGTGTTTTCATAGCCTTTATATAGCTATGTAATGCCCTACGAAAAGACATCAGTTGTCTCGGGCTTGCACTGAAAATGAGCTACAGTTTTTGATCATTCTGAATCTCCTGATTTTCGGAGATTGACAGCTATGTAAGTGTTTCATTATATCAGCCATGAAAGATAAACATTCAGTAACCACATTTCATCAAAAAACAGTCTTGTGTCTAGACTTTTACTTCTAAGAACTCACCAAACAGATCATGTTGTACAAGACAAAAATCTTTTGATATAGCTGTGACGCATGAGGTGGGGAAAGGAGAAAGAAAATCTCAGCTCCTACAAGGAGTAGGAGGATAGAGAGGGGAATGTTTTGAATGTTTTTCTCTTTAACCTGTGTTTCTACGAACTCAGGTGTCATGCATTATCAGTGGCTGTGGTAGAAATGGCACACTGAAGTAAAAATCTACATCTACATCTATACTCCGCAAGCCACCCAACGGTGTGTGGCGGAGGGCACTTTACATGCCACTGTCATTACCTCACTTTCCTGTTCCAGTCGCGTATGGTTCGCAGGAAGAACGACTGTCTGAAAGCCTCCGTGTGCGCTCTAATCTCTCTAATTTTACATTCGTGATCTCCTCGGGAGGTATAAGTAGGGGGAAGCAATATATTCGATACCTCATCCAGAAACGCACCCTCTCGAAACCTGGCGAGCAAGCTACGCCGCGATGCAGAGCACCTCTGTTGCAGAGTCTGCCACTTGAGTTTGCTAAACATCTCCGTAACGCTATCACGGTTACCAAATAACCCAGTGACGAAACACGCCGCTCTTCTTTGGATCTTCTCTATCTCCTCCGTCAACTCGATCTGGTACGGATCCCACACTGATGAGCAATACTCAAGTATAGGTCGAACGAGTGTTTTGTAAGCCACCTCCTTTGTTGATGGACTACATTTTCTAAGGACTCTCCCAATGAATCTCTACCTGGCACCCACTTTACCAACAATTAATTTTATATGATCACTCCACTTCAAATTGTTCTGTACGCATACTCCCAGATATTTTACAGAAGTAACTGCTACCAGTGTTTGTTCCGCTATCATATAATCATACAATAAAGGATCCTTCTTTCTATGTATTCGCAATATATTACATTTGTCCATGTTAAGGGTCAGTTGCCACTCCCTGCACCAAGTGCCTATTCGCTGCAGATCTTCCTGCATTTCGCTACAATTTTCTAATGCTGCAACTTCTCTGTATACTACAGCATCATCCGCGAAAAGCCGCATGGGACTTCCGACACTATCTACTAGGTCATTTATATATATTGTGAAAAGCAATGGTCCCATAACACTCCCCTGTGGCACGCCAGAGGTTACTTTAACGTCTGTAGACGTCTCTCCATTGATAACAACATGCTGTGTTCTGTTTGCTAAAAACTCTTCAATCCAGCCACACAGCTGGTCTGATATTCCGTAGGCTCTTACTTTGTTTATCAGGCGACAGTGCGGAACTGTATTGAACGCCTTCCGGAAGTCAAGAAAAGTAGCATCTACCTGGGAGCCTGTATCTAATATTTTCTGGGTCTCATGAACAAATAAAGCGAGTTGGGTCTCACACGATCGCTGTTTCCGGAATCCATGTTGATTCCTACATAGTAGATCCTGGGTTTCCAAAAACAACATGATACTCGAGCAAAAAACATGTTCTAAAGTTCTACAACAGATCGACATCAGAGATATAGGTCTATAGTTTTGCGCATCTGCTCGACGACCCTTCTTGAAGTCTGGGACTACCTGTGCTCTTTTCCAATCATTTGGAACCTTCCGTTCCTCTAGAGACTTGCGGTACACGGCTGTTAGAAGGGGGGCAAGTTCTTTCACGTACTCTGTGTAGAATCGAATTGGTATCCCGTCAGGTCCAGTGGACTTTCCTCTGTCTATGTTTCATAGAAGGATATTATAGGGCCATTCATGTTCAAGTGTGTTACTTATTTGTATTAATGAAGATGACCACGATTGGTGAGGAATAGCTTCATTGTTAATTGCTTTATTAATTATTACTGGACACCAGTTCAGCAGGCAGTCACAGTACCACAACTGTTTTGAATGCTGATCTTGACACCAGTGGGAAAACATTGTGATTTCTTAGTCACAAGAGCTTATACCAATATGTGTCAGGCAGACCTAAGGAACTAACCAACACACCTGTGATGACAGACCGTAATGATGAAGACTTAAGGTAAGATCGATAATTTGTTTGTGCTTGAATGCACAGCAGTGCACTCTTCTGTTTTTTTAAAGCAAACACTGTTGCTCCATGGACCTGACTGCAGCACATTATGAAGGGAGGAGTCTGTAAATCATCTGAGTGGAATCTCTTTTGTACTCTTTGGGCTTGTCATGCAGTAGTTACTTACCAAAATATTCACTACTAGTTGTGTTTAGTGTGCCTGCCTGAAGATGATATAATAATTACAAGCAGACTGCACAATAATCTTTAAGGGACTCATGTGGCCCATGAGTTTCACACCCTTAATAAAGCACAGTTGTTTGGTCTTGTATCTAGATAATAAAAATCTACACAAAAAGTGTGAAAATATCTACACCTATGTTGATAATCTGAAACCAGTTATTTGAGTTTCTCTCTGTTCCATTCACATATGCAGTGCTGGAAAAATGATTGTTTAAGTACCTCTGTGCGTGCAGTAATTATTCTAATCTTATCCTCATGATTCCTTTGTGAGCGATATGTAGGGGTGATACTATATCCCTACAGTAATCATTTAATGCCTGTTCTTGAAACTTAGTTTACGTCTGTCTTCAAGAGTCTGCCAGTTCAGTTCCTTCCCTATCTCTGTGACATTCTCTCGCGGATTAAACAAGCCTGTGACCATTCATGCTGTCCTCCTCTGTATACATTCCATATCCCCTGTTAGTCCTGTCTCGTGCGGGTCCCACACACTTGATCAGTATTCTAGAACTGGTTGTACGAGTGATTTGTAAGCAATCTCTTTTGTAGACTGAGTGCACTTCCCCTGTATTCTACCAATAAACCAAAGTCTACCACCTGTTTTACATGACTGAACTTTTGTGATCATTCCATTTCATATTCCTACAAAGTGCTACACCTAGGTATTTGTATGAGTTGGTCAGTTCCAACAGTGACTCATTGGTATTATAGTCATTGAATATTATGTTTTTTTCTTTTGTGGTGTGCAAAATTTTACATTTCTGAACATGTAGAGCAAGTTGCCTATCTCTGCACCATGTTCAAATCATATCAAGATTTGATTGAATATTAATGCCCCTTCTCTCAGATGTACTTCATTATAGATAACTGCATCATCAGCATAGAGCCTGACTTTACTGTTGGTATTGTCTGCAAGGTCATTAATATCCAATGTGAACAGCAAGGGTCCCAACACACTTCCCTGAGGTACATCCAGAGTTAGTTCTACATCTGACAATGACTCTCAATCCAAGACAAAATGCTGTGTCCTCCCTACTTAAAGGTCCTCAATCCAGTCACAAATTTCACTTGATACCCCACATGAATGTACTTTTGACAATAAGCATAGGTGTGTTGCTGAGTCAAATGCTTTTTGGAAATCAAGAAACACTGTAACTGCCTAGTTGCCTTGATCCAAAGCTTTCAGTATGTCATGTGTACAAAAGTGTGAGTTGGGTTTCACATGATCGATGTTTTTGAAATCCATGCTAGTTGGCATTGAGGAGGTCTTTCTGTTCAAGAAATCTCGTTATGTTTGAGCTCAGAATATGTTCGAAGATTTTACAGCAAATCGATGTCGAGGATATTGGATGGAAGTTTTGTGGATCATTTCTGCTACCCTTGTCGTAAACGGATATGACCTGTGCCTTTTCCAAGAAATGGGCATGGTTTTTGTTCAAGGAATCTATGAGAGATTATAGGTAGAAGAGGGGCTAACTCAGCCAAAAATTCATTATAGAATCTGACAGGGATTCCATTGGAGCATGGAGCTTTGTTCAGTTTTAGTGATTTCAGCTGTTTTTCAGTACCACTGACACCAATACTTACTTCTTTCATCTTCTCAGTGGTACGAGGATTAATTTGGGACAGTTCTCCTGGGTTTTCCTTTGTAAAGTAACATTTGAAAATGAAGTTAAGCATTCCAGCTTTTGCTTTGCCACCCTCAATTTCAATTCCTGTCTCAGTCGCTAGGGACTGGACACTAACTTTGGTGCCACTGACAGCCTTTACATATGGCCAGAATTTCTTTGGATTTTGTGAAATGTCATTTGACAGTGTTCTGCTATGGTAGTCATTGAAGGCATCACACATTGCTCTCTTGACAGCCAAATGTATTTCATTCATCATCTCTCCATCTATAGCCCTACGCTTTGTTTTACTCCTATTATGTAGTAATCTCTGTTAGAAGTTTCTTTGCAGTTTCTGTATACCATGGAGGTTCCCTCCCATTATGAACTATTGTACTGGGTACATATCTATCCAGTGCATGGTCAACTATTCTTTTAAACTTGAGCCAGAGTTCCTCTACATGCTCCTGACCTATGCTGAAAGCTTCAAGTTCCTCATTGATATATGACACTACTGATTTTTTATATCTTGCTGCTTATTTTAGTTGTCCTTTGTACTTTGGTTATCTTTGTCTCCACAACTGCATCATTGTTACTGATACCTGTTTACATGTGGACATCCTCAAAGAGGTCAGGTCTGTTTGTTGCTATTAGATACAATATATTTCCATCATAAGTGGGGTCCTAACTATCTGTTCTAGGTCATTTCCAATGAAGGCATTTAGTAAAGTTTCGCAGGATGTCTTATCACGCCCACCACTAACAAAACTGTAATTTTCCCAATTAATTGTTGGATGATTAATGTCTCAACCGATGATTACGATGTGATTTGGGAACTTACATACAAATTAACTGAGGTGTTCTTTAAAGTTTTCAGTTACATAAGTAAGGATATGAGTCCAGTGAGCTATAGAAGGATCCAATTATAATTTTATGCTCATCCCTGATACTGAGTCTTGTCCAAACAATCTCACATGCAGCTTCAATTTCTATCTCAGTGGATTGGAGTTTCTTGTGTACTGCAATAAATAAACCACCTCCATTGCCCATTTTCCTATCCTTTCAATATACACTTAAATTTTCCCCCAGAATCTCACTCCTATCAATTTCAGGTTTCAGCCAGTTTTGTGTACCAAGCATTATGTGAGCTTCACCGCTTTTCATGAGCACTTTGAACTCTGACACTTTGTTGCAAGTGCTTCAGCATTCACCGTTAGGATTTTAATATTCTCACCTATGGGAGGCATTTCTTTCTGTCTTACACTGACACATCCAGGTTTCGTACAGCTATCGTTATCTTGGTTGGATAGGGTGTCACCTAATCTACAGAACCTTTGTGCACACTCCACACACACACAGTCAGCTACCTGAGTAGCAGCCTCTGACATGTAGTGCGCCCCTGACCTATTTAGGGGGTTCCTACAGTTCTCAACCCTATGACGCAAGTCCAGGAAGTCACAGTCTAGCTTGTCACAGAACCTTCAAAGTCTTTGGTTTAGTCCTTCCACTCGACTCAGAATTAAAGGGTGTTGATCAGTTCTGAGGACAATGCTGCAAAGTGTGAGCTTTGTTGAAACTCCATACGTAAGGCTGGTATTTGCAACCTTCTCTGCCAGTTAATGGAATGACCCCAGAATGACCTCGGAGCCCAGACAACAGCGTCACTTGTTGCAATGTGTGTCACTATCTGCAGTTCGTTGCAACCTGCTCCCTCTATGGCTGCCATAACAGCCTCTCAACATGTTGAGTTAGAACCCATGGTGTACACACTGAGTGCATCTGGTGTCCTTTCCTATCCTTTGCTGCCATTTCCCTAAGGTATACCATCATTTGCCGAACATTTGGACTGTCAACGATTATTAGACCCACCCCTTTGTATTTGCCTCCTCCTTACACTGGACACAACAGGTTTCCCCAAAATAGGTGAAGTGAGCCTGATTGACTCAGTTCCAGTTTCAGTGAAAGATAGCACCTCAAACTTGTTGGTTAGAAGGTTCGGTACAACACACTAAGTCCTCCTTGGTCCCATCCAGCAGGTACAGGACATCTAGTTCTGCCTTTGACAAGCTACTCACAATTAGATGGACTGGTAATGACAAATCCTGTACTTTCAGCAGAGGAGATAGGATCCGCAAGAGAGGATAGTACATGACTCTTAGGGGCTCGTCCAACAAACCAATTTGCAGCAGCTGCCAATCGTTTGATAGTAGTCAGGGCGATTTCCAGCTGCTTATGAATTTCCACCAACTCATCACTTGTTTGAGAACAGCATTCACAGTGGGGCTGCATTTTGGCTGGTGCACTGTATTACAAGACAGCAAACAAACAACTTTAAATTAAACCTGCTGATTATCTTTTAGTCTGTTGAGCTAAAAAGTTATTAACACCCCATAAGAATTGGCGCAGATACAACAAAATGAGATTTCTATTAAGGCAACACGAAAACCTATGGTAAAAATTACTAGTTTCCTTGGTAAAAATTACTAGTTTCCTAAAATACATGAACTGCAGAAAATGAGTAAGTGGTTTCTGAGCTTCAGAGAAATTGAGCTGTGTAAAAGGTACACACTAAGATGTAAATATTAAATAAGGAAGTCATTTGCATAGCTAACATATAAATTTAATATATAATAGAGGGAAACATTCCACGTGGGGAAAAATATATCTAAAAACAAAGATGATGTGACTTACCAAACGAATGCGCTGGCAGGTCGATAGACACCCAAACAAACACAAACATACACACAAAATTCAAGCTTTCGCAACAAACTGTTGCCTCATCAGGAAAGAGGGAAGGAGAGGGAAAGACGAAAGGATGTGGGTTTTAAGGGAGAGGGTAAGGAGTCATTCCAATCCCGGGAGCGGAAAGACTTACCTTGGGGGGAAAAAAGGATGGGTATACACTCACACACACACACACACACATATCCATCCACACATATACAGACACAAGCAGACATATTTAAAGACAAAGAGTTTGCTTGTGTCTGTATATGTGTGGATGGATATATGTGTGTGTGTGTGTGTGTGTGTGTGTGTGTGTGTGTGTGTGTATACCCATCCTTTTTTCCCCCAAGGTAAGTCTTTCCGCTCCCGGGATTGGAATGACTCCTTACCCTCTCCCTTAAAACCCACATCCTTTCGTCTTTCCCTCTCCTTCCCTCTTTCCTGATGAGGCAACAGTTTGTTGCGAAAGCTTGAATTTTGTGTGTATGTTTGTGTTTGTTTGTGTGTCTATCGACCTGCCAGCGCATTCGTTTGGTAAGTCACATCATCTTTATTTTTAGATATAATGTAAGAAATTTATATGTTATATTTAGCAAATCCCAGTTAGTTGTGAAATTGGTGTGTTTTCTTTTTATTTATTTTGTAAAATTAATAATGTATTGCTTTAATGTAAAAAACACAATTTGTTTACTTTTATGAGATTTATCTCTAGCATACTGATTGCAAAATACTGTAGCATATGAAAGAAAGTAGTGTAAGCAAAAATATCAGAAATTTAAATGGGAATGCTGGAATAGGTTGCTGTTCATGAATTTAATTAATATTGTAATGATATCAGGACGTTGTAGATGAAAAATAAGTAACTAATGAGATGGCATACGATCAGTCACATTTACAAGGAAGTATTTTACAACAGATAGGCACGTAACAAGCCCATGACAGTGGTCTGCTTCTTGAAACTATCTTCTGTGGCTAACACTGCTGCACCATAATGTGTGTGTGTGTGTGTGTGTGTTTATGCACCATGCACTGGAATTCAAAGGAAGTAGATCTTTATGGCATTTTTCTCCTCCATTTGATGTGTCCTGTGAATTGTATAAATTATGTTCCAAGCATATGATTTCGTGAACAGCATTAGAGAAATCAAAGGATCGTTACTCAAAGTTTTGATTTCATCTGCAGTGTGAAGAAAAGATGGACTCTGTCCAACTGGAGTTTACATACCTCCTGACATCACAGCTGGATTCACAGAGGCTTTATTTTGAAGATAAACTAGCTCATATAGAGCAGCAAGCGTACTTGGAGGTAAGACTGAGATGAGTTTAAGTGTATTTAAGGAAGTCAATAATTTGTACTTGTTTGATGTTCAGTTATCCATACTTGAAAGCATTATTACAAATAATTGAATTAGATTTTGTGTAGTTACTGCCAGTTGAAATAGGAGACATTTTGAAGGTGGATGTGTCTTTTTATTTAGGCATCTGAACTGAAGGAAAAGGTCAGTAAACTTTCTGAGGAAAATGCTCGGCTCCAGACAAAGTTGGCAACCCTGACAAGAGAGAAACAAGCTATGGATAAAAAGGTAATGTTGCAGTACACATTTCACTTGAAACATTTCAGAATATTGGTTATATGCAACAAGGATGAAGGTCATTCAGTACATCCTTAATCTGGATTGGGGGGGGGGGGGGGGGCACTGGAGTCAAATCCACTGATTATGGTGGATGATGTTGCAATAATTCAAAGTTTAATTGCATAAATTTGGCCAAAGAAACTGTGCAGGTGTGCACTCAGGTATTGTCATCATGGAAGAGGATCTTTTTCAAATGAGGACTTCTTCCTTGATTTCTTCGCTCAGCCAGTGCAATAGCGACACATACTACTCTCCAGTTGCTGTTTGCCCCCATATTTCAAGTAATTTTTCCATGTTGCGAAATAAATGTGAACGTGTTGCTTCAATCAGCTGGGACAATGAAACCAAATGATGTATACAGCTGCAACTTTACCTACCCTCTAGTGACAGATGAGGCTTACTACCAACAAACTGTTTCGATTGGACTGGATTGGATTGATGGAGATAAAGGGACCAAACTACAATGTCACCAATCCATGAATCCTTTGATGTCAGTCTGGGAATAGTCCCCAGAGAGGAAGGATGTAAAAGATAAATCCTAATGAAGCATATTATATCCAAGAATCAAGAGAACAAAGAGATAGAAGCAAG
Source organism: Schistocerca piceifrons (assembly GCF_021461385.2). Lineage (NCBI taxonomy): Eukaryota > Metazoa > Arthropoda > Insecta > Orthoptera > Acrididae > Schistocerca > Schistocerca piceifrons. The sequence goes on along the minus strand of NC_060145.1, from coordinate 96,846,049 downwards.
TGGAAGTGAGACACGTGTAACAAGGTGAAGAGGGAGAGTTGCCCCACCCAGAAAGCAGCAGGCACTTTAGGCATGGGAGAGGCGCTATCTGCATTATACCGATGCTTCCACACCCTTCTTTACCAAAAGAAAACTAGCTAGATGGACAAGATGATAAAATCTCAGGAAAGAGAACAATGATGACAAGACATCAAACCAACTACAGATGGAAAAGAAGAAGAAGAATTAAAAAGGAGGGAAGGGTAGGAGCCATGTCCCTCCTGGTTTGGAGCAGGTGACAGGACACCCCTCCAATCCCTCAAGCAGCCAGCAAGGCCAATGTGCCCTAAGCCATGGAGACGACGAAAAATCACTTTCATGGTTAAAACATAAAACCAGATCAGCCACTTTGGCGTCAGTCCACGAACACCAGAGATAACTTGTCAGAAAGTTGAAGGTTTCATTGTAAGGTGGCCAAATTGGGGCACTCCAGTAAGAGATGGGCCACTGTCAGATGCACACCACACCGACAGGGGGGGGGGGGGGGGGGGGGAGATCCTATTGTTGGAGAATGTGGCAGTGTGGCTAATGTGAAGCTATTAAAGAACAATAGATTTCTTGCAAGAAGCACAAAGGGAAGACTGCCACATGTTCATAGTCTCATTTATGGTGTGCGGTGTATTCGGAAAAACCAGACTTTACCAATTTATATTCCAAGCCTCCAACGATTGACGGCAGAGAGTCGACTGAATGTCCACTTCTGGTGCCCCGTCTCATGCTTGTAGCTAGCTTGACCAACCGGTTAGCATGTTTGTTCCCTGGGATCCCCACATGTCCAGGGTACATACGAAGATGACTGACCATCCAACTTGCTGCAGGTCATAAAGGAATCCTGGAGAGTCTCAACAAATGGATGCTGAGGGTAGCACTGGTTAACAGTCTGAAGACTGCTCAGGGAGTCACTGCCAATTAAGAATGTCTCTCTGGTGTAAGAACAAAAGTGGCTGAGGGCTCGAACCGTGGCCATGTAGTGAATACACTGCAGCTGTTCAGCAGGGAGCGTAGTTCTCTGCACTCTGCTTGTACGTAGGCAAAAACAGTTCATCTGTCACCATAAAGCCATCAGAGTTCACCACCTCTGAGTCCAGAAATCCATTAAGGATGCCCAGGAACAGGCAGCAAAAAGCCATAGGGTCTACAGAGTCTTTCAGTGTAAAAAATAGGCTGAGACAGATCTGAGGATGGGGTTACACCATGCAGGTATATGTGATTTCTCCCAGAGAAGAGATAATAGTGGGGAAAGATAAGAGTTCAGAGCAGAGGAACTTCATATGCAAACTGCAGTTGTGACTCCAGTCATTGGCTCTGTTGTGGGAGGTAGGTTTCTTGAAAGTACTAATTAGAGGTTGGTTTCTTGAAAGTATGACTGGTGTGTCAGTACATTGAGTCTGAGGGTCTTTTGGCTCTGTTCCAGGGTAGTTCTTGTCAAGACCATTCTACTGCTGACAATTTGGTCTGCCTGGAATCTGCTATCTGCTGAGCTTTAGCCCAGCAGCAACATCGTATCATAACTTGCAAAAGGCATGGTGTCATCACATACTCATTACTCTAAATGAGTGTAGTCTCCAGGACTCACTCCTGATATTTGTCCAGAACTTCTTGCCGCCCCACCATACATTCTCGGTTCAAGTTAGAGCGTGTCTCTTTTTCTAGTGGCGACCATTGGTCTAGCTGCAGTTGTGTGGTCGACACTGTTGCCCTCCCTGTATGCTGATGACGTTTGCAGCTACTATTGCTCCTCATCTGTCGATGTTGCTGAACGCTACCTTTAGGGTGCCATATAAAAGAGGTGGGCCCGGGCTCTCAACCATAGCTTCCTCTTTCCGCCCTCAAGACAGGTGTAAAATTTTTAAAGTGTGTGCCCAAAGATAGAACCAACAAAAAGAAGGAAATACGAAGCAAGATTCAAGTTAAAAGGTCATAAAGCAGCTGAAGAATCAAAACAGTTTTGTTGTAACAAAGGCTTTTGCTATAACAGAGAAGTTAGTAAGAGACTGATGAAAGATTGGAGACGCTGTTTTAAAAAATGCCAAAGAGTGTTCCTCTCCTCATAGAACAGCTTGCTGGCCAAGTTTAGAAAATTGTTGCACAATGGATGCAAGACCAGAGGCAGAATTATTATGTTGTAACAAGAAAAATGGTTAGGGTTTATGCATTGAAGTTGCCACGAGCCAATCTGAAGCAAGGCAAAGAATTTAAAGAAACAGTACGTTGGTGCAGTCGTTTCATAAGCAGAAAAAATATGGTAATAGGCAGAAAACAAAAATTGCACAAAAATTACTGAAACATCTTCACAATAAAGTTAAGAGTTTCATAAGTTTATTATTTGTATGAGGCAAAAATATAACTTTCCACTATCTCATATTGGAAATATGGATGAAATACTGATGAACTACAATATGGTAAACACCAGAACTGTGGAAACAAAAGGCATAAAAACTGTTAAAGTCAGAAGTACAGGCCATGAAAACATTAGTTTTACGTAGTGTTAACATGCATGGAAGATGGAACAAATCTTATACCTGTGGTCATTTTCAAGAAGAAAACCATTCCTAAAATAAAATTTTCACCAGGCATTTTTGTACATTTTCACAAAAAGAGATGGATGGACGAGAATGGTGTGAAATTGTGGATGGAAAATGTGTGGCGGAGGCGACCAGGTGCTCTACTAAATCAATCAAGTTTGCTGGTGTGGGATATGTTTCGCAGTCACATAACTGAGAACACCAAAAATCACGTAGCATGAAGCAATACTAAGATTGCTGTTACACCAGGTGCTAAACCTTTAGGCATTTCTGTGAATAAACTATTCAAATGGAGCAACTGGATGATACATGGCAAAAAGTATATGAAAGGTGGAGCTATGCGGGCTGCATCACTTGACGTTTTGTGTGATTTCATGATCAAATCATGGGAAAAAATTACAGTGGAATCAGTGATCAAATGCTTCAAGACGTGTGAGATTTCCAGTGCTATGTATGGCACTGAGGACAATTTGTTATGTAATACTGACAACAAAGCAAAAGTTGATTCACAAGGTGCAGAATGGGACTCTTATGACAAGCTGCTCAACAACCAAAGTGAGGAAGTACTCAAGGAACTGCTTTCCTTAATTAATGATTGTGAGGATATTGCAGCATTTTAAATGCATTGGTGAGTGATTTATTTTAAAATAGTTTTAATTTATATACATTTCAATCTTTAATGATTGGGAGGATATTGCAGCATTTTAAATGCATTGGTGAGTGATTTATTTTAAAATAGTTTTAATTTATATACATTTCAATCTAGATTTTAATTTATGTTTGTTGTATAAGATGACCCTGATTTTGCATGCCTTTTTTTATGCTTCAACTATCATGTTATCTGCCAAGATATATGGTACTTAATGTTCACATTGTTATTGAGTTCAAATTTAGTGTGTGTGTGTGTGTGTGTGTGTGTGTGTGTGTGTGTGTGTGTGTGTGTCCACACGTGTTTGACATGGGTGCGACCCCTCTTCACAGACTGGCCCAACTGCCACACATTTATGTTCACATAGTTATACGAGTACACCACTTTTCACAACTGTAGCTTTCATTTTTGTATGTCAACCTCCTAGTACTTAAACACTAGTAGCCCCTCCTCTTATTTGCAGTTGGTGGCACTTGAAGATGAAGCTTTATGCATCAAAACTGGTCATGGAATAAATTAAGAAATTACTGACAACTGAAGTCCCTTTCTATTGAATAAACATGTGTCCAAATCGCGTGCATTTGTAGCACTGCATCAGAGGAGGAACATACAGCTGGACATTTTAGTGCTGCACCATTATCTGGATCTTCTCAAGCAATGGGTCATCTTCAGGTGCCAAGATGAATGTTCCAGTCTTTTGATTCCACTGGACATATTGAACAAAATGCACACTCCATTGCTCCAAATTGGCAAGTTACTCATCATCAGTATGTTATAGGCAACCACTGTGGAAGATGATTCCCTGCACTATATTAATACCATTGAATTATGGTCCACTTAGAGAAACTGATGCAGTAGTAGCTCATTGTATCAGTGGTATTAAAACATCTTACCACCCAGTTCATCTTCCAGATTTCACTTTAGTTCTGCCTCACAAGCAATTTATTCAGAGTCCTTTCATTTGCTATGAATGTCTTGCATCATCAAAGAGAAGATCCCAAGAGATTTTGCAAATTGTTATTGTGAATTCAACCTTTTTTCCTCATACTTAGATATGATTAGCAATTTCTTAGCAGCTGTAAATAGTTCCTTTTGTTTTTTGTGCATCCATTGCACAAATCACTAAACACTTTACTTTGCATGAATGAAAATACGAGTATAGTTCCCTCAACGTGTACTCTGTCAGAACTGGGTGGGTGTTTGGAGGATACAGACTACTGTTTGCTTGGGGAATGTGGTCAGCAGCTGTTGCTGGGCGGGAGGTATCCTTTTTCTAACAGTTTTCCTTGTGCTGCTGCTGAGTCGAACATTATGTATGAGCAGGCTCAGGTACGGCCAATGGCCTTTCCACAGTAGTAACACCGGTTCCTGTCAGATCACCGAAGTTGAACACTGTTGGACTGGGCTAGCACTTGAGTGGGTGACCATCTGGTGTATCGAGTACTGTTGGCAAGCGGGGTGCACTCAACCTTTGTGAGTCAAACTGAGGAGCTACTTGATTGAAAAGTAGCAGATACAGTCTCGTAAACTGACATATGGCCGGAAGAGTGGTGTGCTGACCACATGCCCCTCCATATCTGCATCCAATGATGCCCGTGAGCTGAGGATGACACAGCAGCCGGTTGGTACCGTTGGGCCATCGTGGTCTGTTCGGTCAGTGTCTAGGCTCATGTATAAGCCTCCTGGCACTTCTCAAAGGTGTGCTACTGATTGGAAGACATTGCATCATATGCAAAAAAAAAAAAGGAGAGAAAAGAGAAAACTTCTTTATGTAAGCTCTTACTGAAGTGTATCTGGGATTGATGTGGAATAATATTTTACCTGGGAAAGGGCTTTAAACGAAAGTGTCTTAATGATTTACTGTGTAAGAGTTTTATTACTTAACCGATGTTTTCACCTTATCCAAAATTGTAACTGATCGTTACCCATTACATCTTATTATTTTTTCTGCCAAATATTATTCTAGCCAGCAATTTAGATGTATGTATCATTTTAATTTTAACCCCCTTTTAATACTTCCAAGACCATGAGACTCATCCTTTCAAACAATGGAAAATTGAGGATAGAATAATGACAATGTTGTGAAAAGCCTGTGCAACACCAGCTTTTCAGAATTGTGCAGGTGGGAACTCTTCCTATATAGCATAACCACTTGGGGAAACTGCATCATGATAATGGTCCCACTCACACCTCAATGCTTGTTTGTGATTTTTTGGCAAAAAACTAAACCATTATTTCGCCTCACCCACCGTATTTGCCTGACATGGCCACCTGCAACTTCTTTCTATACCTCAGGCAGAAAGAACCATGGAAGGACATCTTTTACTTCCATTGATGAGACAAAAACAGGACCACTGAAGGAGTTGAACACCATAAAGAAAAGTGAGTTCCAGGAGTGCTTTCAAGATTGGAAAAAAGTGCTGGCACAAGTGTAGTATATCTGAGGGGTATTCTTGTTGATGTTGATGACTAAATTCCTGTTACTCTTTGAGCACGTCTCATGTGTGTTTTGTTATGACTTTGGAGTAACCTGTGGCTCTGGCTCCAGTGATCAAAGGCTTCTTCCTTTGTAATAATACATGACATACATCATCACATTTTGTAGACACAGAGGGAACAAAGATGACACCTAGAAACTAACAAGTTCACTTATGTTATTTTTTGTTCACAATTTCGGCCACATGCCACTTTCTTTTTTGCAGATGATTCCAGCATGTGCCTTAACCCATTAATGCGTGAATTAATTTCTAGATGAAAGATAAAAATGAAACATCGTGGTGCTTTAGAGGTAACCACAACATTCACGAGAATGCAGCACGTGTCAGAATTATTGGTAGCTTCATCAAGAAATGGCATCTATCAGCACTGGCATTCAGAAACAGTTAACCCTCCAACTATTAGCACAGCATTGGTAAGATGTGAATTTGAGACACTTGGCATTAAGGGGTTAAACTTTTGGAGATGACTTGCGTGCACAGTGATAGGGCCAAAATAGTGAACAAAAGTAACATACGTGCACATATTAGTTTCTAGGTGTCATCTTTGTTCCCTCAGAGTTTACAAAGTGTGATGGTGTGTGTGATGTGTTATGACAGAGGAAGAAGCCTTTGATCACTCCAAAGTCGTAACACAACACATATATTCCAAATTAATGTAAATAAATTCACCTTATGATGGAGGTTTAAACCCTCGAAACGCATTGCGGAAATAAATAAACAGTGACTGCTGACAGTAAATGCGATGTTTCATTCAACATTAATAATGATGACAGTAAAGTGTAACCAAAGGATGTTCGCATTTAAAATTTCAGTAAAGTAATTGACAAGTATGTGCAACAGCATCTCAATATCTCAGTGTTTCTCAGATGAATGCTTTAAAATTAAACTGTAAACGCAGTCTATAATGTCACTACAAAATAGGATTTCAGATAACTAAAATCAAACATGACAGCTTCTGTTGGTGAAGAAGCACTTTGTTGCTAACGTAATAAGCAACCACGTTCCATTGATTTAAAAGAAAAGCCTACGTTGATAAAATAATGTTACCTAAAAAAGCCGTTCACCATTTTATTCTGTTGCACAATTTTCAGTGCAGATTGTTATAACAACATTTGAGTGGCACAGACATTTACGCATTAATGACAAGGGATTTCAGATTAATTCCGTATTTCTGGATTTCTGGAAGACTTTTGACACTGTAGCACACAAGCGGCTTGTAGTGAAATTGCGTGGTTATGGAATATTGTCTCAGTTATGTTATTTCCTGTCAGAGATGTCACAGTTCATAGTAGTTGATGGAAAGTCATCGAGTAAAACAAAAGTGATTTCTGGCATTCCCCAAGGTAGTGTTATAGGCCCCTTGCTGTTCCTTATCTAGGTAAATGATTTGGGGGACAATCTGAGCAGCTGTCTTAGGTTGTTTGCAGATGACACTCTCATTTATTGATTAATAAAATCATCAGAAGATCAAAACAAACCACTAAACGATGTAGGAAAGATATCTGTGTGGTGCGAAAATTGGCAATTGACCCTAAATAACAACAGTGTGAGGTCATCCACATGAGTGCTAAATGAAATCCGTTAAACTTCGGTTACACGATAAATCAGTCAAATCTACAGGCTGTAAATTCTACTAAATACGTAGGAGTTACAATTACGAACAACTTTAATTGCAAGGAACACATAGAAAATGTTGTGGGGAATGCTAACCAAAGACTGTGTTTTATTGGCAGGACACTTGAAAATTGTAACAGATCTACTAAAGAGACTGTCTACACTATGCTTGTCCGTCCTCTTTTAGAATCCTGCTGTGCGGTGTGGGATCCTTACCAGATGGGATTGACTGAGTACATTGAGAAAGTTCAAAGAAGACCAGCACGTTTTGTATTATCGCGAAATAGGGGGGAGAGTGTCACTGAAATGATACAGGATTTGGGGTGGACATCATTAAATCAAAGTCATTTTTCATTGCAGCGGAATTTTCTCATGAAATTCCAATCACCAACTTTCTCCTCCGAATGTGAAAATATTGTATTGACACTGACCTACATATGGAGAAATGACCACCATGATAAAACAAGGGAAATCAGAACTCGTATGGAAAGATATAGGTGTTCATTCTTTCTGCACAATATATGAGATTGGAATAATAGAGAATTGTGAAGGTGGTTCGACGAACCCTCTGCCAGGCACTTAAATGTGATTTGCAGAGTATCCATATAGATATGTATTAATAAATTCTTTAGAATGACTCCTCCTGTTTACATTCTGTGTGTTTTCACTTCTACAAATTCATTACTTCTCTTTGATCCATATTTGGTTTCAGCCAAATAAAAGCTGGACCAGCACTATTACAGTTGTGCTGTCTCTCTCCTATTCCCCCCCCCCCCCCAAAAAAAAGTCACTATGGCAGCAGTCTATGTTCCTGCGATGTAACTTTCCTAATTTTTTTTAATACAGGACACTTTCTTGCTATAATGATGTATCAGGCACATAGAAAGGTCTCACACACACACACACACACACACACACACACACACACACACACACACACACACAAAAGAGAGCGTGCTTAAAAAATCTAAAATGTGCATGATGAAATTGAGACAAAATCTCACTACTCAAAATACATTTCACATTGACTAGGTGAGGCGGCACAGTGGTTAGCACATTGGACTCACATTCAGAAGGATGACAGTCCAAACCCACGCTCGGCCATACTGATTTAGGTTTTCCCTGATTTCTGTAAATCACTTCAGGCAATTGCTGGGATGGTTCCTTTGAAAGGGCACAGCCCATTTACTTCCTCATCCTTCCCTGATCCAATGGGACCGATGACCTCACTGTTTGGTCCTCTCCCCCGCACCAACCAACATTTCTCTGAAATTAGTTGAGATCATTGTTTCAGAACAGTGGCACTCTGAATTGACGGTGACTGATTACTGCATTGACAGTTTTGCATTATCAGATATTGAAATTTGAAAAACAGAAAGTTAACATTGACTGCTTCATTCATATATGTGTGTGACAATGAATTACCTTACAGTTCTTAGTCACTCTACAAAGAGAAGACAAGAACTGAGCTTGATTGAGGTAGTCCACACTGCATCTGTATTAAGTACAAAATTGTCTCACATTCAGTATGTGGTGTTCTTTCTTTTCCAGCTATCTCAAGCAAATGCTCGAGCAGTAGCGGCAAGAGCTGAGCTCCTGGAGGAACGCCAGATGGGAAAAGCATTGCGAGAAAATCAGGCTGCCTGGCAGGACAAATTCCAGCAGCTGGAGAAACAGTTTTCAACTTACCGAGAAGAAAAGGACAAGGTTCGTTTATGTATCAGATAAGTAACAGGCTAGTAGCATCTGTTTTTGATTTGGAATGGTTAGTTGTTCTTGTACTGTTGTTCCTTTAATTTTTTGGTATATTTCATAGAGGTATAATATTCTTGCTCATTTTCATTCAGAGTGTGTGTATGCAAGGAATCTGCTTGTCTCTTCTTTCTCTTTTCAGGGCAATTTTAAACACAATTTAATTTTCAAAGTGATCAAAATAGCCATTAAGGTCATGAGACCATGTATTTATTTTATTCATTGTGAGATAAATTCTATACTGAAACCAAGCTGAAATTGAGTTTTTAACTAAAATAAGTGCTTCACAGATAGTGTTATCTTTTGTGGCGTCTTCATGTGCAAGGAGGCTATTGATGGATTGTGCTAAATACTTGCTGAATACATCACCATACTGCATTACAGGAGGCACCTGAAACAAACATTTAACTCTGCCAGCAGCATTTTACTTATGAATATCCCCCTCCTCCTCGATAGGCAGTCAGTCTAGTAATTTACAATTATGAAACAGCGGCTTGTACCATCACGCATTCTTGTCACCCCCACCTCCCTCCTTCCCCCCTCCCTCCCCCTTCCTTAAGAGGTGGATTTCCATTTGCTAGTCTCATATTTTAGTCACGTCACTGAAAAGGGACTTTTGATGTGATTGGTTGACAATATTTATTTGGGTATCCAGCTGATGTGTTGATTCCAATTTTTGCTTGATATTTTGATGGCTGGCCTAGTCTCTTTGTTGGATATTGCAATTGGAAGTATCGTTGGTGTCGTACCGCTATTTATATGCCAAGTTTAGATAGTGGCATCTACTGCACCATTTGCATGGTTTTGTTCCACAAAACATATACAACTTATGTTTTCAACTAACAGATGACATGGCCAACATAATCTTGTAATTGGGGTCTGGATCCCAAGCTTTTATAAAATTGAAAATCCCAAGTACTGTTTAGTACATTTTGCAACCCTCTTATATTGACACACTGTAATTGTATGGCACAATATGTAATTAAATGAGATATGAAGAGATCAGTATTGTGCTCCCGGCTGCAAGTTATTTTTCATGTGTAATCTCACTTGCAACACTAATTTTGTTGCTATAATTTGTAGGAACTTGCTGAGGTACGTGAGCAACTGAGAGATGTAATGTTCTACCTTGAAGCTCAGAAGCAGATATCAGAGTCGTCAGACCGTGATGAAATAGCAGAGGGGCAAATAGTTGTGCCCGAGCCATCTACAGCAGCTTCTCGTGGAGGAAGCACAGCCGGCCGACATGGTCGGCATAGGCGCAAGCATCGCTAACTCAAGACTTTTGCTGCATTTTGGGACCATTTGTCTACTTTAAGTTGTGTTTCTTATCATCTGTTAAGTGTTGCTTCAGATGATGTATTTATAACAACTGAAGGTGATGCCTGTTGCTCTCATGTCCCTTCTTATATTGCAAAACAGTGATCCCCCACTACGCAATGTGATTTACTTAAGTTTTCGTTATGTACTTGAGTAAATCTGTTTCCTACAATTTGAAGGCCTATAAATTATAACTGATCTTGAAAATTACTTCTAGCCTTCATGCATACTGCAGCATACAGCTCGATATTATGAATGTGATTACAACTTTCAATTTTCTGCATGATAGAGAGGACTATACACAGTTGTGGGGAAAAAGCACTAACATTTGTGTGGAAACTATATGTAGAATAAAAATAATCAAGGAAAACATTTTACTGCCTTTTTAATATCCAAATTAAAGTTAGGACACTTGTTGGTGTTGTAACAACTCTGCTGCTCATAAGTTCCATTTTTTAATCCTATGATAAAAGCTTACTGTGATATATTTATTGATAATAACTGTTGCCATTCAAGCATAAGTAGCTGTAAAAGATTTCCTTCTGAGATGATGCATATCGAAATACAAGTGTTAAAAGAAAAGCTATGTAAAATACTGCAAAGATCTAGATTTTTGGTTCAGACTTGTTCTAAGTGGAGGAAGTGTTAGTCATTTATTGCCATCAATATACAAATTTAAAGTTCGTGGACTCAAACTAGCTAACTGAAATGGTCTCTCCATAGTCAGGAGGAAAATGAAAACTACGCTTCACGTCCATGAGATCATTTAGTTACTCCATGCATTATAAAGATGCAATTTCTTTTCTGAATGCAGGTATACTGTACCATTTAACTTTGTTAGTTCCCTCTTGATGTACAGAAAGTTTTGATTCTTCATCTAGCTTACAGTAAGGTTTATTAATGAGCTTGAAAGTAAGGAGCTTCAAGCCCATTGTACTTGTGTATTGCTACGTACCCTGATGTTGCACATTTTTAAATTAACAGAAAACAATCTGTATCTCAACTGCAATAGGGTTTACTATATCAGAAATATTATGTATTGTGTACATTATTATAAATTGTCTTACTGCATGTAGTTCTCGTCAGGACTGTGTAGTATAGGTATTCTTATGTATTTATCATATGTAAATAATGTGAGGCCCTGGATGTTTTGTATGTGTAAAAGTTTTAGAAAAAAAATAAAATCTTTTTCTCAATTCTTGCAATTGTTATAATTGTTTGAGACTCTAACTGCATTCTAAATCATTAAAGCCTCTGATAATGTCTGCAGTATTGAAAGGCAACATGTTAGGCAGAGAATTATGCCTTGGACCAAGGTCTGATGCCCATAAAACAAATATCAGTAATAATTATAAGTTTTTTCCTCCAGTAGCCTGTTTGCCCAGTTTTGTATATTCTGAATGTGGTGATATGTAATCATAATGCTACTACAAATAGGAGAAAGTTAACAGATGACTTTCTGGCAACAGCAAGTGATGTGGAGTAGACCTGCACTGACACGGAACACAAGGAGCTACCAGTGACACTTACCAGGTAGGCAGTGCAAACATAAGTACAACCAGCATAAAGAAAGGCTCTGTTCACACCTGTAGAGCAACTGAATAAGTGCATGCATTCCCTGTGTTGATTATTTGGCCATTTAGAGTTGCACCTATGTGGCAGCCGACTATCTCAGAGGCAGCCAATCAGACCTACATTTACATCTGCACTGTGTGAAGTGTGTAGTAGGAAATATGTCCCACTGTACCAGTTATTAGGGCTTTTTCTTGTTTCACTCATGTTTGGAGCAAGGGAATGTTTAAATGCCTGTGTGTGCTGTAATTAACGTAATCTTATCTTCACGATCCCTATGAGTGTGATGTGTACAAAGTTCTAATGTATTCCTAGACATCATATGAAGCTGGTGTTTGAAACTTTGTCAGTAGACTTCCTCAAGGTACTGTCTGTCTCACTTCAAACATTCTCAGTTCAGTTCAGTTCCTTCAACATCTCTGTGATACTCTTCCATAGATCAAACAAACTTGTGACCATTCTTGCTGCCCTTCTCTGTATATGTTCAATATTCCATGCTAGTCCTATTTGGTGCAAGTTTGTAAGCAGTCTCCTTTGTAAACTGGTTGCACTTCACTAATATTCTACCAATAAATTGAAGTCTGCTACCTGCTTTACCCACAATTGAGCCTGTCTGTTCATTCCACTCATGTCCCTTCAGAGTGTTACACCCAAGTACTTGAATTTACAGATTCCAACTGTGATTACTAATATTATATTTGTACTAATATTACACTCCTGGAAATGGAAAAAAGAACACATTGACACCGGTGTGTCAGACCCACCATACTTGCTCCGGACAATGCGAGAGGGCTGTACAAGCAACGATCACACGCACGGCACAGCGGACACACCAGGAACCGCGGTGTTGGCCGTCGAATGGCGCTAGCTGCGCAGCATTTGTGCACCGCCGCCGTCAGTGTCAGCCAGTTTGCCGTGGCATACGGAGCTCCATCGCAGTCTTTAACACTGGTAGCATGCCGCGACAGCGTGGACGTGAACCGTATGTGCAGTTGACGGACTCTGAGCGAGGGCGTATAGTGGGCATGCGGGAGGCCGGGTGGACGTACCGCCGAATTGCTCAACACGTGGGGCGTGAGGTCTCCACAGTACATCAATGTTGTCGCCAGTGGTCGGCGGAAGGTGCACGTGCCCGTCGACCTGGGACCGGACCGCAGCGACGCACGGATGCACGCCAAGACCGTAGGATCCTACGCAGTGCCGTAGGGGACCGCACTGCCACTTCCCAGCAAATTAGGGACACTGTTGCTCCTGGGGTATCGGCGAGGACCATTCACAACCGTCTCCATGAAGCTGGGCTACGGTCCCGCACACCGTTAGGCCGTCTTCCGCTCACGCCCCAACATCGTGCAGCCCGCCTCCAGTGGTGTCGCGACAGGCGTGAATGGAGGGACGAATGGAGACGTGTCGTCTTCAGCGATGAGAGTCGCTTATGCCTTGGTGACAATGATGGTCGTATGCGTGTTTGGCGCCGTGCAGGTGAGCGCCACAATCAGGACTGCATACGACCGAGGCATACAGGGCCAACACCCGGCATCATGGTGTGGGGAGCGATCTCCTACACTGGCCGTACACCACTGGTGATCGTCGAGGGGACACTGAATAGTGCACGGTACATCCAAACCGTCATCGAACCCATCGTTCTACCATTCCTAGACCGGCAAGGGAACTTGCTGTTCCAACAGGACAATGCACGTCCGCATGTATCCCGTGCCACCCAACGTGCTCTAGAAGGTGTTAGTCAACTACCCTGGCCAGCAAGATCTCCGGATCTGTCCCCCATTGGGCATGTTTGGGACTGGATGAAGCGTCGTCTCACGCGGTCTGCACGTCTAGCACAAACGCTGGTCCAACTGAGGCGCCAGGTGGAAATGGCATGGCAAGCCGTTCCACAGGACTACATCCAGCATCTCTACGATAGTCTCCATGGGAGAATAGCAGCCTGCATTGCTGCGAAAGGTGGATATACACTGTACTAGTGCCGACATTGTGCATGCTCTGTTGCCTGTGTCTATGTGCCTGTGGTTCTGTCAGTGTGATCGTGTGATGTATCTGACCCCAGGAATGTGTCAATAAAGTTTCCCCTTCCTGGGACAATGAATTCACGGTGTTCTTATTTCAATTTCCAGGAGTGTATATTGTAGTGCACAATTTTACATCTTTGAACATTTAAAGCAAGCTGCTTATGATTGCATCACTTTGAACGCTTACCAGGGTCTGACTGAATATTTGTATAGCTTCATTCAGACTGTACTTCATTGTAGATATCTGTATTGTCTGCGAAAAGTCTGATGTTACTCTTAATGTTGTCCTCAAGATCATTAATATATAACATGAACAGCAAGGGACCCAACACACAAGTCCCTGGGGTGGTAAACCCCTAGTTAGTTCTACATCTGTTGATGACTCTCCAACCAAGACAACATGCGGCATCCTCCCTACGAAGAAACCCTCAATCCATTCACATATTTCTTCTGATATCCTATATGGTAGTATTTGTGATGATAAGTACAGATCTGGTACCAAGTCAATTGCTTTTAATAAAAATCGAAAAATATTGTATGTACCGGACTGCTTTGATTGACAGTTTTAGAATGTCAAGAGAGAAAAGTGTGAGTAGGGTTTCACGTGATCTACATTTTTGAAATCCATGCTGGTTAGCATGGAGGAGGTCATTCTGTTCAATGTATCTCACATTTGAGCTTAGAATAGGTTCTAAGATTCTACAACAAATAGGTGTCAAGGATATTGGGCAGTAGTTTCATGGAGCACTTCTACTTTTCTTGTAAACAGATGTGATCTGTGCTTTCTTCCAGCCACCAGGGGCAGATTTTTGTTTGAGGAATCTACGACACATTGTAGTTAACAGAGGGGCTAACTCAGCCACAAATTGAATGTCGAATCTGATGGGAGTTCCATCAGGCCCTGGGGCTTTGTTCAGTTTTAATGATTTCAGCTGTTTCTCTACACCATTGACACAAACGTCTATTTCACTTATCTTTTTAGTGGTATGAGAATGAATTTGGGGCAGTACTCCTGGATTTTCCTTTGTAAAGAAACATTTGAAAACAGATTTAACCATTTCTGCCTTTGTTTTGCTATTCTCAGTTTCATTTCCTGTTTCATACCCAAGTGACTGGACACTAACTTTGGGGCCACTAACAGCCTTTGCATATGATGGGAATTTCTTTGGGGTTTTGTGAAAGATAATTCGACAATATTATGCTGTGGTTCTCTTGACTACCAAATGTGTTTCGTTCTATATAGGCTTTGAAAACTCAGACAGTTCCTTCCTTTGCACTTTTACATCCACAATAAAGTAGCTTCACACCTTGTCAAAATAATATTAACAAAGACTTGGTATTCAAAACAGCAGAATTACTACTGGTGATCAGCAAATACTTATCATTAAAATTTTACACAATTGTTTGAAAAGAAATTGTTTTAGTTCATTTATAGACATTGGGAAAAAATGGGCTCTGCATTTTTCACCCAGTCTAATTTTTGAGGGGGTGTTACTTCCTTGTGCTAATAAAACCACCTTTGACATTTCCAACCAAATGAGTGTTGGATGGCATCATCTTGGAAGAGACATGGATACTAGAAAAATGGATACAACATTAGGTATTGTCTATGAGAGTCTCATAGTTCCTATCAGCTACACATTGTTCAGCGTGACTACAAGACTCAATGAAAATCATAATACAGCTATTACAGCTGCAAGAATATTTCTGGGCTGTATGCTCCTATGAGGTTCTGTGTACATAAGCACGCAGTGGCGGACGATTATAATCACTGAACCATGTTACTTGTTTCCGCCGGTCATCACTCTACGTTCTCTGCTTTGTGGATAATTGGAGCCACGTCTTTTCATATTTCTGCATTAAAAGACATTTGGTGATAGCAACTGTATGGAATCTTTTGTTTATACTATTTCTGTCACATGCAGTTCTCTAGATGAATATTGAGTTCAGCAGCCATTTTCATGACATTGGTCTTTTAATTGGAGACAGGGGTACTATTGGTAATTTAATTCAGAAAATCATACTAGCTTTCACTCACTTCACAATGCATATAACTACACACAGTGGGCAAACTGTTGTGGTGAGAGAACTTTTTCCAAAGTTGTTTCACAGAGGAAGACCGCACTGCAATTCCTTCTCTCAATCCTCAGACAAATGAAAAAAAGTCTTGACATAATAAGTGTCCAAGGAATAGAAAAGCAACTGAAATCACTCAACAGAGGAAAGTCCACTGGACCTGACGGGATACAAATTCGATTCTACATAGAGCACACGAAAGAACTGGGCCCCCCTTCTAACAGCCGTGTACCGCAAGTCGCTAAAGAAACGGAAGGTTCCAAATGATTGGAAAAGAGCACAGGTAGTCCCAGTTTTCAAGAAGGGTCGTCGAGCAGATGGGCAAAACTATAGGCCTATACCTCTGACATCGATCTGTTGTAGAATTTTAGAACATGTTTTTTGCTTGCGTATCATGTCATTTCTGGAAACCCAGAATCTACTATGTAGGAATCAACATGGATTCCGGAAACGGCGATCTTGTGAGATCCAACTCGCTTTATTTGTTCATGAGACCCAGAAAATATTAGATACAGGCTCCCAGGTAGATGCCATTTTCCTTGACTTCTGGAAGGCATTCGATACAGTTCCGCACTGTCGCCTGATAAACATAGTAAGAGCCTAAGGAATATCAGACCAGCTGTGTGACTGCGTTGAAGAGTTTTTAGCAAACAGAACACAGCATGTTGTTCTCAATGGAGAGATGTCTACAGACGTTAAAAAAGTGCCACAGGGGAGTGTTATGGGACCATTGCTTTTCATTATATATATATCGGAAGTTCCATGTGGCTTTTCGCGGTGATCCTGTAATATACAGAGGAGTTGCAGCATTAGAAAATTGCAGCAAAATGCAGGAAGATTTGCAGCGGATAGGCACTTGGTGCAGGGAGTGGCAACTGACCCTTAACATAGACAAATGTAATGTATTGCGAATACACAGAAAGAAGGATCCTTTATTGTATGATTATATGATAGCAGAACAAACACTGGTAGCATTTAGTTCTGGAAAATATCTGGGAGTATGCGTACAGAACAATTTGAAGTGGAGTGATTCGTTGGGAGGGTCCTTAGAAAATGTTGTCCATCAACAAAGGAGGTGGCTTACAAAACACTTGTTCGACCTGAACTTGAATATTGCTCATCAGTGTGGGATCTGTGCCAGGTCGGGTTGACGGAGGAGATAGAGAAGATCCAAAGAAGAGCAGCGCATTTCGTCACAGGGTTATTTGTTAAGCGTGATAGCGCTATGGAGATGTTTAGCAAACTCAAGTGGCAGACTCTGCAAGAGAGGCGCTCTGCATCGCGGTGTAGCTTGCTGTCCAGGTTTTGAGAGGGTGCATTTCTGGATGAGGTATCGAATATATTGCTTCCCCCTACTTATACCTCCCGAGGAGATCACGAATGTAAAATTATAGAGATTCGAGCGCGCATGGAGGCTTTCTGGCTGTCGTTCTTCCCGTGAACCATACGCGACTGGAACAGGAAAGGGAGGTAATGACAGTGGCACATAAAGTGCCTTCCGCCCCACACCGTTGGGTGGACTGCGGAGTATAAATGTAGATGTAGATGTAGATTTGGACGGGTGTGATGGCAGTGGACATCTGTGGTAAGAAGGTGATATCTGCCCCATCCTCTCATTATTTCCCTAGCCCCTCCTTACCCCACGTCACCTCCCCTCCCACAACACGGAGCTATCGAGATGCTTTTGTTGAGGATTTTTTCTGCAGAAGGGGGGGGGGGGGGTAGTCAGAAAAACACACTGAGTTAGGTAATACTTTCCTCTTCAAAAGTTCATTGAGATTGGACCAAACAAACTAAAGGATGCACACTGTCTGGTTTTACCCAATGCTTGCAAAAGAGAGAGACAGAAAGGGATGTTTGTGGCAGCACCTATTAATTGACTTGATTAACTGGCTTATTGTTTAAATGACTCAGCCAAAGGAGAGAGCACACTTTGTGAAGACTATCTATTCTTCCAGTCTAAATATTAGCTCTTTCTCTGAGATTAAAAAACTCATTTTGAGTATACTTATTAGAGAGTACTAAACCTTTTTAACTATTGTGCCAAATTAATTTGTCACCAGGCAATTTAGTGCAGAAGAATTTCTCACAAATGATGTAGTAACACAATGGAATATGCTGAATTAAACAAAACTTTTCAGAAATTCCCACAAGGATGTGAAAAGATACAGTAAAATATGGTAAGGGACACATTTGAAAATAATGATAATATGAGGGCATAACAGAAACTTGTGTTGGGTGAATATCTGCTTTCAGCAGTTCAAGTTGCAAAAAATAACACAGAGAAAGTTAGAGAGTTAATCAGAAGTGCTGATAGTCAATAATGAAAATAATGACATTCCAGAAATAATGTCAGACGTGTATAATGACTTTCAAAGCATAGAGATACATCAGGCATTGGGAGATGATGGCCATCCAATAGAAACAGTTAAAGCTGAAGAAAAAGAAGTACCAAAGGAATTACAAAATTGTTTACAGAATGTCTCCAGAGGAAGATAATTCTCCATAGTTGGAAATTCACTGTAATTCCTATACTTCATAAGTAATGAAACTCATAACTCTGCCCAAACAGGCCTTGAAGGCGTAACAGTAGCGACTGACTGCCGTGTCACCCACAGCCCGTGGGTGAGAGTGGGTGTGGATATGGAGGGACATGTGGTCAGCACACTGATCTCCGAGCTGCTGTAAGTGACCAAACAGAGAAAAACAGACCTCTCAATCTCCCTCTCCTTAATGGACAAGAAATTCACGAAAATTAAACATAGAAACAACACAATTCTATCTGGGAAAAGGAACAAGCTGTCTTTAGTAGTGAATGAATCATTATGTACAATTTGTAAGTAATGAATAAAATTATAGAATGTAGCACTGAACATTTATTAACACCGAGTCCAAGATTCATAGATTTTGAGAACACTGTACTAACATCCCAAGAGAAGCAAGGTACTGATTCAGTCTGTGTGAATATACAAAAGAATAAACATATCAGTGCTTACAGCTTCCATTAGGCTTCATCAGGATAGAGAGAAATTTGAAGTTGAAAGATGAATAATTGTAGGAGAAAAAGTAACAACTCACTGAATAGTGAATCATTGACAGGAACTTACGCAAGACTGAAAATTACAGCTGGGTGGGAGAGGCAGGATAAGAAGTGGCACTGGTGAGGTGGTTCTATTGCAAAGACAATTCTGATCCATTAAATCATGAAGCTGTCATTGGAGGGAAGGATCCATATGGTGCGAGCTGTGAAGTAACCATTGAAATCTAGCATGTTCTGCCAATGGGTCGTCAATACGGCTGTTTGTTACAGTTTGCCAGTGGCCATTCACTCATGACCAGCTGGTTATTGGATGTGTGTGCATAAAATGCTGTGCAGAAATTTCTGCAGAGCTGGTATATGGCAGGACTGCTTTCACAGGAGGCCGTGCCGCTGTTAGGGTAGGATAAGCAGGTGATGGGACTTGGGTAGGGGCAGCTGGGTGTATCATATAGGTCTTGCACCTGGGTTTTCCACAGGAGTGCGACCCATGTGGTAAGGTGTTGGGCATTGCTGTGGCACAACAATGGACTAGGTTATTGAGTAGATGGGGGTGAGCTGTGGAGTACCACTTTGGGAGGAACTGTGTAGCTATGCAGGTAATCTGCAAGGACGGATTCGTCCAAAAGCTATCAAAGTTCCCAGACTTTTTTATGTGCTCATTGACAACTTGGTGCCTCCATTATTTGCTGAGTTGTTTGTTTTCCTCCTCAAATTATGTATTTCCACCAAGGATGCACTATTACCAAACTGAAAGATGAATCAGACACAAAGATTTTGAAAAATACACTTCCTATTTTCAGTCTGTCAATCAGTTTTTATTATACTTATTATTTATATTTATTTTATTATTTATATAATAGAGGGAAACATTCTGTGTGGGAAAAATATATATAAAAACAAAAATGCTGTAACTTACCAAACAAGAAAGCGTTGGTTGTTGATAGACACAATAAAAACCACACACAAATTTCAAGCTTTCGTAACCCAAGGTTGCTTCATCAGGAAAGAGGGAAGGAGAGGGAAAGGATGTGGGTGTTAAGGGAGAGGGTAAGGAGTCATTCCAATCCCGGGAACGGAAAGACTTACCTTAGGGGAAAAAAAGGACAGGTATACACTCGCACGCGCGCGCGCGCCCACACACACACACACACACACACACACACACACATGTGTAAATGCAAAGAGGCATGCTAGATGATGATGTGTGTGTGTGTGTGTGTGTGTGTGTGTGTGTGTGTGTGTGTGTGTGTGTTTTTTATTGTGTCTATCAACAACCAATATTTTATTATTTACTATTATTGTTGTTTTGAGATAGTAAAATAGGAACTGACAGCCTGAAAATAAGTGTATTTTCTAGAAATAAGGATTGTGAGTCACTCCCTGCTGACAAGTGTATCAAGCTCGGATAACAGAGATTTTGAACTATCGAAACAATTATCAGGAATTTTAGAGGAACTTATCAGGTGTTTCAAGTGGGAAAACAGTACAAATTAATGGAACATATCTGAACCACCCTTATTTTGTTGCTAAAAATGTACTTTGTCTGGAGTTCAGTTAAACTTCAAGAAGAAAGGAAAGTCTTAATATAGCAAATTCAAAAGTAGGTACGAAAATCAATGAAAGTAAGACTAACAGTGTGCAGCCAACATATTGAAAACAAAATAGTGGCAGATAACACTGAAGTCACTGAAACAGTTTAGTATTTGTATGTAGGGCAGTTGAAAATCACTACTGTGTGGACTGTAAAACAGAGTACAAAAGGGTAAAAATGGCCTGGAGTGTTTGTGGTTAACCAAATATTGTTTTCAAAACTAAGCTTCTGGTGTATCAAAAGGAAAGTTCGCAGTCAGTGTATATTACTAGTTTTGACTTAAGGAAGTGAGGCATGGACTTTTAAATTCAGGAGCCATTCAAAAACAGTCACTTAGTGAGATGCAAGTTGGGAATTAGTAGGAGAGAAAGGAGAACAAAAAGGTGGATCAGGGAACAGACTGGAGTGGAAGGTGTTATTATGACTAATGAAAATTAAATTAAGGTACATGGAACGAAATAGGTTTTAGATGAGCAAAGAGTATTCTTCGCTGCTTTCCAAGAAAAAGAAAGTACTAAGACAATAGCTTAATGTAAGGTCACACCATGGTGATAAGAAACATGGATGCAACTGAAGAATAATGGACAGAAGAGTCTCATGGAGGCCTTTATTCAGCAGTGGATGTCGTGGCTGATGATGAATTTACTGCAGCACATTCTTTTAGCCTCTATTTAATGTCCAACTTCATGCAATTGTATTTGCAGGCAGAATCCCAATTAACATTTTAACAGACTTTATTAACAAGTAAAAAGATAACTCAGCATCAGTCTCAAAATTTGTACTGCAGACAACTGCACAACACATTGGTGGGCAGCAGAAATGAATGGTAATTCCACATCCTACCAGAGCCCAAATACTTTGTGGTGACTCTGCATTCCATCTACACCTACGTGGATACTCTACAAATCACATTTAAGTGCCTGGCAGAAGGTTCATCGAACCACCTTCACAATTCTCTATTATTCCAATCACATATAGCGCACGGAATAAATAAGCACCTATATCCTTCCGTGTGAGCTCTGATTTCCCTTATTTTATTATGGTGATTGTTTTTCTGTATGTAGGTCAGCGTCAACAAGATATTTTTGTATTCAGAGGGGAAAGTTGGTGACTGAAATTTCATGAGCAGATTCCGCCCACAACAAAAAATGCCTTTGTTTTAATGATTTCCACCCCAAATCCTGTATCATTTTAGTGACACTCTCTCCCCTATTTCGTGATAGTACAAAATGTGTTGCATGTCTTTGAACTTTTTCGATGTACTCCATCAAACCTATCTGGCAAGGATCCCACACTATTTTGCAGCAGTATTCTAAAAGAGGATGGACAAGCGTGGTATAGGCAGTCTCTCTAGTAGACCTGTTACATTTTCTAAGTGTTCTGCCAATAAAATACAGTCTTTGGTTAGCCTTCCTCACAACATTTTCTATGTGTTCCTTCCAATTTAAGTTGTTACTAATTGTAATTCCTAGGTATTTAGTTGAATTTACAGCCTGTAGATTTGATTGATTTATCATGTAACCGAAGTTTAACGGATTTCTTTTAGCACTCATGTGGATGACCTCACACTTTTCGTTATTTAGGGTCAATTGCCAGTGTTCGCACCATACAGATATCTTTTCTATCTCATTTTGCAATTTGTTTCGATCTTCTGATGACTTTATTAGTCCATAAACCACAGCGTCATCTGCAAACAACCAAAGACGGCTGCTCAGATTGTCTCCCAATTTGTTTATACAGATAAGGAACAGCAAAGGGCCTATAACACTACCTTGGGGAATGCCAGAAATCACTCCTGTTTTACTCAATGACTTTCCATCAATTACTACGAACTGTGATTTCTTTGCCAGGAAATCATGAATCCAGTCACATAACTGTGATGATAGTCCATAAGCATGCAATTTCACTACAAGCCGCATGTGTGGTACAGCCTTCCAGAAATACGGAATCAATCTGAAATCCCTTGTCAATAGCACTCAACACTTTGTGCGAGTAAAGAGTTAGTTACATTTCACAAGAATGATGCTTTCTAAATCTGTGTTGACTGTGTGTCAACAGACCATTTTCTTTGAGGTAATTCATAATGTTTGAACACAATATATGTTCCAGAATCCTGCTGCATATCGACATTAATGATATGGGCCTGTAATTTAGGGGGTTACTCCTACCACCTCATGAATATTGGTGTGACCTGTGTTACTTTCCAGTCTTTGGGTACGGATCTTTCATCAAGCGAATGGTTGTATATGTTTGTTAAGTGTGGAGCTATAGTATCAGCTTACTCTGAAAATAAATCTAACTGAAGGAGCATGATGACACGTTGGGATTAGATCATGTAACTCCCATCATACAGAGAGTGTGAGCACAACAGGAAATCCTCAGTGACATGGTTGATAGTGAATCCATTAACTTTTGCATTTGTTGTCCATCTACTGAAAAATTGTAACAGTAAAAAAAAATGGTAATTAATGGAATAGTGCAATAGGAAAAGCAATTTCACTAAATATATTATCTAACAGTAAGACTAAGGTAATTATGATATTTTTCTTTTATGTTTGTCATTTGCACTCAAAACAGTGTTAATGACATGCTTTGTGTCTAGGACTTCCTATGCAAGGAAGGATGCACATGGCCCATGAGTAGTTCTAAAAATATCATACACTTTCTATTGCACATGAGGTTTTTGTTAAAATTGAGACATCTACAAAATTCTCCCCTAAAGATTAACGTGCAAAAAATATATGTGGTCTAGAACGTTTTTAAACAGAAACTGTATGATGAAAGATCTTTTCAATATTAGATGTTATGTTATGGAGCCAAAATGATGATGCCATTTTAATGAGTACAAACAGAATTGCCAGTATGGCTGGATGCTCAAAATCATTCTGACAATCCATAACACCAGAAAAACTTCAAAAATAACGTTTTGAACATTTATGACAGCACATTAAAACTGAAAACAAAGATAAGCACCAGGCTGCAATCCACTACCCCAACATTGTGCTTTCTGTGTCATTTTTCAAGATGAAAAATATTTGAAGTTTTTGTTACAGACTGTGTCTAGTGATACAACACTGCATACAATTCACTATGAACTTTGAATAGTTTTAAAAATATGTATGTATTATGAAAACATAATTTTACAATAAATATAAAACACAATAGAAGGCATCCTTAATGCCAAAAATGTCATTCATACACAGCAGACACTTTATAACTTCTAACACATGTTCATCATCATCATCATCATCATCATCAGTGTTCTGCCTAAAGGCAGGTTTTCACATGGTAGTTCTCCAGGCTGTCCGGTCTTCTGCCATCCTCTTCAGGTCTGCATAATTTCCTCTTCCCTTTATGTCTTTTATCACTTTGTATCTCCTTCTTCCTCTCAGTCTTCTCCCACAAACCAATCCTTCCAAAGCATCTACTAGCAAGCACTCCCTTCTCAATGAATGTCCCAAACAGTTCTTTTTCCTTTCTCTTACAACCTTCAGGAGACATCATCTCTCACCAACCCTTTCCAATATTCTTTCATTACTCACTCTTTCCATCCAGCTTATTCTCTCCATTCTCCTCCACATCCACATCTCAAATGCTTCTAACCTTTTTTCATCCTCTCGTCTCAGTGTCCATGTTTCTGCCCCATATAGTGCTACACTCCAGACAAAACATTTGCCAAGCCTTTTCCTTAGTCCTTCATCTAATTTGCCACATAAAAGTCTCCTTTTTCTGTTGAATGCCTCCTTTGCTGTGGCAATTCGAGTTTTCACCTCCTGGTGACATTTCAAGTCTTCAGTTATTGTGCTACCGAGATATTTAAATTGACTTACTTGGCTAATGGTAGATTGTCCTCTTTTAATATTGGACAGTCTGTGTCTTGTACTGATGACCATACTCTTTGTTTTTGCTGTGTTTATTTGCATCCCATGTTCCACACAAGCTTCATTCAGATCTTTGAGCATGTTATTCACTGTCCGCTCACTTTCTGCCACTAATACCATGTCATCAGCAAATCTTATACATTCTATTCTCTTTCCACAAATACATATTCCTCTTTTCCCATCTAAACTTTTCGCAATAATCTCTTCAAGGTATACCTTAAACAACAGTGGGGAAAGGCAACAACCTTGTCTAACACCTCGTTCAATGCTGCTTCCTTCTGACATTTCATTTCCAATCCTTATCCTTACTTTCTGGAGTAAATATAGATTCTGTATCAGTCGTCTCTCTTTCCAATCTACTCCTTTCCTCTTCAAGATATCCATCAGCTTGTTCCACTGAACTCTGTCAAAAGCCTTTTCTAAATCTATAAAGACAGCAAAGATTTCTCTACCCTTTTCCATATACATTTCCCCTATAGTTCTTAGCAGGCCAATAGCATCTCTTGTTCCTTTTCCTCTTCTAAATCCGAACTGCTCCTCTGCAATTCCTCTATCTAGCTTGCCATATAACCTTCTGAGCAAGACTTTAGCTGCATGAGAAATTAGACTGATGGTCCGGTGCTCTTCACATTTTTTAGTATTTCTCTTTTTCTCTATTGTTATCATAACTGTTGCAGTGAAGTCCTCAGGCCATTCCCCTTTGTCATATATCTTGTTACAGAGGTAGACTATTTCTTTTATTGCCTTCTTTCTCAGACTCTTCAACAGTTCTGCTGGCAAATCATCTATTCCACATGCCTTCCTATTCTTCATCTCCTTCAGCGCCTTTTCTACTTCTGCTTCTAAGATGGTAAATCCCTTTCCATCTTCTGGCACATATTGCTCCTCTTCAACCTTAATTTCGCTTTGCATTTCATCCCCCTTATACAGACATTCAATATATTCTTGCCATATGTTGAAAACCTCCTGTGGTTCTTCTGATAGAGTACCAGTCGCTCTTTCTATTTCCATGTTGTTCCTCTTTCTTTTATGTTCAAAAACTATCTCACTAACCAGTCTACACTTCATTTCATACTTTCCCTCTCTCTCCATTTTCTCTATTTCATCGCATTTCTGTTTCATCCCTTTTTCTCTTGCCTCTTCAGTTTCTCTTCTTAATTCATTATTCAGTTTCCTGTACCTCCTTTTGCCTTCTTCAGTTTCTGCACTTTTCCACTTTCTGCGCCCTTCCATCTTTTTCAACATGTTTTCTGTTATCCATTCTTTCCTGGTGCTTTGGGATACTCTAATTCCTAGTACTTCTTTGCCAGAGTCCATGAGTCCTTCCCTCATTTTTATCCACTTGTCATTAACACTTTCATCAACACTACCTCTTTGCCATTTTTCCATAAATCTGTTCTCCAAATCTGACCTCTTTGAGTCTTTCTATGTTTAGTCTTTCCTTTGCTTTACCTCTCCAGTCTTTTTTCAACTTCACTTGTATTTCTCCCATCACTAGGTTGTGGTCTGAATTTATATCCGCTCCTGGATAAGCTTTAGCATTCTTCAAACAGTTCCTAAACCTTTTTTGTATCAGGATGTAGTCCAGCTTATATCTTTCCCTATTCAGATTTGATATCCATGTGTAACGTCTCTTTTTGTGGTGTTCAAATAGTGTGTTACCCACTGCTAATGAATTTTCTTTACAGAAACTAATTAGACGTTCACCTCTCTCATTTCTTATTCCTAATCCAAATTTTCCTGCTGTATCTTCATCTCGTCCTTCACCCACCACTGCATTCCAGTCCCCCATGATGATAATGCAGGCATTTCTATTTTCTTTCTCGATGAGTTCTTGTATTTTCTCATAATATTCTTCCACTTCCTCATCTCTGTGCTGGCTGGTTGTCATATATACCTGCATTAATACCAAATCTTTTGAACTATCCTTCAGTCGTATCATCATCAGTCTTCCATCAATATATTGTGCCTTCATGACCTTATTTTTCAACTTTTGCCTTATCATTATTCCTACTCCATTTTCACCACTCTTGATTTCCCCTGAGTAAAAGAGTTTATAATCTCCACTTTCTATCTCCCCATTCTCTCCCCATCTCATTTCACACAAACCGAGGGCATCTAATCTGTTCCTTTTCATCTCCTGTTTTGCATTCTCTAGCTTTCCTGCTTGCAGAAGTATCCTCACATTCCATGTTCCAATCCGTATCTTTCCTCCCTTCACTGTCCCTTTCTTCCTTTCAAATATGTCTACTCTCAATGTATTCCCCTCCTGGAGATCCGAATGAGGGGAAGTTTTAACTCTGGAATCTTTCACATGGAGTGACATACTGTGTACTGCTTGGGAATGTAATGTGGTAGTTTCCACATAGGCAGTAGGATGCCCAGCCTAAAGTCAGCCGCCCACCATGAGTCAGACGCTGTCTATAGCCGCCCCTCTGGGGTTCAGTCGCTACTTGTACTCTTGTACACACGTTGCACTGTTCTTATTTCACTAATTACTATCTCTTTCTTGGCCTCACTAATAAGTAAGAACTTCTTTAGCCTCATGACACAAATATGGAGAGGAGGGGGGAGTTTTCTATTTACATTTATACAGTTTCAGTTAGTAAAAAGTAGCCCTGCTGCCATCTAGCCCCTGCACATACTGGCAGACAGCACTCTTCTCCCCTCTCTCCACCCCCTCCCCACCCCACCCCACTGCCATTAGCCTGCTATTCGTCTCCTTTCCCTGGGGTTACTGCTTTTGATAGCAGTCATGTGTGCTTAAAGTCGGCCCCTGCCTGTGTGTCCGTGTGTGTGCTTTCTTTTCTGAAGAGGGCTTTGGCTGAAAGCTCCATGTGTAACAATCTTTTCGTTTTGGCTGTCAGCCACTCATTGGTGTATTCCAATCTCCATCTTCCCATACAGCTCTTGCCCTTTGTGCCTCCCTGTAGTTCCCTGGAAATTATTCCCTGATATAACACAAGCCTCTTATCATCCTATTCTTTCTTCTTGTCAGTGTTTTGCCATGGATTCCTTCATTGATTCTGCAACGATTGTCCTCATTTCCTATGGCTCCACTTCTCAAACACTTCGATTCTCATTTTTTCTGCTTTTTCCCTCAGTCCATGATTCACTTCCAGACCATGCCGTGTTCCATGTATACATCTTCCATTTTTTTCCCCTCAAATTAGTGCTTGCATTTGAGAGTAGTAGACTTCTTTTAGCAAAGAACACTCTCTTCACTTTTTCAGCTCTGCTTTTACATTTCCCTTCTTTGTGTGTTATTTTGCCTCCAATGTCACAAAATCCTTCCACTTTGTACAGTATGGTCCCAAATTTTGGTGTTAGCATAATTGCTAATCACATTTCTGCTGCTCATCATTAAATCCATATCCTGGGTCTGTAGACTGTTCATAGTATTCAACCAGTCCTGTATTCTTCATCACTTTCACTGAGGATAGCACTGTCATCAGCAGCAAATCTTATCATGGATGCCTTTTCAACCTGAATTTTAATGCTAGTCCTAAGTGTTTAATTTATTTACATCATTGCTTCTTTGATGTACAAATTGAACAGTACATAAAAAGGACTGCATCCCTGCCTCTCAATATTTTCAATCTAAGCACTACCGTATTGGTCTTCCAGTCGTATTTTTCACTCTTGGTTCTTGCTCGTATTTTGTATTACCCCATCTTTTCTGATAGCTTATAGAAATTTATCTGATCATTTCAAACATCTTGCACTATTTTACATTTCAAATGCCTTTTCTAGTTCGAAAAATAATACAGATATTCTGGATTTTTGTAAGTCTTGCTTGCATCATCAAATGCAATGTCAGATTTTCCTCTCTGGTGCCTTTACCTTTCTTAAAGCCAACCACCACATCATCTAATACATCCACAATTTTCTTTTCCATTCTTCTGCATTTTATTATTGTTAGCAACAAGGATGACTGAACTGTTTAAGCTGATCGTGCAACTATAGTTCTCACATTTATCTGCCCTTTCTGTCTTCAGGATTGTGTGGATGAACTTTTTCCAAAAGTCAGTTGGTGTGTCCCCATCTCATAGGTCCTACAACTGACCAGTCTTTTGCTTGCTACTTCTCCAGCAATTTCAGAAATGCCTAAAAGATATTATAGATCCCTTCTGATGATTTGAATACGTGTATTAAAGTTCTGTTGAACTCTGACTCTTCTACTTTATTTCCTATATTTTCAAAATCGACTCATTTCCTCTTCTATCAGGCCATCCGGTGGTTCCCTCTCCTCTTAGAGGCCTTCGGTGTACTCTTTCCACCTATTTGCTTTCTCCTCGATGTGTAATAGTAAAATTGATTTTGCAATCTTTGCTTTTATTACATAGAAGATTGTTTTGGTTTTTCTGTACGCTGATTGTCATTTACACAACCATGTCTTTCTCAATTTTTTACATTTTTCGTACTGCAGCCATTTCACCCTGGTTTCCCTGCACTTCCTATTTATTTCATTCCTAAGTGACATGTCACTGTATTCCCATCTTTATTTATTTATTTATTTATTTCATGTGATCTGATGGTACACAGTGTGTTGCAGATGTCGGAAAATATCAGTTAACATTGTTAACATATATTAACGTATAGTATCCTAACGTATTATATTGCTCATTGTTTTCAATTTAACACAAATAGCAAGATTACTGTTCTAAGTATTCATTTATAGAGTAAAAACAGTGACACAACAAATATGACTTCACAGCTTTGCTAAATTTTATGTTGGCTTTGATGGACTTAATACTGGTGGGAAGATTGTTGAACAGTTGGAGGCCCATGTGGAAAGCTCCCTTTTTACACAGGTGAGTGTTTGTATGTAAAAATGCAGATTTGAGTTTTTCCTCGTGTTGTGTTTATGTATTTCATTATTCTTTACAGCTCTGGAGTCAATTGGCATTATGTGGTTTCTGAAAAATTTTAGAGTCTCGAGAATGTATAGGCAAGGCAGTGTAAGGATTTCCAACTTTCTGAAGATGGGTTTGCAGGAGTCTCTGGGTTTGCTCCCAGTAATAATCCTCATTGCTCTCTTCTGGATTTTGAATGTGGTCAGGGCAGTTGGAGAGTTTCCCCAGAATATCACACCTTATTTTAGGTGGGCTTGTATGTAAGCGTAGTATGCACTGGTTAACGTCTTCAGGCTAGCGCATGATTTCAGTACACTCAATGCATAACAGCCAGTACTAATTCTGGCATTTACCTTTCCTGTATTTGTATTGCATTTCAGGTTATCTTGAACCCACAGACCCAGGAATTTGAAAACAGTGTCATTATCTATTGGCTGGTTATTTACAGTGACAAGTGGCTGGGAGGAATTTGCATTTTATGTTGTGTGAAAGTTCATGGAAGCTGTCTTTTTGGTGTTGATAGTTAATCTGTTTATTTTAGCCCAATTGCCGAGTTGTTCAGTGACCAAGTTTACAGCTTTTTGCACAGCCTCTGTATTCTCCCCTTTGAGGAGTACAGTTGTGTCATCAGCAAATATTATTGTTTTGTGTGCATCTACATTCAGGCTCAAGTCATTAATATACAGGAGGAAAAGTAGGGGTCCCAATACCATTGTTGAGTTTGATTTCTATGTTCGTGTGTGTAGCTTTCATTTCCCCTCTTTCCCTTTTTATGATATTCCACATTGCTTTTACTTTATTGCTGGATTTGTCAATGTACTCATCATTTTGCATCCTTTTTGCTTGTCTTATCACTCTTCTTAGGATACATGTGTAGTTTTTATAGTATTCTGTTAGTTGGGGGAGTCA
This sequence comes from Schistocerca piceifrons, assembly GCF_021461385.2. NCBI lineage: Eukaryota > Metazoa > Arthropoda > Insecta > Orthoptera > Acrididae > Schistocerca > Schistocerca piceifrons. The sequence goes on along the minus strand of NC_060145.1, from coordinate 96,815,703 downwards.
TTACTTTGTTTACATAACATGTGGAGTATTCTTTTATGTTTGCAAGAGATTTTTATAGCTGGTGTAATCCAAGTCTTGTTTCTTTTATTATTATTATTATTATTATTATTATTATTTATTATTACTGGTGGATCATTTTGTCGAGAAATATGCCGAATTTCATGTTGACATAATTGGCTGTGTGCATCTCTGTCCACTTTTCTTTACTAAGGAGGGTATTTAGCTTGTTCAAGTTATCTTGAGTGAAAAACCTTTGTAAAGGTTTAGGTGGGACTGGGTTTGAGGTATCTTCGCTAACATCGACCTTTAGAATGACAGCTTGGTGATCACTGAATCCTGCATTGTATACTTCTAGAGTTGGGTTAAGTTTATTTCTATTTGCAAAAATTTGATCTAGAGCTGTCTTGGATGTGGGTGTTATTCTAGTGGGCTCATTTACAAGGTCATGCAGATTATAAGTTTTTGCAATGTTAATCAATGTCTCCCTGTTTCTGTTGTGGGTGAGAAAGTCGATATTAAAGTCACCACATATAATCACATCCTGTTTCCACAGAATATATATTTCCTTCTTTCATCGATGCTTGCAAAAGAACATTGTGGGTTTAAGATACCAATAGGAGTTAAGAGTGGTAACAGAAAAACTCTTCATGTACATTTTCAGCTAAACTTTGTACAAAAGTCTTACCAATTGGAATCAAATTTGCTATTTGTTGAATCATCCCTGGCACCTGCGTATAAGAGATATGTATGCTTTGTTGGATGGGTGTAATGGGGTAGGTGCCTAAATTTGGCATGTTACAACTGGACTGTGACTTGTTAGTGATGTGTGCTCCTCACAAATGGTTCTCCACCATTTAAGCTTTTTGTACATGCCTATGTCTCTGCACTAAGTTACTTTTTAACAATATCTGTGCATTACCTGTGCAAACTTTTTCAGGAATGTGTCCAGCAGCTTTGCATGCCAATGACCTCAGTGAAGATATAAGAGAATAAACCAGGCACAGGATAACAGATAACTCCAAAATTTGGGAGAGCAGAGGAGGGAGGAGATGAATAATAGTTGTGATGGAGTGTGTATAGGAATTAATGTGACAGATTAAACTGCACATCTGGAATCAACTTGGACTGTAGTATGTTGTTCTCTACTACATACATTTTATCAAAATGTGTTAATCGTATAGCATGGAGGGAGAGTATGTGGAGGCAGAGAAGTAGGAAAATATTATAGCAGATTACAGTGGAAAAAATGTCTATGTGACAAGTCTTTGGCATACATAGAAAACTCTTCTTTTAACCTGCTCATTAGATTCTGCTTGGTAATATCTTTTGGTCATGATATTTGTGCACAGCTCTAATAGATGTTTGTTTGTGATGGCACAGTACAATGTCACAGTCATATCATGTGCTCTGACATGTTTATGTATTACAAACCAAAATTTCTTAAAACAAGAAGCCCATAGTCATTCGTCAGACAATCAAATGACACTAGCACAGTATACTTATGGTCTGTAAGAGCATGTTGACTTCTGTATTTGATAAAACTTTTGTGAATCAAAGAACAACATACAGGGTGACAATTACTGAGCTACATCTGTATGGGGAGAAAAAACTAAATTAGTTACAAAACTATGGCATGCACACACTTTATTCAACATGTGAATGTCACACAGATATTCGGATTTAGGTTATGACATGTTCGATACGCCTGCCATTATTGGCAATGATGTGGTGCAGAAAAATAGTGAAATTCTGCATGACTTGCTGAAGTGTTGGAACATCGATGCTATCAATGATGTCCTGAATGGCTGTTTTGAGTTCAGCAATGGGTCTGGGTTATTGCTGTACAACTTGTCTTTAATACAGCTCCACAAAAAGGAATTGCATATTCAGATCTGGAGAATATGGCGGCCAATTGAGGCCCATGCCAGTGGCCTCTGTGTACCCCAGAACCAGAATGCAGTCCCCAAAGTGCTCCTCCAGGATATCAAACACTCTCCTGCTTCGATGAGGTCAAGCTCCATCTTGCATGAACCCCATCCTCAAAATCAGGGTCACTCTGGATATATAAATCATCTCCCAAAACCTTCACGTACTGTTCAGTAGTCACCTTGCCAAGAAGGAGTATTGCACTGATTATTCTGTGACTGGACACTGCACACCACACAGTCTCTTGTTGAGGGTGAAGAGACTTCTCACGAAATGTGGTTCCTCAGTCCCCCAAATGTGCCAATTCTGCTTATTGACGAACCCATCCAAATGAATGGCACGTGCACATGTGCATAGTAATTCCCATCATGCCCCGCGGTCAACTGTGCAGTTTGAACGTCCTAATGCAAATCGTTCAAAAGTTACAATGATATTACTTCATATAGTTCAATAATTGTCAACCTGTATTAGTTTCTGGAATATAAATGATTGGAAAAATTGTATGAGTGAAATCTCATTGTAATATGAAATGCAACAAAGTGGAGGTCCCACATTTTAATGTAAATAACAGAAAGACTAGGAACAAAGAAATAATATCAAGTAATGTTGAAAAGAAATTAAATGAGAAGGCAAGAAAATTTCCAGAATATAGAAGTCAAATCATTTCTGTGGTGATAAAAATGTATAAAATGTAGAGTGAAATGCAGGATGAGACATTAATGTGTTCATGTTAAATTACAGGGAAACAGAGAGAGTGGTCCATACATACTTTCAGGAGCATTAATTCCAAGTATCAGTAACAAAAAATGGATGTTTCTTAATGTGGGAGAAACAGGATTATAGATGGCTCAGAAGAAGACATGGATGAGAAGGAGAGAGAATTTAGATATGTTGTCACTGCAGGTAGCTAGTCCGGCAAAGAATGCCCTTACCACATAAGTTTATTTTTGATAATATAATTCATTTTAATTGACGATTTTTTTCTTTTTAACCAGCAGTTGTGTATACTGTGGAAAACAGAACCTTTGAAAACTATCTGTGCAATGAAATCCAGAATATGATAAAACCACACAGAGTTTCAGGGAGAGCATAAGGGAACAATTGACAGGAATGGGGGAAAGAAATACAGTAGAAGAAGAATGGGTAGCTTTGAGGGACGAAGTAGTGAAGGCAGCAGAGGATCAAGTAGGTAAAAAGACGAGGGCTAGTAGAAATCCTTGGGTAACAGAAGAAATATTGAATTTAATTGCTGAAAGGAGAAAATATAAAAATGCAGTAAGTGAAGCAGGCAAAAAGGAATACAAATGTCTCAAAAATGAGATCGACAGGAAGTGCAAAATGGCTAAGCAGGGATGGCTAGAGGACAAATGTAAGGATGTAGAGGCTTATCTCACTAGGGGTAAGATAGATACTGCCTACAGAAAAATTAAAGAGACCTTTGGAGATAAGAGAACCACTTGTATGAACATCAAGAGCTCAGATGGAAACCCAGTTCTAAGCAAAGAAGGGAAAGCAGAAAGGTGGAAGGAGTATATAGAGGGTCTATACAAGGGCCATGTACTTGAGGACAATATTATGGAAATGGAAGAGGATGTAGGTGAAGATGAAATGGGAGATATGATACTGCGTGAAGAGTTTGACAGAGCACTGAAAGACCTGAGTCAAAACAGGGCCCCTGGAGTAGACAACATTCCATTAGAACTACTGACAGCCTTGGGAGAGCCAGTCCTGACAAAACTCGACCATCTGGTGAGCAAGATGTATGAGACAGGTGAAATACCCTCAGATTTCAAGAAAAATATAATAATTCCAATCCCAAAGAAATCAGGTGTTGACAGATGTGAAAATTACCGAACTATCAGTTTAATAAGTCACAGCTGCAAAATACTAATGTGAATTCTTTACAGACAAATGGAAAAACTGATAGAAGCCGACCTCGGGGAAGATCAGTTTGGAAGGAAAGGCAAACCTACGTTTCTAGCATTTGTAGACTTAGAGAAAGCTTTTGACAATGTTGATTGGAATACTCTCTTTCAAATTCTAAAGGTGACAGGGGTAAAATACAGGGAGTGAAAGGCTATTTACAAATTGTACAGAAACCAGATGGCAGTTATAAGAGTCGAGGGACATGAAAGGGAAGCAGTGGTTGGGAAGGGAGTAAGACAGGGTTGTAGCCTCTTCCCGATGTTATTCAATCTGTATATTGAGCAAGCAGTAAAGGAAACAAAAGAAAAATTCAGATTAGGTATTAAAATCCATGGAGAAGAAATAAAAACGTTGAGGTTCGCCGATGACATTGTAATTCTGTCAGAGACAGCAAAGGACTTGGAAGAGCAGTTGAATGGAATGGACAGTGTCTTGAAAGGAGGATATAAGATGAACATAAACAAAAGCAAAACGAGGATAATGGAATGTAGTCGAATTAAGTCGGGTGATGCTGAGGGAATTAGATTAGGAAATGAGACACTTAAGGAAATAAAGGAGTTTTGCTATTTGGGGAGCAAAATAACTGATGATGGTCGAAGTAGAGAGGATATAAAATGTAGACTGGCAATGCCAAGGAAAGCGTTTCTGAAGAAGAGGAATTTGTTAACATCGAGTATAGATTTAAGTGTCAGGAAGTCATTTCTGAAAGTATTTGTATGGAAGTGAAACATGGACGATAAATAGTTTGGACAAGAAGAGAATAGAAGCTTTCGAAATGTGATGCTACAGAAGAATGCTGAAGATTAGATGGGTAGATCACATAACTAATGAGGAAGTATTGAATAGGATTGGGGAGAAGAGAAGTTTGTGGCACAACTTGACCAGAAGAAGGGATCGGTTGGTAGGACATGTTCTGAGGCATCAAGGGATCACCAATTTAGTATTGGAGGGCAGCGTGGAGGGTAAAAATCGTAGAGGGAGACCAAGAGATGAATACACTAAGCAGATTCAGAAGGATGTAGGTTGCAGTAAGTACTGGGAGATGAAGAAGCTTGCACAGGATAGGGTAGCATGGAGAGCTGCATCAAACCAGTCTCAGGACTGAAGACCACAACAACAACAACAACAACACCACACACGTTTGCCTATGTGTGAACTCAAACTTTAACATCTGCTATTTGTGGGTGGTGCATTTGTTAATTCAGTTATCCAACCACATTTCATGGATTGATAGATCACTTCCATCTGTTATGGTGTCTCCCCTGCAACTGTAGACAATATTGATAAAATATGTCGTTTTCTGTATTGCTGAATCTACAGAAATTTACTGGATTGCATTTAATCCTTCCTCTGCCCACTTACTAATCTAACCCTGGCTGGATGATGCTCAGTATAGAAAACAATTGTGCCCCCCAGAGGCCCAATTGTTTTATGCATATACACTACACGCTTATCCAACATCATAACATAATTATTTTATGACCATTCTGTATTTAATACTTGCATTGTTCCTGAAAATTAACCATAAATTTACCAATTTTACTCTTAATCACAAATTGAATACATCTTCTAATAAGGTAATTTATTGAAAGGGACTTTAAAACCATGTTATCGTTAGAATGTGTCAAAATTGAACATTTAAATAAAATTTTTATTTAATTAAACAATGAAAATTCTAGGATAGAATAACAATATTAAAAAAAGGACGGATTACTATTCACTGCATAGAGGAGACAGTGAGTCACAGACAGGCACACAGAAAAGACAGCTAAACATAAATCTTTTGTCCCCAAGGCCTTCCTCTAACGAAGAAAATGCACACATTCACACAAGCACAAAAACACACATATGACTACTGTCTCTGGCCACAGAGGCTGGACTACGAACAACTGCACCTACTGGGGGAAGAAGTCTGGGTGGTGGGGTAAGGAGGAGGCTGGGGGGGAAGTGGGAAGGATAGCAGGGTAGACATCGGGGAGAGTGTAGTGCTGGCTGTGGAAGGATGCAGGGACTTGGTGGGAACAGGGTCGGTTTGCTAGAAGCAATCAGGAGGTTTGAGGAGTGGGGGGAAGGGAGGGAGGAGTGAGGAGACAGAAGGCGAGTGGAAAAGGAGAAGTAGAGGAGGGAAAAAAAGAGAGACTAGAGGGTGTGTTGGTGGAATAGAAGGCTGTGCATTTCTGGAGTGTGTAACACCCCAACGACCACCTTGAAGTCAATTAATGCAGGGAAAGTTATCTTGGCACTTAACATCTTTGCCAATGAGCTAACATGAAAGAGTTTTGTCAACAACTACATTGTACACCACTGAGCATATTTGTTAGCTAAAGAGAAAGAAGAAACATCATATTTCAGCAATGGACAGACATCCATGTGACAAATGTGAAATTAATATATCAAAAGTTAAGTCCAAAGTAATGTCATCAGAGGTAACTTTTACGTGGACGAGAGTTGCAAGCGCAACGAAGAAATTCAATGCGCCTACAATGCTCTTCCACAGAAGAAGTCGCTTGCTAGAACTCATCCAGTGCAGACGTACGAGAGCAGTTCTGATCTGAATTATTGAGATTGCGAATCGTGACGAGATTGTTTTCAAGTTTAGAAGTGTTTGTTGTGTGATGGGATTCATGGCTTAAGAAACTGATTTTATGAACTGAGACAGGAACAGATAGACTCATTTAACCGTACTCTACGGGTTACTTGAAATCTAATAATGGAATTAGTGAACATTGGACTTGACTTTAAATTAGTTGGACCTTAAGGAGAAGTGAACATTCTATGAAAGAATACATGCAATTAGTCTTGAGTAGGACCCAAGTACACAACATCATGAAGATAAAACAATTACGCTAAAGTGTTGAGTTGTGGTAATTGCCAAGAAACTTTAACTCAATCGGACTGACTTAACTAAACTATTCCATGTGCCTGTGGTGCGGGAGTTATAAGTATTCAGTAACAAAATAACAATAAACTGTTCATTACAAGTTAAATACCCAGTGAGGACTACATCATTAAATAGTTTTGATAAATGACTAAATCAACGACTACTCATGAAAGACTATTTCATTGAAGTGCAAATATTCACGTCATTAGTTGAGAAGTGAACTTTAAAATATTTTCGTATTACGATGCAATCTTTCAAAGACTGAATCAAAGAGTATCTCTGGATCTCGTTGCATACCAGCACAACAATTCCATAACAACAAGACAACAGTGTAAGAAAAAACTGTTAACTAAAATATTTCCTCGCAATCAGTGGTGTGTGCTATGCGAACAAGAGAAGAATTAATAACTACTGCAAATCTGGGCAATTAACAATACAATATTAATAATAAAGAGCATCAATTATGCGAGTTTGCATAAGTGGAAACACTGCGGACTTGTAATTGAGATACGACGACTACACGAGGAACGCCTTTTCGGAAATTTTTCAGAGTTTTTTTTTTTTTTTTCGTTAATCTACGGGGACTGACGTTATATCGCATCGTGTCTCTACTCTGCCACGAGAGCTGAGGCAGCAGCAGCTCTACGGTGTCGACTACATCAGTATGCTGTTGGAGTCTGGGGGCACGCGCCACAAGTGGAAGCAGGGAAAGAGAGAGACGGATGAAGGACAGGGACTAGTGAAGGTTGAGGCCAGGGAGCTATGGAAAGAGGATATATTCCAGGGAGAATTCCCACCTGCGCAATTCAGAAAAGTTGGTAGGAAAGATACAGATGTCACATGCTGTGAAGCAGTTACTGAAGTGAAGAATGTTGAGTTGGACAGAATGTTCACTGATGGGTGGTGTAGCTGTCTCTTGGCCACAGTTTGTTAGTAGCTATTCATGCAGACACACAGTCTGTTTGTTGTCATGCCCACATAGAACACAGCACAGTGCTTGCAACTCTGTTCATAGATCACATGATTGGTTTCACAGGTAGCTCTGCGTTTGAGGGGTAGGTGATGCTTGCAACCGGACTGGAGTAGCTGACTATGGGAGGACGCATGGGACAAGTCTTACATCTAAATCTGTTACAAGGATATCAGCTATGAGGTGAGGGGTTTGGGGCAGGGGTGGAGTTGGGATGGACAAGAATACTGTGTAGGTTTAATGGGTGGTGGAATACCACTATGGGAGGGAGGGGAATGATAGAGGGTAGGATATTCCTCATTTGAAGGCACAGTAAGAGGTAGTTGAAACACCAGCAGAGAATTTGATACAGTTGCTCCAACCCTGCTCCCCCACACAAGAGGAGGCTTCTTTGTGGCCAGATGGTGGGAATGTGGGAACTGGTAAGTGACACACTCAAACCTCATGACTGCATTTAGCAGCCATACTCTGACCCCATCATGTGCCTGCATGCTCCTGCAATCAGCACTGCACCTCCCCCCCCTCCCCTCCCCTCCCCTCCCCTCCCCAACCCACCACATCCCACCCATTACCCCATCATCAAGATTGCTTCTCTCAGAAGGTGCAATTCTTCACATTCTGGCCTCTGTGGCACCCAGAGACAATGGTCATGTGTGTGCGAGTTGTGCTTGCATGACTTTATGTATTTTGTATCTTCGGAGGAGCGCTTTTGGTTGAATTATCTATGTGTAGCTGTCTTTTTTTGTGTGCCTGTCTGTCAAGGAATGGGAGTTATTATTCCTTTGTGCAATAGCATCTGAAAGAATGCCCAATACAACATGACATTTTGACTTCAGAATTGGAAGAAAATTCAAAGTAACCCTCCACTAGCTGAGAGAAGATCTCATCTGTAAACTTTTTCCCCAACTTATTTTTCAATAAATTTTCTTTGATTGCACTTCATGGCAGTTATCACAAACACCAAGATTTGAGCATCCATTGTGAATGCGCATGGAAGGCATACGCTATTGCACTGACAGTGGCAGTGAACATTTAATTAACAGTTCATATACAAGCCATGTTATAATATAAGGCGGTTATAGAGAGCACCTAACCTTAGTTAACAGTGAAAGTGTTAGCAAAGTCGCTGGCTTGTTAACTTACTCATGTATTAGTTTTGCTTGCACAAAATATACTCTTTCATAGACAGAGTACACAGGCTTTTGACGTCTAACATTTTAACTTTTCTGTGAATAGAGCAATTTTCGTTAATAGAGTAGTGCTTCCATAGTCTTCCCCTTTCAGATAGGGATAGTGACAATCACATTTTATAGGCTTGTGGTTAGCTGAAACTGACACAGCTATCTGCTGGTATGGGGCTTTTCCCCTTCACCCTCTTTGTGAAGTGTTGTGATATGGACACCACAAGACATTAAAAATGTCAGGAGGTCATACTTATCCATGAAAGGTTAACCAATCAAAAAACTTGACATAAATGGTTGGACACATTTCACATAATACAAGCGGCAATCAAAAAGTTTGCATTCAAGGGCACTGCTGCAGCACGTAAGCAATGCAGTACCGCTCTGATTTGGACGTATAAGCACCAACTGATATGAAAGGTATTGGTGGGGCATTCGTGTCCTCCTGATCTGCATGCGGTAAATCTATATCGCTACTCTGCAAATCAGTGCCTGGCAGAGGTTTCATCAAACTACCACACTGATTCTCTGCTATTCCACTCTCTAACAGAGCATGGAAAAAACAAACACTTGTATCTTTCAGTGTGAGCTCTGATTTCCCTTATTTTATTATGATTACCATTCTCCCCATGTAGGTTGGCATCAACAAAATATTTTTGCATTCGGAGGAGAAAGTAAGTGACTGAAATTTTGTTAGAAGATGCCGCCACAACAAATAACATCTTTGTTTTAATGATTTCCATCATAAATCCTATATCCTGTCTGTGACACTCTCAGCCCAATTTCTTGACAAAACAAAATATGCTGCCCTCCTTTGAACTTTCTCAATGTACTCTGTTAATCCTATCCGATAAGGATGCCACACCATGCAGCAGTACTCCAAAATAGGATGGACAAGTGTAGTGTGGGCAGTCTCTTTAATAGATCTGCTGCATCTTCTAAGTGTTCTACCAATAAAACTCAGTCTTTGCTTCACATTCCCCGCAACATTTTCTGTGTGTTCTTACCAATTTAAGTTGTTTGTAATTATAATTCCTAGGTATTTAGTTGAATTTATGGCTTTTAGATTTGATTCATTTATTGTGTAACCGAAGTTTAACAGATTCCTTTTAGTACTCATGTGGGTGACCTCACACTTTTCATTATTTAGGGTCAACTGCCAACTTTTGCACCATACAGATATCTTATCTAAATCATTTTGCAATTGGTTTTGATCTTCTGATGACTTAATAAGATGATAAATGACTGGATCATCTTCAAACAACCTGAGACAGCTGCTCAGATTGTCTCCTAAAACTGTTTGCACAGATAAGTAGTAGCAGAGGGCCAATAACAAACACTACCTTGGATTGAAATCAAACAATGGAAAATCCAGGATGAAATGTAACAATATTAAAGAAGGAAGTTGCTACTCACCGTATAGTGGGGATGCCGAGTCACAGATAGGCACAACAAAAAGATTCTCACAATTATAGGTTTCGGCCATTAAGGCCTTTGTCAACAATACACACACACACACACACACACACACACACACACACACACACACACTCTATAATTGTGAGACTCTTTTTGTTGTGCCTATCTGTGACTCAGCATCTCCACTATATGGTGAGTACCAACTTTTCTTATCTAATATTGTTACTACCTTGGGTTGATTGGTTTGGAATGAAAGGGACTAAACTGCATGGTCATCAGTCCTTTCATCCATTAAGTGGCAAATTAGGAATAGTCGTCAAAGGAAGAAGGCAAAAGGTAAATCCTGGAAAGCCTAAGTGTAACTAACACAATTTTAAAAAAAAATCATTCAGGACAAGGTACTGAAAAGCAATGAAAAAGAATAAAAAGATGGAAAGGGTAGAGGCCAGGCTGGGCCACCCAGCAAGAGACCGCAGGGGGTGGGGGTGGGGTGGGGGGGGGGGGGGACTGGAATGGGGTGCCCCACCAACACCTTAGGCTGTCAATGATGCCAAAAAGCCCTACCTTACAGGGATGAATAGAAACCACCTTCACAAGCAAAACATAACACCAGGTCAGCCAATTTGGTGTCATCTTCTAGCACCAGAGGTAGTGTCAGGAAGATAAAGATGCCACCTCAAAGAAACCAAATTAGGGCAGTCTGTGAGTCAGTGGGGACAGTGGGCCAATGTCAGGCAGGCTCTGCATTGGCAGTGAGGAGGATCCTCATGTCTGAAAACGTGGCCATAAGTCAGCCAAGTGTGGCCAATGTGACGTCTGCAGAGGACAATGGATTCCCTGTGAGAAGCATGCAGGGAAGACTGCCACATGGTTGTGGTCTCTGTAACTGTCCTCAGTTTGTTTGGGGAGATCAGGGCAGACCATTCAGAGTTCCAGACTCCCAGCAATCAATGGCGTATAAACAACTGAAGGTCTGGTTCTGGGACCCCCATTTCCAGAATTGGCATCGTGGTGGCCAGCTTGGCCATTGGGTCAGCTCATTCATTTCCCGAAATTCCAACATGACTGAGGCTCCAAATGAAAACGACTGGCTGCCCAGCTTGATGGAGGTCTGAGACAAGATTCTGGATAGCCGTAAACAGTATGTGAGGAGAGTCGCACTTATTTATGACCTAGCTGCTAAGGGAGTCACTACAGATTAAGATACTCTTGCCAGTCCAAGAATGAACATGGCTAAAGGCTAATTTAATGGCTGTCAATTCAGCGGTGAAGACACTGCACCTGTTTGGCAGAGAATGGAGTTCACTGCACTGTAAATATGTGTACGCTAAGCCCGTTTGTCCATCGATGGTTGAGCCGTCAGTTAATACTACTCCTGAACCTGGATATTTCTCAAGGACAGTGAAGAACAGGTGGAAAAAAAACGTGGGGTCAATAGAATCTTTTGGACCAAAAGAGACACTGAGGCTAATCCAAGGTCGGGGCACAAGCCATGAAGACAGAAGCAATGTCTCCTTGACCAGAGTCAACAGTGAAGGAAGTTGCAGCTTTGAACAGAGATACTGGAGGTATGCAGCAATTGCAAACCTAGTTCTGGGTCACTGCTGTGGGAGGTGGGGCTCCCTTCCAGGTAAAAGGATATCATAGTTGCGATGTTCAGGGAAACTACAAATGTGTATAGCACAATTCAGCAGCTGTTGGTGCCTGATAGGTAATGAAGGGACTCCAGCCTCAATTAGTAAGCTGTTCACAGGGCTAGTTTGGAAGGCTACTGTCACAAGCTGTACCCCACAATGAAGAAGGGGGTCCAGTACCCGCAATGTTGAGGGTGATGCAAAACCATACAAAAGACTCCCATAGTCAAAATGGGACTGAATGAGGAGTTTGTGGAGCCGCAAAAGGATAGAGTGATCTCCACTCTAGTTTGTGTTACTGAGGCAGCAAAGTGTATGAGGTGTTGCCAGCACTTTTGCTTGAGTTGGCAAAGGTGGGGAAGCCATGTCACCCAGAAATCTAAGACAAGTCCCAAAAAGTGGTGTATCTCAATCACAAAAAGTAGTTGATTGTCTAGATAAAGCTCTGGATGTGGATGGGTGGTACAATGGTGAAAGAAGTGCATGACAAGTCTTGGTGGCTGAAAACTGAAAGTCAACAGTGAGAGTCCATGACTGCACCTTTTGTATGGCCCCCTGTTGGCAAAGCTCAGCAACAACCATACTAGAAGAGCAATAAAAAAAGCAAAAATCATCAGCATATAAGGAGGGCAATACCGAAGACCCCACAACTGCCAATAGACCATTGCTGGCCACCAGAAAGAGGGGGACACTCAGTACAGAGCCCTGCAGGACCCCATTCTCTTGGATATGGGGGTACCGAGTGAAGTGCCGTCGCAAACCTGCAACATATGGTGCGACAGGAAGGTCTTTACAAAAACTGGGAGTGGACCTCAGAGACCCGACTCCTGTAACATAGTAAAGATGTGATGAAACCATGTCATGATACATAAGCCTTCCATAGGTTGAAAAAGACAGTACTGAGGTGCTGAAGATGTGCAAAGACATCCAGACGGTGGACTCCAGGTGAACCAAATTATCACCGGTGCAGCAGCCTTTGTGAAAACTGCCCTGAGATACAGCCAAAAAGCCCTGAGGCTCAAGGGCCAACACAACCACTTGCTCACCATGCATTTGAGCAACTTAAAGAGAATGTTGGTAAGGCTGATTGGGCAATAACTGTCCATCTCAAGGAATTTCTTACCTGGTTTCAGTACTGGAACGATTTCACTTTCTCACCATTGAGATGGGAACTTACCCTAGTTCCAGATCCAATTAAAGAGGGCAAGGATGTGATGATAAAAATCCACTGAGAGATTTTCAGCATTTGGTTGTCCATGCAGTCTGGCCCTGGGGTTGTATCAGGGCTATGGTCTAGGGCAGTGGAGAGTTCCCATTCACTGAAAGGAATGGCTCCAGGTGGCAGGTCGTACAAGATAAGAGCATTCACTCCCCCACTGCTTTATGAGCTGAAAGGCGGGATGGTAGTTCTCAGATGGAGATGCGCAAGCATAATATTCTGGAAAATGCTTGGCGACAATGACTGGAAGCCATAGAGTCATCTGATCAGTACGTGACCCAATGGTGGAAACACACCATTCCCAGGATTCTTGCTTTCGTTGTTTCATGAGGTAGCAAACATGGGCACGGTGCCATTTAAAGGCATTGAGATTCTGCAGTGAAGGGTACTGCATATGGCACTGGAGAGCCCGCCTACACTCTCTAATGGCCACAGAGATCTATGTTGTCAACCAGGGCACCGTCTTCTGACCGGGGATCCCGAAGAAGAGGAGATGGCTTGGTTGGCTGCTAAAAGAATGGCTACCTTTTATGCTGAACAGCCATATCAATACCCCCTTGGAATGGGGAGTGACGACAGCAGAGGTGAACCCATTCCAGTTAGCATTACAGAGAACCCATCTGAGTGGCCATCCAGCAGAGCACCACTGAGGGAGGGACAGGAAGATGGGAAAGTGGTCATTAGCACACAGGTCATTGTGGACCCTCCAGTGGATAGGTGGTAGAAGACTAGGACTGCAAAAGGAGAGATAAATAGCTGAATAAGTTCTGTGTGCCACACTGAAGTGTGTGGGGGCTCCAGAGTTCAAGAGGCAAAGATCAAGCTGTGCCAGTAAAGTTTTGATGTCTTTACCAAGGCCAGTTATCATTGTTCCACCCCACAAAGGGTTATGGGTGTTGAAGTCACCTACGACTAGGAAAGGTGGGAGGGGAGCTGAGAGAGCAATGCAGACAGTACATCCTGGGACACAGGATCATCGGGAAGGAGATAAACATTACAGATGGTAAAATCCTGATGCGCCCATATCCGAACAGCCACAGCCTCCAATGGTGTATCAAGAGGCACAAGATCACTGTATATAGAATCCAGCACATATGCACAAACTCCATCCGATACCCTCTCATAGTCAATATGATTCTTAAATAACGTCGGTGGCCATGAAGGGCAGGGGTCCGAGTTTCTGGAAAGCATGTTTCCTGTATAGCAATACAGAATGCAGTGTATGTGCTTAAAAGCTGCTGTAGCTCACCCAGGTGGTGGAAAAATACATTACAACTCCACTGGAGGATAAGACTGCCTGAATACTGTGGGGGCAGAGGAAGAATGAAAAGTTCGATGCCTAGCAACCTGTGCTTCCTTCAGCCACCAGACGGCATCTGGCTGTGGACCAGCAGGAACTGCAGAAGGAAGAGTCCCAAGGGATCTGTTTCTAGGCAGAGAAGCTGGAAGAGGATGAGGTGCCTCCAGCCGGGGGATGGGGATCAGTGTCTCCTTCAGGCGGGGAGCCAATGCTCCCAAAGCAGGTGCGGTGAAAGCACCAGAAGGGCCTCACAACAACCTGGTGGGCACGTATCAGTGGACAGCTCTGGGGTCCCACTGTAAGAAATGCAACAGAGGAAGGTCAATGGAGAAGGCGACGACATTGCAGCTGTAGCATAAGATTGTGTCAGTTGTCTGGAATTTAAATGCTCATACTTTTTTCTGGTCTCTCTATATGTGAGCTTGTCTTGGGTCTTATACTCTTGAATTTTCTTCTCACACTTAAAAATGTGGTAACATGGTGAGCAGGGAAAGTGGACGTCACTACAGTTTACACAGATGGGAGGAGAGCACAAGGAACATTCATGTGTAGGAGATGTCCGCAAGCCCTGCAGACAGGTGTAGCAGTGCAACGGGAAGACATATGTCCAAACTTCACACATCTGGAGCATCTCAGAGGAAGAGGAGGAACATAGGGTTTAACATCACACTGGTTAACTTGATCTTCTGAGGCAACGTATCACCCTCAAAAGCCAAGATGAAGGCCCTGGTAGCAACTCTGTTGAACCTTGGTCGCCTGTGGACATGACAGATGCAGCGCACACCCCACTGCTCTAAGTTGGCCCGCAGCTTATTGTCAGATTGCAGAAGATCACGGTGAAAGATGATGCAATGGACCATATCAAGACTCTTATGGAGAGTGACAACCAAGGGAATGTCACTTAACATTTCACAGGAGAGCACCATCTGTGACTGGGCAGGGGATCATGTTTTAATGAGGAGGGAACCACTCTTAATCTTAGAGGTGGCTGCAACTTCCTCATTTTCCCTCATACTTTGTTGCATTGTATGAGGCCTTGTTATTTGAAGAGACTGTAGGGGCCATGTGACCACCAGTGGGAGAAAGTTTAAGTTGCTTCCTGTGCGAACTATACGTCATGGTACCACTCACTCCAAATCGGTGCCACCAAGCCACAGCAATGGCTACATGGCCAGTAATCTGCTGCTCGGAGTCCCCATACCCAGTCACGACAAGCACATATTCCAAGGCATTACATGCGAACTGAGCAGCGCAGCACCAACAGTGCGACCTGAAACAGGAAGGAAGGGTGCCAGGGTGGAAAGGCACGAAGATGGAGCATACACCACAGTGGGTGACCTTCCCTGCACGACATGCACATCTGTAAAATTTGGAAAAGACAGCAGGTCAAACCCAATAATGGGAGCCATCCAATCATTAATGGGAGGGAAACTAGAAATCAAGGCCAAAATCGTGAACCAAGTTCAAGCAGAGTCTGCACCGAAAGGACCATTTGAAGGAAAGTCAGAGGAGGAAAGAGAAAGTTGAAGTGTATGTCTGCAGTACACAAAGACGAAGCAATATTGCAAAGGGTGGGGCTCCATGGTACCAAGCACATACTCACCAAAGATAGGTGAGCCCCCTTGGGGAACACCAGAAATCCTTCTGTTTTACCTGATGACTTTCTGTAAGTTACTACAAACTATGACCTCTCTGAGATGATATTCCATAAGTACACAGTTTGATTAGAAGCCACTTGTGAGGTACAGTGTCCAAAGCTTCCTGGAAATCTAGAAATATGGAATCAGTAAGTAAGCCCTTGCTGATAGCACTCAACACTTCATTTGAGTAAAGAGCTAGTTGTGTTTCACAAGAAGGATGTTTTCGTGTCAATAGACCATTCTCTTCGAGGGAATTCATAATGTTCGATTGCAATACATGTTTCAAAATCCTGCTGCATATTGATATTAATGATATGGGCCTGTAATTTAGTGGATTACTCCTAGTGCATTTCTTGGGTATTGGTGTGACCTCTGCAACTTTCCAGTCTTTGAGTACAGATCTTCCACTAAGCGAGCAATTGCATATGATTCTTAGGTATGGAGCTTTTGCATCAGCATACTCTGAAAGGAGCCTAATTCATATTCGGTCTGGACTAGAAGAACTGCTTGTATTAAGTGGTTTAAACTGCTTCACTATTCTGAGGATATCTACCAAGTTACTCAAGGTAACAGATGTTCTTTATACAAATTCTGGAATATTTACTACTACTTCTTCTTTGCTGAAGAAATTTCGTATAACTGTGTTTAGTAACTGTGCTTTAGCAGCCCTGTCATCGATAGTATTTCCATTGCTATCGTGCAGAGAAGGGACTGATTGTGTCTTCCACTAGCATACTTTACATATGACCAGAATCTCCCTGGATTTTATGCCAGGTTTTGAAACAAAGTTTCATTGTAGAAACTATTATAAGCATCTCGCATTGGAGTCTGCACTAAATTTTGAGCTTCTGTGAAAGATCGCCAATCTTGAGGCTTTCGCACTCGTTTACATTTGGTGTGCTTTTTTTTGTTACTTCTGCAACTGTGTTCTGACCTGTTGTATGTAACACGGGGAATCAGCTTCCCCTTTCATTAATTTATTTGGTATAAATATCTCAATTGCTGTGGTCTATTGCTTTCAATTCAGGCCACATCTGGTTTACACTTACATTTTGAAGGACTGGAGGCTGTCTCTCAGGAAGGCATTAAGAGAATGTTCATCTGCTTTTTGAATAGATATATTTCTCATTTACTTTTGGTGGATTTGGGAGATACATGTATTCAGTTTTGCCACAATACCCTGTATTCATTAATCCATGTATCTGTTTTGATGCTCATTATTAGCTCAGGAATATTTGTTGCTAAGAGGTCAAGTGTGTTTACACAAATATTTACTATTCAAGTGGGCTCATGAACTAATTGGTCAAAATAATTTTCAGAGAATGCATTTAGTACAATTTTCAATGATTTATGTGTATCTCCAGAGTAAACATGTATTTTTGAAACACATCGAGGGTAAATTTAAGTCACCACCAACTATGATCATATGATCAGGTATGTGTGTGAAATTAGACTTGATTTTTCTTTTAACCATTCAGTACTTGTATTATCCAAGCTGGGAGGTCGGTAAAAGAATCCAGTTATTACTTTATTCCAGTTGCCAAGAATGACCTCTACCTGTGCTAACTCGCAGGAACCATCTACTTCAATTTTGCTGCAAGATAAATACTTCCAACAGTGACAAACATGCCCCTCCAACTGTATTTAGCCTATCCTATGTGAACACCATTAGGTTCCCCTTACAAGAATTTCAGATGAACTTATCTCCATCTTTAGCCAGCTTTCAGTGCCTATAACAATTTGAGCATTAGTGCTTTCTATTAGTGCTATGGTACTTTTAACACAGCTATGACAATTTTACAACTGTTATAACGATGGTTGCTAGATCTTCTTTCTGTGTTCAACCCACATCCTTCAAGACTGAAGTCTTTTTGTGTTTTCCTGAGACCCTCTAACCTAAAAAACCATCCAGCCCTATTACCTGTGTAGCTGCCACCAGCATGTAATGGACTCCTGACCTATTTATAGGAACCTGAAACCCCACCACCCTATGGCACAAGGTAAGGAATCTGAAGCCTACACAATCACAGAACCATCTGAGCCTCTGATTCACACCCTCCCTTTGGCTCTGTGCCATAGGTCCACAATTGGTCCTGTTGACTGTACTACAAATGATGAGCTCTGCTTTCATCTCCCAAGCATTACTGGCAGCCTTTACCACTTCAAATAGCTGCTTGAAACCAGAGAGAATCTCTTCCGTTCCAAAGCAACAAACAATGTTAATCACCACCTGCAGTTGGCTGTATCCCAAGCTCTTCTTACCATCCATAAGGACCTGTTCCACATCTGGAATGACTCCATCAAATATGCACACAGAGTGCATACTGACTTTCTTCCTCTCCTTGGCAACTACCTCCCTAAGGGGCCCCATAATCTGCCTAACATTGGAGCTCTCAACTATCAATAAGCCCACCCTCTGTGAATTTCCAGATCTTGGACACAGAGGTTTCATCTGGAACAGAACAAGTGACTGCATCTGGCTGAGGGACATTGTCAGCCACAGATAGCACCTGGAACCTGTTTGTCAGCATAAGCAGGGAGGCCTTATGTCCGGTCCCCTGGGAAGTCTTTCGCAGCCTGCCATGCCAAAACGCGACCTCCAACTTTATCATGGAGTAAACCTCAATGCAAGCAGTATTTGGGCTGGCCACCAATCGGCCAACTCCTAGGCTTTGCTGGTTGACCGTTGGACCCCACGGCCTGTCCACAACAATGATGCCCATCCACTGCAGCCTCCAGCTGTGTAAATGAAGCCAACATGGCTTGGAGCTGTGAGCAACAAGAAATTGATGAAAGGCTTTGCGTAGGAAACTGTGGATTTTAATTGTAGATTAATGGCCAATAGCACCACAAATCGCTCAGGAATTCAATTCTGTACAACTTGGGGCCAGCTGCATTATCCAAGAAAACCTCTTTATGGTGTATATAGTCCACCATACCAAACTGTACCTCCGCTCACTACACAACCAACAAGAAGAGATTAGCATAGGTACTGCCACTGCCACAATGCATCACGCTTGCAAACAGAGCATTTCTCAGCCAGGTTGTGGGGGGTATTCTCTAATGATAGAAGTTCACATGGGTTGCAATGAGGTCCCCGATATATACGCCATTGTCTCTCACATGTGAACGAACACCACAGCGACTTATTGTCTGATCATTTACATCTTTTTATTTGGCTACTGTGGCCATCTTACAGGTGACCTGTTCCTTCAACAAGACAATGCACCACTTTATCACCTCCATATTGTCTCATAATGGTTTGAAGAAAACTCCATGGATGAGAGGGAACTTTATGCCAATCAGGCAAAATTGCCGTGAGCACTGAGGCTATCATCCTGCCATTGTATCAGGCTGAAGATGTCCATTTGTTAAAACACCATGTCCTGCTGCACTTCCTTGTCCAATAGGAACTGTCAACCCTTCAAGACCTTTTTTAAGAGACTGAAACTGTGACAATTACATGGGGAGAGAGTATAGCAGGTGCTCAAGTGTGTCCCACTTGAGTTGACAAAACTTCTGCATTAAGACATTTACAGTATGGGGAAGCATATTATTGGGAAGCAGGGAAGCAGCAGCACCCCTTGGTGCACCATTCCAAAATGGTGGTTATCAACAGATGTGCTGCCCCATCACATAATACCTTCTCTTATGGGTGCCTACCAGTGTTTGTCCTTTGGCAGCAAAGAAATGTATAACAGCACATTGGTCCTGTCTGCAGCATGGACAAAGCAGGCAATGAAGATAATTTAATGATTACTTCCTCATAGTAGCAGCAAACATTGCACCTGTTGATCAGTCAATAAATACCATCACATTCACCACAACAGTTTCAAAAGGCTACTGCTAAGGAGATTACAGAATTAGTTTTGTCACTATAAAGTGGGAATTCTACTGGCTATGAAGGTATTTTTAGCAGATTATTACAATGTATTGACTTCATTTACGATAGTCAATGACTCAGGACATATTCCGCAAAGCAGTGCCCAGCATACTGCTATCATGACTAACTTCTGCACCCCCTATCTGAAGATAAGCCTGAAAATGTTTGGAAACTAGTTAATGGAAATAAACATATCATAAGTGTCTGGTCACAGTTATCTTTATTTGTATTCAATTAATATACAGTCATAGTTTCTCCAATATCTATAATGGGTAAGATTAATCTGCAAACAGTTTTCCTTTGTCACAGAAACTCACATCATGCACTTTGAAACAAGCATAAATGACCTGTTAATAAAAGACAATCATTAATAGGATTGCACTAGATGAAAACCCTTCTGCTAAAATTATGTCATGCTCAGTTCGGCATGTAATGCACTTAGAAACCTCTGTCATTGCATTGACCAGATGATAAGGCTGTTGGCTTATTTCACATATTGTCATTTCTTTTTGTCATGTGGAATTATCTTCTGGAACAATGCACTTATAAGAACAAATTATCTGTTCAGAACTGAGGAGTATGAGTATTATGCAAAGTACAGACCACACATCCTTCAAAAGCCTTTTCAAAGATCATGAGGTTCTGACACTCATTTACCAGTACAGCAATTTCTTGTTATATTCCTCGTGGTAATTATTATTGATAGTAAAAATCAATTTCAGCAGAACAGTCATTTGCACCATCACTATAAGAGTTCAAAACAATAATATTTGTGTGTAGATAATACCTCCTTGTCTGGGGTGCAGAGAAGAGTACTTACTCTACTGGGATGTATTCAACAAATTTCCTTCTACTGTAAAATAAAAAATTGTGAATCTCTACCAATTCCAAAGAAAATTAAAAACACACCTCATTAGCCAGGTGCAGTCACTGCTATAGGCAGTACAGAACAATAATCTTCCATTTCGACAAATGTGTACTGTCTTTTGTGGTGTTGTGGAACAGTCAGTTAACTTATTTGAAGAGTAGGTGAAGTACTCATCAACACATCATGTCTAACAGTGGAGTTTATTTGTTAACATTGTAGACTAGCTGCAAATGACCTTACATAAAATATGTTATTTTCTCCCTTGAGTTTATTTATTATGATGAAGTTATAGCAATAATGGAAATTCACGATATACCAAGAAATAAAATAAGGTAAAGACAGTCACTATCATATAGGAGTCTGATTTGTGGCGCACACACACACATAACACAAAGCAGTATTCACCAGCTTTTGAGCTCTGGGTCTTCTAGTAAAAGTACACACAGACACCCAATCACACACTACCATTGCCTTGGCAACATTGGCAACAATAGCCTGGAGGGTGGGAACAGGGGGTAAAAGAGGATGCATGAGGTGAGGGTGGCAGGTGTCAGATAACTCAGTGGTGGTTGGTTTTGGTTGGTTGGTTGGTTGGTTGGTTGGTTGGTTGGTTTGTTGGTTGGTTGGTTTGGGGTGTAAAAGGACCAAACTACAAGGTCATCAGTCCCTTTATCCTGATGCAAGCAAGGCTCAAGGTACAAAAACACCCGAAGTATGTTTGAGAAAGTAAAAGGGGGAAAAGGAATGGGAAATCACACCTAAAAAGGAAAAAATGGAAAACGAACAAAAAATGGGGAAAACATACACCACAAGGAAAAATAGAAGGTGGTATTAAAACCATAGAGCAGATGGTCTGGGCTGACTGAAGAGAGGATGAGCCAGCCACTCTGCAAAACCTTAAAATGTCCATCCCTAAAAAGACAAGGTGAGATGAACACATGTAGGGAAAAGATGACCACAAAGACAAACAAATGCAAAGAAAATGTGAAAGAGTTAAAATGGAGGGAGGGTGGTGGCCTCAGAGAGGAGGCTAAATGCCCACCCTTAGATGGTACAATAAAAAAACCCTCACAAATAAAACTTAAAACTAAATCTGCTGTTGAGGCATAGTCACCCAACATCGAAGGTATGGTGCTGGGAAGGTTAGAAGTCCACCACAGAGGAGCTAAAAGAGGGCAGTCCAGCAAGATGTGGACAACAGTCATATGTGAGCCACAATGACATGGAGGTGAGTCCTCGTGACGGAGGAGGTGGCCATGTGTTAGCCATGTATGGCCAATGTGGAGCCAGCAGAGAAGCACAGAGTCCCTGCAAGAGGCCCGCATGGAGGACTTCCACACATTAGTAGTCTCCTTAATACATTCGTAGTCTCCTTAATGGCACGCAGTTTCTTGTGCGTACTGAGATTAACCCATTCCGTCTTCCAAAGCAGAAAACCCTTGCAGTGTAATAATGATCGCAGGTCAGTTACAGAGCTGCCGATCTCCAGAAGTGGCTTCCGTGTAGCCTGTTTGGCCAGCCCGTCGGCAAGTTCATTTCCTGGGATTCCAACGTGGCCTGGGGTCCACACAAACACCACAGAACGACTGGACCATTCCAGGGCATAGATGGACTCCTGGATGGTCGCTACAGAAGGATGGCAGGCATAGCACTGGTAGACAGCTTGCAGGCTCCTCAAGGAGTCAGTACAGAGAAGAAACGACTCACCAGGGCATGAGCGGATGCGCTCAAGAGCACGAGAAATGTCCGCCAGCTCTGCAGTGAAAACACTGCAGCTATCTGACAAGGAGTGCTGTTCAACATGTTCTCCATGGGCATACGTGAAGCCAACGTGACCATCAGCCATCGAGCCGTTGGTGTAAACCACTTCATGGTCCAGGTACATGTCAAGAATCGAGAGGAAGTGACAGCAGAGAGCCGCATGGTTAACTGGGTGCTTAGAACCATGTGAAAGGTCCAGGCGAAGCTTCAGCCTAGGTGTACACCATGAAGGTGTATGTGAATGGACCTCATGTATAGGTGGTAAAGGAGAGGACTCCACTTCAGATAGAAGAGATTGGGAAGATGAGGAAGCCACATCAATCAGGTGTCGAAAATCAGTCCTGAAAATCGATGTGTCTCCACTACAGTGAGTGGATAATCATTAAGGTAAAGTTCTGGTTCTGGATGAATGCTACGACACCGACAGAGTGCATGACACACAACTTTGCAGCTGAAAACTGGAAAAACTGGAAGCCGTGGGATAGAGCCCATGACTGCACCTTTTGGATGGCTCCCTGTAGGTGCCACTCAGCAACATCAGTACTGGAGGAGCAGTATGAAATGCAGAAGTCGTCTGCATACAGAGAAGGTGAGACAGACGGCCCAACAGCTGCTGCTAGACCATTGTTAGCCACTAAAAATAGAGATACACTCAATACCAAGCCCTGCAATCCCATTTTCCTGGATATGGGGAGAACTATTGGAGGCACCAACTTGGACACGGAAAGTATGGAAATTTTGGATCAAAATCAGGAGCAGGCCCCGAAGACCCAATCATATAATGTGGCAAGGATATGATGTCGCCAGGTCATGTCGTAAGCTTTTCATAAATCAAAAAAGATGGCAACCAGATGTTGGCATCCGGAAAATGCTGTTTGAATGGCAGACCTGAGGGAAACTAGATTAAAAGTAGTAGAGCAACCCTGGCAGAAACCACCCTGGCATGGAGCCAATAGGCCACGTGACTCCAGGACCCAACACAACTGACGACTTACCATGAACGTTGATGAGGCAAATAGCTATCCACATCAAGCACGTATTTTCTGGGTTTGAGCACTGGAATGATGATGCTCTCTCACCCTGGTGATGGAAAGACCCATCGCACCAGATCTGTCTGCTTAGTTTGGAAAAACCTGTGCTGCAAATGAGTATACAAATGGTTGGTTGGTTGGTTTGAGGGGGGGGGGGGGGGACCAAAAAGCGAGGTCATCGGTCCCTATCAATATGGCTAGTGTAGTGAAGCAGCTGTTAATTGTGTAATGATGCACAGCATTTTTGGCAACTGGTTGGCAAGTTTGCAACTGACCACAATTTGGTTGTGGCCAGTCTTATGAGTAGACAGTTGGTTACCCATCATGCCTACATAGAATGCTGCACACTAATTGCTACGTAGCTGATATGTAACAGTCTAGTCACAGGCATTTCCTATCCTATAAAAGGCAGGGCCACATGTGGAAGTAGTTTTGTTATATACGAACTATGCTGCAATTAATGTGAAACATTTTATGTCGACATGACAGGTAACTATTTGCTTGGATGAATGGCTACTGCCAAATTATGGCCAACCACAAAGTTCATCATACAATTCCTGAACAAGCTGTGCATCCCAAGACACAACTTAACAGCTGCCTCCCTACATGCACCATCTGGTTACTCCCTTTCAGCACAAATTTCTCTGAATTATGCAGGTGGGAATTCTCTCTCCAGCATATCCTGCATTCTCATAATCCCACAACTTAAAGCACAACTATGCTGTTTCCCACTGCCTCACCTGACCTTTTCCCTTTTATCTCCTGTCATTGTCCACACAACTCCTTCATTGTCCAGACTGTACTCCCTT
This sequence comes from Schistocerca piceifrons, assembly GCF_021461385.2. Classification (NCBI taxonomy): domain Eukaryota; kingdom Metazoa; phylum Arthropoda; class Insecta; order Orthoptera; family Acrididae; genus Schistocerca; species Schistocerca piceifrons. The sequence goes on along the minus strand of NC_060145.1, from coordinate 96,791,255 downwards.
CTCCCCACCAATTGCCCTCCTATTGTGGGTACACTCTGAAATACTCCCCTCCCCATCTCCACTTTCCTCCTCCTTTGCCCCCTCCCTTACCCCCTTTCCCTTTATCTCTCTCATATGCTCTACCTCCTCAGAACTCATTTCATCATGTTTTACAGTTGCTCAGTCATCACTCTCACTCCTGCCACGGACTATCCTGCTATCCCTCCCTGCCTCATGCATCCTTCCCTACCCTCTCCTCACATTCATCAGTTGGCAACTGTTCTCAAAATCAGTGTCATGATAGTGTACATGTGGTAATCTGTGTGTGAGAATATATATAGTTTCTGCTTAAAGAAGTACCAGAGCTCAAAAGCTAGTGAACAGTGGTTTCTCTTATGTTTGTCTGTGCACTACACATGTCTGCTATGGGGTGTACCTTTTCATTACTTCATATAAATCTTAAATTTGAAATGTGACAACTGTCTGTCATGAAAGAATTGCATAGTTCCCAGAATGAGATTTTCACTCTGCAGTGGAGTGTGCGCTGATATGAAACTTCCTGGCAGATTAAAACTTTGTGCCGGACTGGCACACAGTTTTAATATGCCAGGAAGTTTCAATTGCATAGTTTCTATCAGGAGAAGTAGGTTTAGTCACAGGTCTCAACATTTCATGTCCTATTGGTAAATTACAGAGTTCTTTGTTTAAGGTACTTTTTATTGACACCCCCCCCCCCCCCCAATCCTTTCCACATGAAAAAAAATTAGCTGCAACAAAGCTACAGTTTTTGATAAGGAATTCATAAAATGCTGTATTTGAAATAAAATCCAAATCAACATTTTAAGCATATTTTACTAGTTCACCCTCAATTAAGTCATTCTCATATATTTTTATTGTCTGTGATGTCAGTAGACTGTTGAAATACTATCGTAATGAATGGTACCTATGACAAATAAAGCATCTGAGAATGACTTAATTGAACTGAATCCATGAACATTTCAATTAGGCTATATTTAAAATAAAATACTTCAAATTTCAATATGACATTAATTTAAATATAGTAGTTTTAAAAATACTAATTTCACGACAATGACTTTACACCATTTTTGAATGAATATCAAAGCTTGGGACTAATTTTGAGCTTCATATTTAAAGTTAGAAAAGAACATGTCTGGGGCAATACCAGATAGAGAGAAAGTAAGCACCACACAAGAAAATTTCTCTGGAAAAAACAACATTTTTCTTTTTGGAACTTGAGGTAATGGTATGACACTATAATGATAGTGACTCTTCTAATAAGAACTGAGCTTGTCAATTTTTTTGTTTTAATTTTTGGATGAGACACCTTAGAGACAGTATTTTGACTTGTTTCAATGAAACTTTAAACGATGCTTTTAATTATGGTGAACAGTATCCCAAAACACGTGGATAAATGGGATGGCTGCATGATGGAACTTGTGCTGTATCATATGGCAAATACATATTGAAAAAGAGATTTTTGTATAATGACAAAATTTTATATTATATCAGAAACTTAATATTGTTTTATCACCAGTGGAATATTTTGTATTACATTGATGAGAATTACTGAAATAAGTCTAGATGGCTGGTTTTGAGTACTTCAAATATTCACTATTGTTATGTTAATGATTAAAACAGTTATTGGCAGAAACAGAGTGGGGAGAATAGTGATTACATAAATAATGAAAGACTTTTTCCATTGCTCAGACAGAACTGATTCTAGGGACCAGTGTAGTGTAATAACAACCATACACTCAAATTAACACTCCCCAGTGCAGCCAACTGAAGCATTGGACCACACAACCTGTGAGATGTTGTTCCACCCAAGAGTCTTTCGGGGTTTCAACTAACCTCCAGGAAAGAACGCATGGCTTTTAATGGTAAAGTTGTTTGATGACAACCTAATCCAATCCATATGTATAACTTTATTTGTAAATGTCCATCTTTCTCACATAAATTGTAGGATTCATAATCACCAGTTTTGGTCATTGCCATCTTCATATCTGTTACACATAGAAAAACAGTGTTATAACAACCTAAGTTCAATTACCTGAATTGAAATTTACATCAAGCCTAGTGATACAAAAAATAAATAATATTAACATGATTAACAGCCATGCATGACAGCCATATATGCCATAAAAATATTCTGATGAAAGTATCAAAGTCAATATCTATATACTTAGGTACATAGTAAGTGCCGGTGATGTGGCGCCGATGAGATTGACACCAGTATCGATTTGAGCATCATCTTTGAACTGAGCAAAACATTATCTTTGTGTAGTTCCACCATCCAGTTCTCTGTAAGCCTTACTAGTGTGAAGAGGTAAATAAATGAACTCCTGATTATAACGTGTTGTTTGGTGTATCTCACCCGAGCATCCATCTCACTGATGACCCCGAGTTGTAATGTATTCCGTTTTTGCTGTTTTACTGTGTCTGCGGCCTCCGCATCAGTTATTTTCATGTGTATTACATCAACACAACATTCGAACAATGGCTTCGGCCCAGCGCCTAACACCGGATTTTGTGATTGACATGCATCATGTTGAGGGCGATATACACCCGCCAGGACTGCAACACAATGCCTCTCACTCATCGATTACGCCGATTTCGCTGGACATTTTCATGCTTGCAACAATAAGTGAGGTTAGGAGTATGCATGACTCTGGCTATCAGATGCCTTTGTTCCTGCCACATGTGCCCTCCCTCATCGACGGTGCAGTTACCTCTTACGGATCTCTGTGCAGTGCGGGATTAATGCCGATTTCTGCAAATGCTCCGTTGGATAACCTACCACCTCCAGGACAATAGTTTGCCATGCTGCAATCCGTGCAGTACCATGTGGATTCCTGCCATGTAGCTGGAACTGCTTTGTTCACAGGTCAACCTCCTCAGCATCTGACCACACCCGCGCCTGCCTCGGTTCAGCATCAGCACATGCCTTCCTGCTTCAATACCTTGGCCTGCAACAGGAACAATGGCTTGTTATCTGTGCCTGTTCTCCATCTCCGTCCTACTGCTATGCGTCAATGTTTTGGGCCATGACATTCACCTTTTCTGCACATCATTTTGAGTGAAGTGACTATGAATAGTGAACATTCACACATTTTGCCCAATATTTGACATAATTTTCCTCACTGTGCTTTTAGACAGCCCATACCTCCACAGCCTCCCTGCAACACAATTGGCTCTGACTCTGATTGCACGTCAAGTTTTCCACGGACTGGCAAGCGTTTTCAAACTTTGAACTTTTTCTCGCCTGTCGCCCCCGCACCGGCTCCAGTCGAACTTCCGCAACTGCAATTGACACATTACGGTGTCTCACCTGTGTCAGCCTTCTGCGTCGCGACAGATTGTGTTCAACCACAACATGTCACCTTCACGCTGCCACCCGACCAGCCGTCATCGCCACATACCCTGGAGACAAACTCTCCTGGAATACTGCAGCAACAAAAGCTCATTTCAGGCAGTGCCCCGACAAATTCAACTCACCCTGTTTTTCGGAACGTTCTACAACGCTTACCGATGCTGCCACTGTTCAATCCCAACAGGGCAACAACCTGGTTCAAAATTGTGGACGAAGTGTTCGACCATTTCAAACTCGATGAATCAACCAGATTTCTGTGCCTTATCACCCACCTGCACGACCAAGAGGACTTGATTGCTGACATGGTCGACGCCCCGGACTCAGCTACCCAGTACACTCTAGCCAAAAAGACAGTTCTATGTCGGCTTGCGCGCTCAACTGAAACAGCAATACGGCAAGTGCTCCACGTCGAGCAACTGGGCAATGACAACCCTTCACAACTTTGGAGATGGCTGGCGCACCCTGGTCAGCGACGATTACTCTCTGACACAGCTCTCCTCGCCATCTGGACAGATAAACTACCTCCCCACATCCGCTTTGATCTAACTCAGAGGTCTCCCAAACCTGTTGAACAACGAATGACAATTGCTGACAAACTACATGGGGCATCACTGCTCTATTTCGCCAGCCACTGCCTACCTGGCAAATCTCAGGTTCAGGCTCCTCGTCCCGCGGCCGGATGCGGGCGGGGCCACACTGTACCAACCGTTCCGCTCGCTCCGGGACGCAGTATACAAACAGCTGGGACGTCACCGACTCCGCCCTCGGTCACGCCCCCTCCTGCAACTGAACCGGCTGTGGCCTCCGAACCTCGGCCACCGCCTCTGGCAACGAACTTTCCACAGGAAATGCAGCCGCACTACCCATACTGTTACTTCCACACAGTTTGGTGAGGCAGCACGGAACTGCAGACCACCCTGCTGCTTCCCAAACACAAATCGCAGGTAGATCCGGGTGCCGCCTCCTGCACACAACATGACAGGCACCTCCCAGTGCTCCATTCTGTCCGGGAACAATCGGATAATTACGCACAACTTTATATTAAAGATATTTTGTCAGGATACTTTTTCCTAGTGGACACAGGTGCCATTGTTTCACTGCTGCCTACGTCCTTAGTGTCGTCGAACATCTGCCCTCATCATACTTCACTGCAAGCTGTGAATTCTACTAAACTACAATTTTTGGGTTCAACCTCCTGCGGTGTCTCATTCTGCACAAACTGCAAACTCGAGTGGACTTTTTTAGTGTGCAATATTGAGGAACCTATACTAGGTATTGACTTCTTGCGACACCACAAACTTTCACCAGACCTAGTGCGAAACACTGTGTTTCATCACCCGTCCAAAACTCACTTCCCCAGTGCTCCGTCGAGCAAACCCCCCCGTGACACATCAGTCCGAGCTGATCTCATCCGTACATGCTCGTCTCTGTCAATGACGTTACAAGAAACAATGCACAAGTGCCTTGTCAAGCTTGAAAACATCGCTCGCCTATGCAAGGAAAACTTCGAGCTCTCCCTCTGGCTCCACGAAACTCAGCTCCAGCTATCCGGTGCAGCAAAGGAATTACAGACACTGCAGCAAGATCAGTAAGTGTGTCAAATCTGCTTGTAGTCCCAGCAATTGAGCCTCCGTGTGCTTACCTCCCGCTACCCCTCGCAACTGTGCTATCAAGTCTACCATAACGTGTACTGACAATTCCACAGGACCACACCCCCCCTAACACGGCAGCATTTGACACTCTGCCGGACACGAGTGCGCATGCACAACGAGCATCACGTGTTCCCATACTGACAGCTCCTACACCTCCCCTCGCGGACAGCACCTCAAACTATGCAACTTTGGCTCCTGCGCGCCGCCGTGCGACTGCCACTGACAACACAAACAGTGCACTCACACCTTGCGTTTCGCCCGCGACCGTGCTGCCACAGGCCACACCCTCGGACAATGGACTCACTAACGCTTCACAAGCTCTACCGAGCTCACCCGACCATGGTGCCACTGCTTTGGGCCGGCGGCCATCTTGTCACGTTGACTCCTGGGACAGTTAGCCGCCTCAGCTTCTGTCGGGTCCGCCGAGTGGCTCTAAACACTGTGACCTCGCCTCGCCTGCCCCACCCGTCTCACATTGTAAACAAACCGCCTCCCGTGCTGCCGGTAACATTTCCGTCGTCACCAACGGCACAGTTCACAAGCTTCGCCTCATACGAGGCCCCCCGATCTCCAGTAAACCATGTTGACTTTGTCCCGAGCACCTCTCTGACCTTAAAAAGCAGATTTCTGAACTTCTAAGCTCCGGTGTCATTGAACCCTCTGCCAGCAGCTGGTCTACGCCCATTCATATGACACCCAAGAAAGACAAGTCCTGGCGCATGTGCAGAGACTACATTCGACTAAACGCACGAAGAATTATAGACACCTACCCCATTCCCAACATTGCCAACTTTACCAGTTCCCTCGCAGGTGCGACCACGTTCTCTGTCATTTATTGCAAATGGGCCTACCACCAGATCCCCATGGCTCCTGAAGACATTGAGAAGACAGCAATCACCACCCCAATCGGGTTATTTCAGTTTCGATTCATGCCCTTCGAGCTAAAAAACGCAATCCAGACCTGGCAATGCTTCATCAGCGAAGTGCTATTCAGACTAAAATTCTGCTTTGCATATCTTGATGACATTCTTGTGTTCAGCTCCTCTGTTGAGGACAACATTCGACATGTGCAAACTGTTATGGACACTCTCACGGCAGCTGGCATCGAGACCAACCAGGACAAATTGCAGCTACATCAACCCGCTGTCACTTTTCTTGGTTTCCGGGTCTCTGCCGACGGCATTTCACTGCCCCCTGACAAAGTACAAACAATACTAAACCTACCCAGACCTTCATCATTCAAAGAGATCCGGCGCTTTCTGAGGACGGTTAATTATTATCACTGTCATCTACCTCGGGCTGCGGAGATTCAGGCTCCACTGACAGACGCCTTGGCAGGCACCAAGACTTCTGGATCTCGGCCCGTTCCGTGGACCCCTGCTATGACTGACTCTTTCATTGCCCTCAGAAATCTTCTTGCTGAGGCCTGCACCATTGCGCATCCTCATGCCAATGTGCAGCTTGTCATCACCACAGACACGAACAATACTGCCATCGGCGCTGTCCTTAGCCAGACAGCCGATGGCCAAACTTTGCCTCTGCAGTTCTTCTCGTGCAAGCTCACCAATGCACAATGGAAATATTCCGCGTTTGACAGGGAGTTGCTTGCGGTCTACGAAGTGATCAAGCATTTTAAGACCGAAGTTGAGGGACGCCCCTTCTATGTTTTAACAGACCACAAACCCCTGGCTGCAGCCATTTCAAACCCACCAGCTGACCCGCCTCCTCGCCGTTTCAGATACATGGACTTCATATCTCAGTTCACCACCGATGTCAGACACATAAAGGGTGCTGACAATATAGTAGCTGATTTCCTTTCACGAGTCGATGCCGCTCATTCGCTGTTAGACCTGTCTGAACTGCCTAACCTCCAACCCTCTGACAAGGACACAGAAAACCTGATTTCAGACTCTCTCTCTTCACTACACTTCATCCGCACCACCTTCCCTGCCATTTCTGGTGAGATCTGGTGCGACGACAGTACGGGCACGTTATGCCCCCTCATCCCAACCACGCTCTGTCGAGCTGTCTTTAACACACTACATAATTTGGCCCAGCCCGGTGTTTGTGCATCTGCCTGCCTCGTAGCGGAGGGCTTTGTGTGGAGAGACATCAACAGGGACTGCCAGCAATGGGCAAGCTCCTGCGTCACGTGCCAACGCTGCAAAGTACACAAGCACACTTCACCCCCCCTCAGCGCCTTTTCGATCCCACCTGGGCGTTTCCAGCATATTCACATTGACATTGTCGGCCCTCTCCCCCCCTCTAATGGCTTTCGTTACGTTCTCTCGTCTATCGATCGAACAACTCGCTGGGTCGAGGCTGTCCCCCTCCCCAATATCATGGCAGAAACTGTTGCTCAAGCTTTCGTCGAGTCATGGGTATCGTGTTTCGGATGTCCAGCTATCATCACAACTGACCGGGGCAGACAATTTGAGTCAGCCCTGTTCAATGAGATTTGTAACATTTGCGGCATCTGGCGCATCCATACCACAGCATATCACCTGCAAAGTAACGGGCTAGTTGAGCGCTGGCATCACACTTTCAAGGCGGCTCTTCAATGCCACGACTCTCTTTTGATGGAGGCCCTTCCCCTTGTGCTACTCAGCATTCGTGCGATCTATAAGGAAGACCTCAAAGGCACAATAGCTGAGTTCGTATACGGCCAGAACATTGTTCTCCCTGGCGAACTTGTGAGCCCTTCTGCTTCTCTCCCTCAGTCTGACTTACCTTCCTTCATGGACCATGTCAGACGCCACTTCATCAACCTCCACATCCCTCCGCCCGCCAGCCATTCTCGCCCTAAGGTTCACGTCCTGAAATCTCTGAACAATTGTGAGTACTTCATGCTCCGAGATGACACTGTCCGTGCTCCCCTCCAACCCCCATATACCGGCCCGTACCAAGTTCTCCGGCGCTCAGCCAACACCTATGACATCCAGATAAAAGATTCAGCTGTTACAGTCTCTCTCAACAGACTTAAGCCTGCTCTTGTCGAGCCCACTTCTACCCCCCTTCAGGCCACGACCACGCCACTCACTGTTCTGGCTTACGATGCTCCGACCACTCCCTCCACGTCGGACTTACTCACTCAGTCAAGTGACTTCCAGTTCCCCATGTCAAGTTTACCTATGACCACGCCCTTGCTGCTGGGCCCTTCTCTGGTCCCTTCGACCCCTCCCCCGTCACCTGCCTTGCCCTGTCGAGGCTTCTCATGCCCCCCCCCCCCCCCCCCCAAATCTTGGACGTGCCCTTGCTCGAGGTGTTTGTGTCTGTCCCCCCTGGACATAATCCACGACATCTCTATAATACTACCCAATGACACACTGTTCATCATGTGTTTCCCTTCATCCGGGTGCTCATGACACAACCTCCGCCATTCCCTGCCACCTGGTGAAATGTGTTCCCCTCTCGCCCGACGTCGACCTGGACATGCTTCGTGTGTCCGCCACATCCACTGAAGACATCATTGTCGTCACTCCGTTCCTCTCGCAAACTGCCAGCCTACCTGTCACCGCATGACCAGCCCGCCCAGTATGACGCCCAGCGCGCTTCAACGACTTCCAGGTTCGGTGGCCGGACCTTCCTTCACATCTACCCACACAGCTCCGCGACAACGCTGTCGAGCTGACCCTGGTCCGGCTCCCGCGGACCACCCCTCCACCCCTGCTGACACCACAGTCACCCTCCCCCCCCCCTAACCCCCCCCCCCCCCCGGACTCTCAGGAGTACTCCGTACTGCATGGGGGGGGGGCTATGTGGCGCCGATGAGATTGACACCAGTATCAATCTGAGCATCATCTTTGAACTGAGCAAAACATTATCTTTGTGTAGTTCCGCCATTCAGTTCTCTGTAAGCCTTACTTGTGTGAAGAGGTAAATAAATGAACTCTTGATTATAAGGTTTTGGTGTATCTCACCCGAGCTTCCACCTCAAGTCTTTCGGGGTTTCAACTAACCTCCAGGAAAGAACGCATGGCTTTTAATGGTAAAGTTGTTTGATGACAACCTAATCCAATCCATATGTATAACTTTATTTGTAAATGTCCATATTTCTCACATAAATTGAAGGATTCATAATCACCAGTTTTGGTCATTGCCATCTTCATATCTGTTACACATAGAAAAACAGTGTTATAACAACCTAAGTTCAATTACCTGAATTGAAATTTACATCAAGCCTAGTAATACAAAAAATAAATAACATTAACATGATTAATGGCCATGCATGACAGCCATATATGCCATAAAAATGTTCTGATGAAAGTATCAAAGTCAATATCTATATACTTAGGTACATAGTAAGTGCTGGTGATGTCCTGGATGTGTCCCATATTTATACAAATAACTGAGTCTAGTAGAGAGCATTAATGCTAGGGTACATGAGTAACATAACAATTATTATCAATTCAACAGTTAAAATGCAGTATGCATTGTGTGCAGTGACTGATAGTGAGATATGAGTGAACAGTGTGGGATGTAAAAAAAGTATTGTATACCAGGAGTAAAATCTAATGATTGTCTAACTAGGAGTCTGTAAATATAGGTGTATACAAATTAGCTTATTTTAAATTGGTATAAACTTGTTAATACTTTGACGTGTCCTACATCCTTGCAAAAAAAGAGATCTACGGATGAATAAAGGTGCTACTGCTGCTGCTGCTGCTACTGCTACTGCTACTACTACTACTACTACTACTACCACCGCTGCTACTACTACATGTGAAATGATATCCCTACTTAAAATCAATATAAAATGCATAGAGTAATAACAGAAAGCACTTAGCCTGGGGAAGTAAATAACACTTAATTGTGTAAAAGTCAGAATAAAAAGTTTTAAAAATAACATGTATAAATTTAAACATTTCAGCACCACAGAAACAAACATACTGTAAGTGTAAGATAATTAACAAGACAGTGACAATTAATTAAAATCTGTATAGTTGATGACACTCTTGGAGTGGAATCTATGTGGTGCTATGGCTTCTCCATAAGATGTTTTTGTTTTCCTGTGGCTGAGCTTGCGGAAGAAGTCCCAGACTTCTCACCACTGGTGGCCTGCGCACATGACTGCAAGCCAAGCTCCTGCAGTGCTTGATGCTACTCAAACTATAACCTGTTCAAAATTACCTTATGTTTGACATCTATGATGAAGGTGCAGCACACCTTCAGAGAACCCCATGAGTCCTGAAAGAGAATCAGCAAGTTTAGTATAGCACTATTTATTTATTTATTATCCTGTAAAATACTGCACCAGGTAGAAATTGTTTACTGTTCTGTAAAATACTGCACCAGACATAATGCAGCCCCACTGTGTTTGCTGTTCTCAGAGTAAGAGTTGGTTGCTATTTGTAAGCAACTGGAAACTGCCCTGATGGTCATGGTCATGCAATTGGGAGCTGTACTGTGGGAGCTGTACTGGATGGGTGTGCTGAGATTGCTACCAAGAGTTGTGTACCAAAAGTACCAAAGATACCTCATGTACTACCTTCTCCTGAGGACACTATCTTTCCTGCAGGAAATATAAGCTCCTTCATTACCCACCCATTTGACTTGAGTGGTGTGTAGGTGTCTTGTATTGGGTAGACAGGGACCAGGGAGGAGTCAGGTTGTTATACTGATCCCTTTAACAAACAAGTTTGAGGTGCTGTCTTTCATTGAAACTGAAACTTAACCAGTGGAACTCACTTCTGTTTTGGAGAAACCTACTTTGTCCTGTGTCAAGAGGTAGGGTCTATTTGCCATCTGCAGTTCAAATGTATAACAAATAATAGTACACCTTAGGGAAATGCCAGCAAGTGATAGGAGGGAACATCAAGGACACTCAGCGTGTATGCCTGGAGGTGTCATTCATTATGTTTCTGGCAGCCATTGAGGGAGCAGGGTGCAACCAACTAAAAATTGTGGTACACATTGTAATAAACGGTATCTGCCATTTGGACACTGAGGTCATACACTGATCATTCCAGCAACTACAAGAGAAGGTTCAGAATACCAGTCTCAGAGTTTTGACTAAGCTCGCAATCTGCAGCATTGTCCCCAGAACAGATTGGTTGGTTGGTTGTGAGTCAAGTGGAAGGCTTGAACCAGAGATTAAGGGTTCCGCAACAAGTTAGACTATGGCTTCCTAGACTTGCACTGTAGGGTTGAGAGTTGTAAGGTCTCCTAAAAAGGTCTGGTATCCACTATACCAGAGGCAGCTATCCAGGTAGCTGACTGTGTGAGGGGAACTCTCCAACCAAACAAGATGACAATAGCTGTGGGAAACCCAGAAGTATCAGTGGAAGGTCCAAAGAAATGCCTCCTACAGATGAGAGAATCTAAGTCCTAGTGTTCAACTGTCAAAGCATTCACAACAAAATCCAGCATTTGAAGCACTCCTAAAAAAGCACCAAAGTTCACATAATAATAGTTGACAGTAGTGAGTTTTTTGGGAAAATTTAAGTGTATACCAAAAGGATAGGGAAAATGGAGGGGTTTATTTATCGCAGTAGAGAAGAAACACAAATCCTCTGAGACAAAAATTGAAGTTACATTTGAGTGTTTGGGCAAGATAACATCAAAGGTGGGCATAAAATTATAATAGGGTCCTATCGACCACCAGATTCTCCTCCTGGTGTAACTGAAAACTCTAGAGAAAACTTCAGTTCACCTGAAAATAAGTTCCTTAATCATACTACAATGAATGGAGGAGATTAATCACCCAAAGTCCAATGGGATAGTTACAGTTTTGTTAGTGGTGAGCATGAAAAGACATGATCTGGAAAGTTACTAAAAGTCCCCTCTAAAAACTACCTAGAATAGATAGTTCAGTAACCCATTCACAATGGAAATATAGATTTAATGGCAACAAATAGACCTCACCTCTTTGAGGAAGCCCACATAGAAACTTATCAGTGACCATAAGGCAGGTATAGCAGCACTAAACACCAAAACATAAAGGGCAACTAAACCGAGCAGAAAGTTTTATGTTCAGCAAACTATACAGAGAACCAGTACTGTCATACTTCAATGAGGAACTTTAAACTTTTAGTTCAGGGTAGGAGCACAAATAAATATGACTGAAGTTTAAAAAGATAGGTGAGCATGCACTGAAAAGATATGTACCCAGAAAGGGAGATCAGAATGGAGGAGAGCCTCCATAATGTACACTCACTGTAAAGAAACTTCTAAAGAAGCAGACACTATTGCATAATGGGTATAAAACAAAGCATATGACTGTAAATAAAGAGATGCTGAATTAAAGGCATTTGGCAGTCAAGAGAGCAATGTAAGAAACCTTCAGTGACCACTATAGCAGAATATTTTCAAATCGTCTGTCACAAAACCCAAAGAAATTCTGATCATACATAAAAGCAGTTAGTAGCACCAAAGTTACTGTCTGGCCACTAATACATAAGACTGAAACTGAGAGCAGCACAGCAAAAGCAGAAATGCTCAACTGTTTTCAAATGTTCCTTTATGAAGAAAAATGCAGAGGATTACCCCAATTTAATTCTCAAATCACTGAAAAGATGTGAAATAGCGTCAGTGGTGTTGAGACACAGCTGACATAATTAAAACTGAACAAATTCCCAGGACTTTATGGAATCCCTGTCAGATTCTATAGCAGAGTTATCCTCTCTGTTAACTATAATCTACTGTAGATCCTTGTAACAAAAGACTGTGCCCAGTAGCTGGAAGAAAGCACAGTTCACATCTGCATACAAGAAGGATAGCAGAAGTTATCCACAAAACTACTGTCCAATATCCTTGATGTCCATTTGTTGTAGAATCTTAGAACATATTCTTAGCTCAAACATAATGAGATATATCAAACAGAACTACCTCCTCCATGCCAACCAGCATGGATTTCAAAAACACATATCAATGGAAATCCAACTCACATTTTTCTCACATGGCATCCTGGAAGCCTTGAATTGAGGCAGTCAGATACATTCACTATTTCTTGATTTCCAAGAAGCAATTGACAATGTACAAAACTGAGTTTATTGTGTGGTATCACTCCCTGTATATCTAGAAAAGCCAACCAATGCCCTTAAATAGTGCAAGGAGTCGCTTTACCAGTTTTTTGTTAGACCCAATTTCTTCATGTCTACTTGTCCCGAAGATTCTGTATCTTTTGCTCTCCAATGCCATGCATTCAAAGACTGGGTGTGATGCAGTTTCTTCACCCTCATCACAGATCCTACATTTAGGGTCTTCTTCCATTATACCCACTGTGTGTAGGTGTTTTTTGACATTCCCGTGGCCTGTCATCAGTCCAGTCATGAGTTTGATCTCTCCTGTTCAATCTCAGGACTACAGAGCTTCTTTAAAAAGCTTTGAGCATCATTACCTTACCATTTTTTTGTTTATGGACCTTGGTCCAATATTCTGCGTGCTGTTTCCTAAGCAAGTTCCATAGTTCTAGTTTACTCATAGCCTTGGTGATTGTCAGGAGAGGTTCCAGTCCAATAAATGGAATCATTGGACCCATCCTGGCCAATCTGTCAGCTTGTTCATTGCCACAGATCCCCGAGTGGACAGGGACACACGCTAGGTTTACCCTACTGCTGCCCCCTAGCTCCACCAGAGCCCTGTGCCTTCTGCAGTAATCTTAGATCTTGTTGCAGGAGCTGTCAATGATTTAAGGGCTGCCCCAACTCCTTGGTCTGATTTTGACCCATCGGTGAACCAAACAATGTTCCCCCACACGGTGTCAAACTGTTTTTCCCCACTGCTCCCTGCTTCCAACAATTATATTGTAAGGCTTGTTGAAGCAGTTGGGAGTCGTTATATAGTTGGCAGGCATTTCCACAGCCATTTCTATATTTACCTCACTCACTATGTTAGTGTGTGATTCTGGATATCCGAATGAGACCCAGTTTTTTTTCAGTTTTAAGTCTGTATGCCCCAGCTGCTGCCTCCATCTTGACCCAAAGATGTAGTGGAGGCACGTCCAGCATGACTTACATTCCAGCAGTTGGTGTGCTGCTAATTCTGCCTGTTATGGCTAAGCAGGCTAGTCTCTGCACCTTACCAAGCTCCTTAGCTGCAACCTGCTGTTCTATCTTCTTCCACCACACTACGGCCCCGTAGGAAATCCTAGGTCTAATCACTGTGGTGTATATACAGCGCATATCCCTGGAGCTTAGGCCCCAGTTTTTGCCACAAGCCCTTCTGGTACTCACTAGAATACTTTTTGCCTTGGAGCAGATGCTCTTAATGTGAGGGGTCCACTTAGTTTCTCAACTAAGGTTAACCCTCGATATTTCACTATCCCCTTCACAGATAGAGTTTCACCGAAGAGCTTTAGATTCCAACTTGAGTGTTGCATATGCCTCTTCGTATTTGCAAAACAACAGTCTTCTTAGCATTAACCCTCAGATCCTGTTTGATGCACCAGTTTTGCACAATGTCCAATCTTCCTTGTTCCATATTTCTAACTGTGTCTGTAAATTTGCCAAGTATTACTATGACAAGGTCATCTGCACATCCTTGGTAGAAGCATTGTCTGGAATTTAGTTCCTCAATGAGTTCGTTCACGACTAGATTCCACAATAAAGGGGAAAGAACTTCTACTTGTGAGCAGCCTCTAATGGTGTTAATTACCATCTTTTCATTCATCATGGTAGCCTCTACCTTCCTTCCACTAAACATGGGCCTGGTCCACCTACATATAGTGGTCCCTAGGTCATGCACCTCTGCTGCCCTTACCATGGAATCGAACGTCATGTTACTGAAGGCCCCCTTGATATCCAGGAAGATGCGGAGGGCTATTTCTTGGAAGTGAAGTGCTTTCTCCACCCTCCCAATGAGTTGGTGGAGAGTTGTTTCATATGATTTACCTGGTTGATATGCATGTTGGTTTGAATGTAGAAGGGCCCTAATTAGCCTCCTCTCCCCAACGTATACATTAACCAGTTTTTCCAATGTATTGAGAATGAAGGAGAACAGACTGATTGGTCTCATATCCTTGGCCATGGTATGATCAATTCTCCCTGGCTTTGGAATGAAAACAACCTTCTCTGCCCTCCAAGCATTGGGAATGATTTCTACTGCTAGGCTAACCCTGAACAACCTGCATAGGATTCTTATGAGCTTCTCTCTTGCCTGTTGTAGGAAAGCTGGAAAAATTCCATCTGGGCCAGGTGACTTGAACAGTTGGAATGTTCCCACCACCCATTGGATTTTATTAAAGTCCACACACTCCTTGAGCAATTCCCAGTCCTCTCTTCGAGTGCCTGAGAACCACTGTCTCTCTGGGTCGCATTCTGGTCTGTGTTGTCCAGCAGAGCATATTGAGGAAAGTGAGTTTTGAGGAGCAGTTCCAGTGTCTCATGTGCTGTCTTTGTATATTCCCCATCCTCCTTCCTCAACATACCTCCTGGATTGGTTGGTACTCTAGTGAGAATTCTGTGAAGTCTGGCTTGAGCAGCTCTCCACTCCCTCACAGAATTCCTTCCAGGATGCCTTCTTTGCTTGTCTGATTGCAAGGTTGAAATTGACAAGTGCCTCATGATATTTAGCCCATTGCCTTTTACGTCTCTCAATGTTAAAGAGTCTCCACACCTGTTTTCCTTGCATTTCCAAGTTATTATTCCACCTAGGCACACTCCTATTTGTGCACTTCTTGGTGATTGTGCAGTTGCTCTGATATGAGGTCACTATGGCAGAGGTAACAGCCTCTGCTACTTCCTCAAACTCTACTGGATTCCTTATCGAGGTTTTGATTTCCAATAAGCCTAAGTCAAGGTCCCTCCTATATGTCTCCCAGTCTGTTTTCCTGGGATTCCTACAGTTCATGGTCTGTCTGATTCCCATTTCAACCTTGAATTTAATGTACATGTGGTCCGATGAGGATGGCTCTAATGCCACATGCCATTCTTTGACATAGCTGCCCATCATCATGGAACCGAAGGTTATGTCAATTTCTTCTTCCTTTCTACTATTCCTGAATGTAGGTTCATTGCCCCTATTCAGGACCTCCAAGTTGTTAGCTAAAAGAAATTCAAGAAGGTACTCACCTCTACTGTTGGTGTCCTTGCTGCGCCACACTAGGTCGTGGGCATTGGCGTCGCACCCCACCAGTTGTTGGTCACCTTGCCGATGCCAAGCCTCTACCGGTCTCCTCTCCTCCAGAGGAGGAGGAGGAGGAGAAGGAGGAGGAGGAGGAGGAGGAGGAGAGCTGTCTTCTAGTGCCTGAGAACCACTGTCTCTCTGGGTCGCATTCTGGTCTGTGTTGTCCAGCAGAGCATATTGAGGAAAGTGAGTTTTGAGGAGCAGTTCCAGTGTCTCATGTGCTGTCTTTGTATATTCCCCATCCTCCTTCCTCAACATACCTCCTGGATTGGTTGGTACTCTAGTGAGAATTCTGTGAAGTCTGGCTTGAGCAGCCATGCTCTCCACTTCCTCATGCTGAGGCCAAAATAATTTCCCTTGCGATACCTTCCTCACATTGCTGTATTTTAATGGTCACTACATCCCTGGAGCAGAAATCCATCACTATCATGAAAGAAATTACATTTCTAACATAGATGCATATTCTGGGGTTTCATAGATTTCTAGCATAAATGAGCTTACCTCCAGTGCTATGGAGGCCAATATGCCCCCTTTATGTAAGTAGGGTTCTTGTATCAGGGCCATGTCCACTTCCTGCTTCCACAGGCAGCAGCTCATGGCAGCAGAGGCTCCTTTACTGTGCTGCAGATTAATCTGCAGCACCTCCAGTCTCCGTCTTGGTGCCATCTTTGAGATCTTTGGGAACCCTGATGGTGACCTGCGAAAACCCTGAAAACAATTTCAGGTCCTGCTCCCACATTGCCTTCAGGGACTTATCTCCAACCTCCAACACCAGGTTTCGTCTTTCCGGTACAACCTTCTGGTTGATCACTCCCTAGTCTTCTGTCGAGACTTTTGGGTTCTGGGCCCGTATTTTCTCAAACAGAGTCTTTGGCGAGACTTCCTTACAGATCTTTGGTACCCATATTGACATCTTTGCAGTCTTAAGAAGCTCTGCTGCCATCTTGACCAGCAGCTTTGCTTCTTTCCACAGGGATATCATGGGCAACTTGTCCTTAAGCCATTACACCATGTGCACCCCCTCACAGACAAAAACGAGGGCACCACAATCTAGATGGACCCTCCTGAAGTTGGGTTCTGGGCCAATGCTCCTCTCCCCTCCCCCCAATCTTTTCAAAGAGGGCCATCTGCACCAATTCCTCCTGCTGCGAGGTGTTAGCCACCAGTGGATAGCCTTGGATAACTGCCATCCTAAAAACCGAGATTGCAGTACTATAGGTCTTTTTCCTATTTCTTGACTCGGTATTTTCTGGACTCACTTATCCAGGGAGGAGGGAGTCTTAGACTCCTCCCCCCTCCCCTTGCTACCTGTTTTCAATGTCGTGGGGGTTTGCATATCCCCTTCAACCTGAGACAATTTTTTCCTGGGGGTCTTAGGTTCAAGTCCCTTTAATTTCCTCCACTTGTCTTTAGGAAGCCATTCTTTCCCTTCCTTTTTCCTGAGTAGTTTCCTCCTCTGGGCACCAGACAAGGCTTTGATCTTAATCTGGTCGAACTGCTTGGTTACAGTTCCCACTTCTGGCTCAGGTCTAGACCCTGATTCAGTAGTGGGAATGCCTTCCATCGGTCATAGCCCTCATGTTTGGGTGTCTGAAGTCTCAATTTGCCCCTCAGTTTGTTTTTCTTTAATCGTGCCCATATTGTTCCATGAGATTTGGGGATCTACACGGTCCACACCACGAATACCCCACGCGGTGAAAGGCTACTTACTCAGGGAGGTCACCCAGTATCCCTGAGGCTCCGTTTGTGACACATCTTCCCATGTGCCACGCAGCTCTCATCACGGATTGCATCACACCTTGGGTTGGGAAAGAGAATTGTGTAGGACTAGGAGTGGAAAGGGAAGATGGGACGATGTGGGACACCCATAGTCTGATCCATCGGCTGAGGCCCCCATGATATCCAGGAAGATGCAGAGGGCTATTTCTTGGAAGTGAAGTGCTTTCTCCACCCTCCCAATGAGTTGGTGGAGAGTTGTCTCATATGATTTACCTAGTTGATATGCGTGTTGGTTTGAATGTAGAAGGGCCCTAATTAGCCTCCTCTCCCCAACGTACACATTAACCAGTTTTTCCAATGTATTGAGAATGAAGGAGAATAGACTGATTGGTCTCATATCCTTGGACGTGGTACGATCAATTCTCCCTGGCATACCTTTGGCATAGCCCTCAGCTTCACGCGGATACGCTAGCCTCTCCACCTGTATGGACAGTGCTTCGTCAAGGTGGTGTCCCCCGGAGAAGTGAAAAGAAAAAAAAAAAAAAACAAAAACAGTGTCACATGACTATAATATCAATGAGTCACTGTTGGAATCAGCCAACTCATACAAATACCTGGGTGTAACACTTTCTAGGGAGTGATTTATTTATTTGTTTATTCATCCGTAGAACAATATACATTGCATGGATGTCATCAAATGTTTGTACAATATTTCTTATGAAATAAACACGTCTCTTTACAGGATATACAGCTCCTATACATAGTTCTACTTTTCTAATCATGTCAAGTTAAATTTGTTACGCAGTACAATGTTCATGAACATTAGTCTATAGTCATTTTAAATATTCATCTGCAGTTTAATAGCTACTATCTAGTAAATATTTTTTTAGCCTTTGACTAAAGGTGTGGGGATCATTTACGTCTTATTTCTAGTGGTAATCTGTTGTACAATTTAATACCATGATATAATACACTATTTTGAGTTTTTGACATGTTTCTTCTGTTTAGATGTAAACAGTGTCTGGATTTGGTTCCATGGTCATGAATTATGCTGTTTGTGGTATACAGATTAATGTTTTTCCTTATATACATTATGTTTTGATAAACATATTCATACAGAACTGTCAGAATTTCTAACTTTTTGAACAACTCTTTACAGTGTGCCCTCACACTGCTATTTGTTACTATTCGAACAACTCTTTTCTGTATCTTGAAAATAGTTTGTATGTTTCCAGCACTTACAACCCCCCCCCCCCCCCAAAGCATTATCCCATAACTGAGGACTGAATGCATATAACCAAAGTAGGCTACTTTGAGGTATGAAATATTGCACACTGGTGCAAGGATTTGCAGGGTGTAACATGCTGAAGATAACCTCTTTGCTAAAATTCTCAGATGCTCTGTCCATTTTAGCTGACAGTCTACATTCATCCCCAAGAATTTGCTGTCTATTATACAATCAAGTACCTCATTGTTTACTTTCAGTGTAATGTCAATGGGTTTTTTATTTAGTCAGAAGTTTATACAGTTTGTCTTTTTGACATTTAGAGTTACTTTATTCTTTAGTGAACAGTTGTGGTTGTCTCTGAGAGCTTCTTTGGATTTTTCTATTAACAGTGTTGAACTTTCGTCTGTAATCACTACAGTGCTGTCATCAGCAAATAGTATTTTTTCCCCATGCCTGAACCCTTTGAAAAATCCAACAAAATGCCTGTTGCCTTCTCGCCCTTGTCTAATGCTTCTAGTACAACTTTGGTAAACTGCACTATAGCTCTCTGTGTACTTTTTGTGGTCCTGAAACCAAATTGTTCATTGCAGAGAAGGTTAAATTTTTCTAGGTAGTTCATTAGTCTATTTTTCATTATGGTTTCTATTATTTTGGAAGTAAAAGATAACAAGGAAATTGGTCTGTGGTTTTCTACATTTTTTGCATCGCCATTTTTTTAGTACTGGTATTACTTTTGCTTGTTTCAAGTATTCAGGAATGCAGCCAGATCTGAAAGATTCATTAATTATTATTGTTAATGGGGTTTTTATGTTGTGTATACATTTCTTTAGCACACTGACTGGGATCTCATCTAACTCTGTGGATTCTTTTATTCTTTAGATGGTGTATCACCTGTGCCACCTCTTGCTCTGTTTTTGGAAAGAGCACCATTGAGTGTGGTGGCTGGTCCTGTTGGTGTAGAACATGTATGCCTGGAAATTTCTCTTGCAATTTCTTAGCAATCCCACCAAAGCATTCATTTACAAAGCTTGCTAGTCCCTTTGGGTTGCTGGTTTCAACATTTTTGCTTTTACTCTGTTTTTCCAGATTTTTTGTCCATCATTTGCTGTCTCCTGTTTAATTATGTTCCAGATTGCTTTAGTTTTGTTATCTGCCTTCAGTAATGTTTTGCCATTTGTAAGGGTTTTTTTTTCAGCTAGCAATACTTTTCTGTAAGTTCTCCTGTAATTTTTGTAGAACTCTAAAAAAGCTAGGTCAGTCTATTTTTGATGGATGCGAGATACCTTAGGGCTTTGAGGATTTTTTGATGTATGCGAGGTACCTTAGGGCTTTGAGGATTTTTTGATGGATGTGAGATACCTTAGGGCTTTGAGGATTTTTTGATGCCTCTGGTCACCCATTTATTTATTTTATTCTTTTTTGCTCCAACTGAATGCAGTGTTTTGGGGAATGCTTCCTCAAATTTTAGTTTAAATACTGTCATGAACTCATTAAACATTTTGTTTACATTTGTTTCTGCTTTCTTTCTATGTCTGTTGCTACATGGTCTATTATTGAGGAAGATTGTTTGATCACTAGTTGCACAGTTAATGAGTGATGTTACGCCATAGCTGCAGAGAATGTTCAAGCAGGTACAACTAAGATCATCTGATTTCATTGTGTTGATGTTTAAATCCCCACATATGATGATGTTCATTTTTGGACAAGTTACCTATTCTAAGCTCTGAGTTTTGAGAAAAAATGTCCATATTACCATTGGGGGATCCATATATAAAAATACAATTAATTTTTTTATAAGCTGTTTTCTATTATTTCAACCGCTGATAGTTCAAAATGTTTGTCTTGAACTTTATTCTTTATGGACCGTATATTTTGGTGAAATACAGTTAAAAATTTGGTTCTACTTATTGTGGTGGAATGGAATGATTACATAGACTCAGTCGTGGGTAAAGCAGGTGGTGGACTTCAGTTTATGGGTAGGCCTAGTGTACTGGGGAGGTGAAATCAGTCTACTAAGAAGATAGCTTACAAACCACTTACGTTAACAGTTCTAGAATACTGCTGTAGTATGTGTGACCCGTATCAAATAGGACTGACAAAGGATATTGAGCGTATACAGATAAGGGCAACACAAAAGGTCACAGGTTGGTTTGATTGTGGGGCAGAGAGAAGGAACTGAGCTGAAAGACTTGAAGATACATGTAAACTAGTCTGAGACAGTCTATTAATAAAGTTTCAAGAAATGACTTTAAATGATGATTCTTGGAATGTATTATGTCCCCTATGTATCACTTACATAGGGATTGTGAGGATAAGGTTAGTATAATTACTGCATGAACAGAGGCATTCAAACAATCCTTCACACACTCGATACGCGAATGAAACAGGAAGAAACCCTTTAACTGCTTCCCTCTGCCAAGCACGTCATTGTTTGCAGAGTATAGACATAGATGAAGAAATATAAAAATTTTGGGTGCCCCTGCTTGTACATTTATGAACTGAGCCCCGAGTTATTCATAGACAGTTTTAATTAATACAGCACTAGGAACAACCGTAATTTCTTGCTTCCCATTCAAAGCTATATGCAAAAATCCCAGAATACCTGTGCATGGTAATAGTATTCTAAAAAGGAAACAAATCCACAGCATGGCGCTAGGACCACTGGAACAAAAGCTACAAAAGTTGTTACTACAGAAATGCAATTATTCCTAGAGGACTTCCTGAATGATAATGTGAAAATCTGAGCAAGAAAGCAAATGGTTGTTAATTAAGCTTAGTTTTATGTCAGATAAACAACTGCAATAGTTAAGTTTTTTACATTAATGTTACTGTATATTGTTCCAGTAATGCATTTTAATTGTATTGCAGTGTTGACAAGTCTCCTGTACATTAAAATCTATGATTTAACTCTTTATGCTATGGGACAATAAAAGTTCTGATTCTGTTAGTTACTCTTGGGCTTATTTTTTCGTTGAAAGTATGCAGTAAGTCCATTAGTGTCAGTTTTCTTTATTTTTCCTGGTACCCTTATGCAGATCCTCAAGAAATATTAAATAACCATAATCTTTGGAAGTTCATGGATTGTGCCTTCTAGCTGTTCAAAGAGCATTTTTTTATCACAGTTTGCTGATCAGTACAGACCTGATACATAGCATGACATCCCTGCAATTTTTATTTCCACTGCAGTAGCTTCAAAGCTCATTTCTCTAGCATATTCTGTAGTACGTTGCCAGCAATACGTTATAAAACACGCTCTCTGCACTCTTAAGGACTCGGCAACGAATCTCTTAGGAAAATCACTTCTGAAGAACGACAGCCGTGAATCTTACTAGCGTAACTTGTTGCGTTTTACTCTCATGTTTGAGACCTCCGACAGAATCCCGGTTTCAAGCAGACGAAAATATACACTCTTGAGATATAGTTCGCTCGTGTGTTCACCTATGCAGGTACTCAATAACGGGTCGAAAATTTGGTAACGTCGTCAGGAAACGCACGTCTAAAGATTTTGCTGTTGCAGATTCAACTAAAATGAAAACATAATGCGGTTCTTCCAGGAGACATTGATGCCAGTGTGCGTAGAATACAAAATTGTACATAGAAGCGTGATGAATGAATTTTAAGATTGCGCGTGTTCCATGCAGGAGGTGGCAACTCTGCTTGCTATACCGAAGTGTTAAAGTCTGTTCAGCAGTAATCTTGATTGTTTTCCATGTATGAAAATTTCCATTTCTTCCATTACGTTCAGTAATTGTTCATGCACATATTATCCTCTATTTCATGCCACATGTTTTTCTTCATCCAAATGTGTACCGAACCCGCTTTTATTTTGGTTTCGTGTTCTCAGAAACGAGTCTAAGTTCCTTACCGGCTGCCTAAAACAGAACTTTTCACACTTTTAGAATTTAGATTCTAAATTTTTGTTGCTGTAGTTACCAACTTTTTGGCGAACCCTTGAAACAACTGTACCTTTCGTATGAAATACAATGTTTATTTTCGTCTTTCTGAAGGCTTGCTCAATTCTATCGCAGAACGCAACGCTGTATGACACAACACAAACTTCTTCCCCTCCGAGTCTTTGTCTCCTTGTCCCGTGTTTTTGACTTTAGTTTGTTATAAAGATTCGTTACATCACAATCCTTATCAGATTACTTGTTTAATCACATTTTAAATTCATCCACCTCGTCGTTCTAGGTGAATACTAGTTTTAACATCCCGTCGATCATGACTCTGAAGTATGCTTATTTCTGCTTTTTAGGGTGAAGGTATTTCGTATTTATTATTGTGTCAGTAAATGTAGCCTTCTTCAATGTGCTAATCTTTTGCCTTCCGTCTTTCAGGTAACAAATTCGAGCAATTTCTACCGGTACTTCCAGCTTGACTACGACTTTATTTTTTCGTACGTCCCACTGATACTTTCTGCTACGTCATATTTCATTTTAGTCACTTTTGTACATTAGTATGTCTACGTAAGGTCTATAATAAATTTTTTAGCTTACGTCAGGATATTGTTACAAATTTACCTTTTAACTCATTTTTGAATATCACAGCTAAAGTACCAGACGAACTATTTGCCCCCATTCCGAATCAACCCTTCAGACAAAAGTTTCGAAGTTAAATTTAAAATAAATGATAATGCAAGTTTTAAATTCTTTCTTAAAAACGAATTATTACAGACGTTATATAGATATAATACTGTACAAAGGGACGAAAAATTAAATACGTGAGGTAGCAGAAAGAGAGTGGCATGGACGAAAGGCATAAGTTCACAGTCGAATTGGAAGAAGGAAGTATCTGTACAAGTTTTTGTATCTGAGGTTAACTAAGGCAGATTGAAAGCATAAAATTAGTATAAAGGAAGGCGGCGGCTAATGACACGATTATAAATGCGAAATTCTGTCACCGCAGAAAGCAGAAATAAGCTTACTGTAGGACATAAACAATGGGATGATCAAATTACGGTACCACTCACCCATAACGATGAAGTGGAATAACTTAAAATGTGATTAAACAAGTAGCCAGGAAAAACAGATACAAGGAATGTGACGTAACGAACCTTTTTAACAAGAGAAAGTAAAAACTACGTGACAAGGAGACAAAATCCAGAGAGCAAGAATTTATTGCTATGTCATACAGCGTGGCATTTTGCGATATAATAACGCAGGCCTTCAGAAAAACAAACGGAAAATTGTATTTCAAAGGAAAGGTACGGTACAACTGGTTCTAGGTTTCACCACAAAACTGGTAACAGCAGCAACAAATATTTAGAATCTGGCGTCTCCAAGATAAATCGCGAAGATTTTAGGCAAAGTGGAAGGAAAAAGAGTCGTTTTGGGGTACATACGTATTTGGAGGATTTTTCAGAAAAGGTAATAATAAATATACAGGATAACACGGAAGTGTTGCATAGGCACCAAAGGACATTTACTGAACCTACTGGTACAAATAGAAATTTACGTACACAGAAAGCAGCAACAGGATTTTAACTTTGATACTTATGTTGACGTATGTAGGGACCTAATAGGTTGAGCAACGGCGAGCGCAGCAACAGCTTGACGTACTGTCGTGTGTGGCAGCCGCGAGGACTTCACGTCTTCTTCCGCAAGCTCCACCACAGGAAAACAAAACCGTCTTTCAGTGAAGCCACGAGTCGGCGCCACTTACATTCCACACCGAAAGTGTCATCGACTATAGAGATTATAATTAATTGTCACTGTCTTGTTAATTATCTTACAGTTACGGTTTCGTTCAGTTGTTTTGTCATGCTGAAAAGTTGCGATTAATGGATCTGATGTCACTTTTAAAACTTTTTATTCTGACTTTAATACAATTAAGTGTTATTTACTTTGCCAGGCTAGGCGCTTTCTGTTATTACTCCTTACGCGTCTCATGCGGATTTTAAGTATGAATTTTATTTCCACATATTTTATGTCAGTTGACGTTTTATTGTCAGACGCTCATTTTGCCACAAGAAGTAATTTTTATTAATGACTAAACACACTGCATTTATTGAATTTACGATACTGGTTGCTCATGTACCATTGCATTAGTGCCCTCTACTGGCAGTTATTTGTATAAATACGGAACGCATCCAGTCCATCACTGGCACTTACTTTGCATTTACAGACGTGTATATTATCATTGCTATTTCTGTCAGCATATACCTATGGTATGCATGGCTGCTAATCATGTTAATAGTCTTTTATTTGTTTCATGAATCAGTAGGTCTGCTGCAGATTTTTGTTTCAGCTAAACGCACTTTAAGTGGTTATACTGCTGTTCCACCCCACCATAACAGGTCTGATGATAGTAGGGGCTGAAACCAGGAATTGTGACACACAACTTATGTAATCCAGATATACCTTTTATAAATGAAGTGCCATAGTATGATCTGTCATTCGTTAATGTTGAATCCATACATTACTGGTAGAGAGATACAAAACATGTGGTAAGAGCTAAAACAAGGGCCTCTTTCGGGAAGAGCTGGGAGAGCTACTGTAGGTGCAAGGGGCCTGCAGGTAAAAGATACGGATAGTGATTCGAAGTGTTGGCATCCTCTTTGTATCAGAGGCGTTAAGTTATCTAAACCCCTGTCTAGACTGTATGTTAGTGATCCCTAAAGTTGTTTCTGGACTACCTCATTTGCAAGTTAGTCAGCAGAAATGTGGGGTGACGTGACAGGCACCTGTGGCAGCAACCAGTCAGATTCAAAAACAGGACTGTTGTCGACACTAACACTCAGTTACAGGTACTATAGTAACTGTGGATAATGCTGGTTTCACAAAATCAGCAGTATTGCTTAGTTGAAAGGGGGGTAGCAGCATGCAGTAACCAGTTGATGCTGGTGCCGACTGCCAAAACTTTGGTGTCTTAGAAGGGGCAGACACCCTCATATGGCGACTCTTCTGTAGGCTGGTTTCCAACCTTTCATTGGATCTAGGTGTGCATTCTGACATGGATTTTGACACATGTGGTTTAAGTTCGACATAGCTCAGGATGACAAGTCCTTCAAAAATTAGAACGTCTTAACTGCATTTAATTTTAAGCTGCGTAATAATTGGATACTAAATCTCCATATTGTTTGTTCTACGTGAGTTTCATCTATAATGCTTTCTGAATATTGAAAAATGTGGAGTTGCCTGTTTGCCAAGAGACTACATTAAGCCGTAGACTGTTAATATCACCACTAAAGATGAATGTTCGCAATTAACTTCTCAAGCTGTTCAAAGTTAATTTATCACCCTTGTTAAACATATTTAACTACCTTTCTCTATAAACTCCAATGACTTGTAATGTAGAATGATTTTTGTAATCATGGATTTCTGTCCCTACACTGGCTGGATCAAAAAGTTTGAGGAAGTATGTTCTAAATCGATACATTATTTCCATTGCAAATAGGTTAGCTAATCGACTGATAGATAATTTTCAAAATATATTTATAGTGGCCCCAAGAAATTTCATTCTTCACTCTGTTTCTAAATGTTAGTGTCTGCCACTATCAACAAAGCATAATCAAAAAATGTTGTCTTCAGTCCTGAGACTGGTTTGATGCAGCTCTCCATACTACTCAATCCTGTGCAAGCTTCATCATCTCCCAGTACTTACTGCAACCTACATCCTTCTGAATCTGCTTAGTGTATTCATCTCTTGGTCTCCCTCTACGATTTTTACCCTCCACGCTGCCCTCCAATGCTAAATTTGTGATCCCTTGATGCCTCAGAACATGTCCTACCAACCGGTCCCTTCTTGTCAAGTTGTGCCACAAACTCCTCTTCTCCCCAATTCTGTTCAATACCTCCTCATTAGCTACGTGATCTACCCATCTAATCTTCAGCATTCTTCTGTAGCACCACATTTTGAAAGCTTCTATTCTCTTCTTGTTCAAACTATTTATCGTCCATGTTTCACTTCGATACATGGCTACACTCCATACAAATACTTTCAGAAATGACTTCCTGACACTTAAATCTATACTCGATGTTAACAAATTCCTCTTCAGAAACGCTTTACTTGCCATTGCCAGTCTACATTTTATATCCTCTCTACTTCGACCATCATCAGTTATTTTGCTCCCCAAATAGCAAACCTCCTTTACTACTTTCAAGTGTCTCATTTCCTAATCTAATTCCCCTTAGCATCACCCGACTTAATTCAACATTCAAAAAATGTACACATGGTATTTTAATACTTAATCTGTAGTGTTCTAGTGCTCCAATATTTGATGCTGCTGGGGAACAGAAACAAGTTACTGCATGTGACCCATGTTTCATCCTTATCTTCGTCCAGATTATCTCAAATTTTGCTACCAGAGGAGCTGCTTACATTGTGTAATGGACACCTACCCTAGTCAAGGGGGCTGGAAAAACTGCACCTGATAATGCGGACTAGAAATCTGCATCAAATATATTCATAGAATTGACAGATTATGTCAAAATGAGAGAATGCTGTCAGTCCTGGGTGTGACCTTGTAACTTGCAAACTCTGTTTCAACTTTGGGTTTGTGAGCAGCTGTCTTCACCACTTAAGCTGGGCTCAAAAGTCGGTGAAGTGTGGCCTTGAATCCTGGTGACAAGCATCTTTGCTGTAACGTGAACCAACACTTGCAGCCTGCTGCTTCCAGTGCATTCAGCAGCTACCATTAGCATCTCATCCATATCCCTCATGGAATCCCCCCGCCTCAAATGTACCGAGTCTTTCCTGACATGACTATTTATGTGAGAGCTTCCATCGTCCATAAAACATTGAGGCTCTGTGTCAACCAGTCTCGTCATTTGTACACAACTCCAAGTTGTCTTGCAGGAAGATCAGGTCAGGTCAGATCAGCCCATCCCCAGTTCCATCAGGTGAAGTAGTCCCTCCTGACTCGTGGGTCTTTTTTGCAGTAGTCAATACCTCAGGCATTTTGTCAGAAGGAGAAAGTGCTTCCATGTGTAGCAAGCACCAGAATTGTCCGTTACCAGAAGAAAGAACGGCTGGTTTTTATGCTGTGAAACACAGAGTAAAATGGTGATGGTGATAGATATTTTCATGTACATCTCGTAACGTGCACACCACT
The DNA here is from genome assembly GCF_021461385.2 of Schistocerca piceifrons. NCBI lineage: Eukaryota > Metazoa > Arthropoda > Insecta > Orthoptera > Acrididae > Schistocerca > Schistocerca piceifrons. The sequence continues at coordinate 96,763,170 of NC_060145.1, read as the reverse complement.
TTGTCACCTGCAGAAAGTTAATCTCCTAGATCCAAACCCAGCTAGTACAGTCCCTTAGCATCTTCCTTTGTCAGGTACGAGGACTAATGAGGGAGGTGAAAGAATCTCAGATATACACCCTGTAATGATTTTGCACAAGTATTGTGGTTGCCGTAGGTGATGGTCAAAGCAGCTTATTTTTGGATTGATTGGTTAGTGTTTGCCAGCCTCTTTTCTATGCTGTCTTATCTACCAAGGAAAGAATGGAATAAAGCAGTATGTGCACACAACTGCATAACATACTGCTGCTTATTTGTGTGCATCCAAGTTTGATTATTGAGATGTGTGATCGTATTCTATTCAGAAAAGTTAATACAGGGTAAGGCGGATGGGTTGGATGGAACAAGGTAACACTGTCAGTAATATAGACAATTTTTCTCATAACTTCTCCCCCTCTTTAATTTGCAAAGATTGGGAATAATGATGTAAAATTTTGCATTTAACCTACCTCAGTTTGATGGTGCTTATAAATGTGGCATTTAGTGTAATATCTTCTTGCAGGAAGAGGCATCAAAGGGTGAAGGACACCGAGATAGAGAAAAGAGGGAAGGAGGACCTGACACAGGAGGGAACTCTCAGCTGTCTACCTCAAAAGGTGAATCGCAAGATGCAGGTAGTGGCGGCGGCGGGAGCGGTAGCAGAAGTGGTAGAAGAGGACACGGGTCGACATCAGGTGGGGTGGATCAGCCATCCCCTTCACAGTCCATCACACCTCAGGCCTCACTTTCGCTTTCTATCAGCTCAAAGTTGGCACGTGAGCTTGTGGCAGGCTCAACAAAGCAGTTACGCAGACCTACCCATGTAGTTCGACCCGCACCTTCACCACCAGTTGCTGCACCTGTTACGGACCCTGTATTACATCCAACTGTGCTTGTAAAAGTTTTCAGGTATGTGGTGAAAGCTAGTCATTAATGACAGTGTTCTAGAATTTGAGATGACATAACATTTTTAGAATGAATGTGGTGAACAAGCTTAAGCAACCAGCATTCTCTTCATCTACAAAAGCTTGTAGAAAATAAACGAAAGTCAGCACCTGGGGTAAATAGAAAGATAAGGACAGAGCAATTAGCAGTGGAATGCTGTGATGCATGTTATCTTAGCCTTGATATTACCTAAAAATATTAACATTGTTTGCTGCACTGAGATAAAAGAAAACAATTTTGTTTTTAGTGGGTACGTACTACATGGTTCAAACTCATTGTTTAAATCTGCCTGTAGCTCTCCCGTAACTATCCCAAAGTTTGCAGTTCTCACTGTAATGGATAAGGCAGGATGACTGTGGAAGGTGCAGTGTGGTGTGCATTTCAGCAAGTTTTATGAGCAACATATTCTAGTAGTTTGTGGCACTTCCTTTCCTTTGCCAACAGCGATGTATCGTGACTCTGCGAACTCTTGACTGTCACCTGCAGCTCAGTATTTTTAATACTAAGTATTTGAATTTACACTAGGAAAAGAAAACTGTCATTGCACATGATGTAGCAGAAATAATTGCTGCATTTCATCCACATCCATACTCTGCAGACCACTGTGGAGCACTTGATGGAATTAGTTTCCATCGTATAACATTGGTGTTTTTTTCTAGCTGTACAATTTGTCTGGCTTGGAGGAATGACAGCTTAACTGCAGTGCAATCAAGTGTGTGATCCTGTCAGTACCATGTTTGAAAACTGTTTTCCTCTAAAAGTTACTCCAATTAAACAGAAGTCTATAATAAAACGATGGATTGCACAAAGAATAAAGATTTCCTGTAATACAAAAAGGAAAGTGTATATGTTGACCAAAAATAGCTCCAATGCTGATGATTTAGCTAAGTACAAGGAATACTGTAAAATATTAAAGTAATTCAGACATCTAAACAAATGCACTATGAGAAGAAAATAGCAATGTCAGGGAACAAAATAAAAACAATATGGGATATGGTGAAAGAGGAGACTGGTAGAACCAGAAAGGAACAGGAGCAAATAGCATTAAGGATAGATGACACATTAGAAACCGATGGGCATAGTGTGGCAAATCTATTTAACAAGTACTTTATATCCATTACTGATAGAATGGGATTGTCAGGATCAGTTCATAATGCCCTTGAATATCTGAAACTAGCCTTTACAAATAGCTTCAAGTACATGAATATGTCACTCACTTCACCAAAAGAAATAACTTCCATAATAAAATCTTTAAAAACAAAGCATTCTAGTGGTTACGATGAAATATCAACAAAGTTAATTAAGGCATGTTCTTGTGAGTTTAGTACAATTCTAAGTTACTTGTGTAACCAATTATAACTGGGACATTTCCTGACTGGCTAAAATATGCAGATGTTCAGCCTCTATTCAAGAAAGGGGATAAATAGATGCCATCAAACTACAGACCAATTTTGCTTTTGCCAGCATTCTCAAAAATTTTAGAAAAAGTGATGTACAGGCAGCCTTTCAACCATCTGACCACAAATAACATATTATCAAGAACACAGTTTGGATTTCTGAAGGGTTCTGATATCGAGAAGGCTATTTACACCTACAGTGAAACTGTATTTAATTCAGTAAACAACAAATTACATGCAGCAGTTATTTTCTGTGATTTGTCAAAGGCATTTAATTGTGTGAACCACAACATCCTTTTAAATAAATTAGAATTCTATGGTGTCACGGGCAGTGCTGTAAAATGGTTAGTCATACCTCGCTAACAGGAAAAAAAAGGGTGTCAGTGCAAGGGACTATTGAATTGAGTCGCTCTGGGGACTACTCCCGATTTTTATCCAAAACTTCCTGTCGCTCTGTACTTTCTGTGTCCAAGTTGGAGACTCCCATAATTCCATCCATATCCAGGAGAATGGAGTCCCGTAGGGCTCTGTATTGAGTGTCTCTCTATTTTTAGTGGCCATTAATGGTCTAGCAGCAGCTGTCGGGCCCTCTGTCTCACCCTCTCTGTATGCAGACGACTTCTGCATCTCGTACTGTCGCTCCACTACTGTTGTTGCTGAGTGGCGCCTTCAGGGAGCCATCCACAAGGCGCAGTCACGGGCTCTAGCCCACGGCTTCCAGTTTTAAGCCGCAAAGTCGTGTGTCGTGCTCTTCTGTCGGTGTCGTACCATTCATCCGGAACCCGCTCTTTATCTTAATGAGGATCCACCCACATTAGTGGAGACATATCAATTCCTAGGAGTGGTTTTTGACACTCAATTGACTTGACTCCCTCATCTTTGTCAGCTTAAGCAGAAGTGTTGGCAGCACCTCAATGCCCTCCATTGCCTGAGCAACACCATTTGGGGCGCAGAGCAATGTACACTGATGTAGCTCTATAGAGCCCTTGTCCAATCCCGAATTGACTATGGGAGTGTGGCTTATGGTTCGGCAGTGCCTTCAGCATTGCATTTACTTGACTCTGTGCACCACTGTGGGGTTTGATTAGCAACAGGAGCTTTTAGGACGAGTCTGGTGACCGGTGTACTGGTGGAGGCTGGCGTCCCTCCACGGCAGATCAGACATGTCCAACTGCTTGCCAGTTACGCATCACACATTCATAGTTCCCCTGAGCATCCAAATTACCGTCTCCTTTTCCCGCCCATGGCAGTCCATCACCCGCATCGGCGGCCCAGTTTGGGGCTAACGATTGCGGTTCACGTGCGGTCCCTTCTCTCCGAACTGGTGTCCTTCCCTTTTCCACCTTTACTTGTGGTCCGTTCACGTACGCCTCCATGGTGTACGCCTCGCCCGCATCGTTATCTGGACCTTTTGCGTGGCCTTAAGGTCCCCGTTAACCCTGCTGATCTCCACTATCACTTCCTCTCGATTCTTGATGTGATGTGTTCCGTTGCTCTGGAGTGGTTTACACTGACGGCTCCAATGGCTGATGGTCACGTAGGCTTCGCATATGTTTATAGAGGACATATTGAGCAGCACTCCTTGCCAGTTGGCTGCAGTGTTTTCAATGCAGAGCTGGCAGCCATATCTCGTGCTCTTGAGTACATCCGCTCATGCCCTGGCAAGTCATTTCTCCTGTGTACCAACTCATTGAACAGCCTACAACCTATCTACCAGTGCTACCCTCTCCACCATCTGGTAGTGTCTATTCAGGAGTCCATCTGTGTCCTGGAACAGTCCTGCTGTTCCGTGGTGTTTGTGTGAACCCCAGGACACGTCGTAATCCCCGGTAACGAACTTGCTGACGGGCTGGCCAAACAGGCGATGCGGAAACTGCTTCTGGAGGTAGGCATCTCCGAAGCTGACCTACGTTCTGTCTTACACTGATGGGTTTTCCAGCTTTGGGAGATGGAATGGCATAACAGCATGCACAACAAGCTGCGTGTCATTAAGGAGACTATGAATGTGTGGAAATCTTCCATGCTGGCCTCTTGCAGGGAATCAGTTGTCCTCTGCTGGCTCCACATTGGCCATACATGGCTAACACAAGGTTACCTACTCCATTGCGATGACCCACCTCAGTGTTGCTGTGGCTCCCAAATGACAGTCATCCACCTCTTGCTGGACTGCCCACTTTTAACTGCTCTGCAGCAGACTTTAAATTTTCCCAGCACCCTGCCTTTGGTGTTGGGCGACAATGCCTCTACAGCAGCTTTAGTTTTACATTTTGTCTGTGAGTGTGGGTTTTATACTTTTATGTTGGTTTTAGCGCATGTCCTTTGTCCCTCCATGTCCTCCACCCTAGTGCTTTTAGGGTGGAGGTTTTAATGTGTTGCAGAGTGGCTGGCCTTCCCTTTTTATTCTCATGGTTGGCCAGCCACTGTAATCTGCTTTCATGTCTTATTCTCGTCTGTTTCTAGCGTCTCGGTTGTTTTCTTGTCCTCTTTTGTTCCTTTCAGTGTTTGTTGCCTTCCCTTCGTTCTTGTGGCTTTTCCTTTCTTTCCGTTTTGTGTTATATGTTTCGTCTGTTTTATTCTCACACTTATGGCATTGTTTTATTAGGCCCATGGGAGCGATGAACTCATAGTTTGGTCCCTTCTCCCATCTCTAAACCAACCTACCAACCTACCTACCTACCTACCTATAATTGAGGTCCATTCATCTACACCTCTGTGGTGTAAACCTAGACCGGAGCTTCACCTGAACCTTTCACGTGGCCCTGAGGAGTTAACCCCGCAGCTCCCCGCTGCCACTTCCTCTAGATTCTTGACATGTACCAAGGCCACGAAGTGGTTTACACTGATGGCTCAATGGCTGATGCTCACGTTGGCTTCACGTATGTCCATGGAGGACACATTGAACAGCATTCCTTGCCTAATGGCTGCAGTGTTTCCACTGTGGAGCTGTTGGCTATATCTCGTGGTGTTGAGCACATCTGTTCATGCCCTGGGGAATCATTTCTTCTGTATACTGAATCCTTGAGCAGCCTACAAGCTATCAACCAGTGGTATACTCATCATCCGTTGGCAGTGACCATCCAGGAGTCCATCTATACCCCAGAATGGTCCAGTCATTCCATGATATGGACCCCAGGTTATGCTGGAATCTCAGGCAACGAACTTGCTGATAGGCTGGCCAAACAGGCTGCGCAGAAACCGCTTATGGAGATCGGCTTCTCTGCAACTGACCTGCGTTAAGTACTACGCTGCAAGGTTTTGTGGCTTTGGGAGACGAAATGGCTTATCTCTGCATGTACAACAAACTGTGTGCCATTAAGGAGTCTACGAACGTGTGGCAGTCCTCCATGCAGGCCTCTCTCAGGGACTCTGTGGTTCTCTGCCAGCTCCGCATTGGCCGCGCTTGGGTGATACACGGCTACCTCCTGCGCCGTGATGACCCACCTCAGTGTCGGTGCGGCGCCTGGCCAACAGTGGCCCATATCTTGGTGAGCTGTCCTTGTTTGGCTGCCCTGTGATGGACTCTTCAGTTGCCAGACTCGTTGCCATTAATTTTTGCTGAAAACGCCTAATCGGCTAATTTAGTTTTACATTTTATACATGATAGTGGGTTTTATCATTCTATATAAGTTTTAGCACATGTCCTTTATCCATTTGTGTTCTGCACTCTAATGCTTTTAAGGTGGATGTTTTAATGTGTCGTGGAGTTACTATCTTTTCCTTTTTGTTCTTGTGGTCGGCCAGCCATGGTCGACTGCTCTCTTGTTTTCACCCCTTCTACCTATTTCTTGCATCTCTCTGTGGTTTTTTTTCCCCATAGTAGTGTTGGTTGTCCTGTCATTCTTCTGGTTCTCCCTTTCTCCTGTTATTGTCCTGTGTCTCCTTTTTCTTTTTTCCCTTGTGTAATTATTTTACTGGGAACAAAGGACCGATGACCTCGCTGTTTGGTCCCCCCCCCCCCCCCCCCTCCACACCTCTTTTAAACCAACCCAACCCAACCCAACCCAACCCCCTGCCACCACCAGCCAGAAGGCCCTCATGTTGGCCATTCCGCAGAGCCAGATGGCCTTTATAATGTCTGATGTGCACTTGGATACCCCTCTCTAATTGCATTGAGGTGGTTGTGCAAGATGTCTGACACTATTCTTCAAGCTGCGCACACTGCTACTCCCCCTATCCCCAGGTGCTCACATCAACTGGTAACATGGTGGGGCAAGGATGTAGCAGTCACTATCCAGGACTGCCAATGGGCACTGCAACAATTTAAGCGACACCCTCCACAGAGTAACCTTATTGCTTTCAAGTGTCTCTGTTCTAAGGCCTGTTAACTTTTTAAACAGAGTGAAAAGGAATGCTGGGAGAGCTATGTTTCCTCATATGCCTGATCACAGGTTTGGTCCAAGCTCCACAGCCTCCTGGGCTGCCAGTGGCAATCAGCTGTCCAAGGTCATATCCTACGGGGTGCTCTGTGCACTGATCCACTGGTCCTTGCAGAATACCTCGCAGCACACTTTGCAACAGCATTGGGGTCCTCTTACTATCCTGCTACCTTTCTCCAATAGAAATGAGGAATTGAAGAAGCCTCCTGTTTCAACCCCCACTTTGCTGAAGTCTATAATGAACCCTTCATTGAATGGGAATTCTTGCAGGCTCTTACCTCTTCACATGACTTGGCCTTAGGCCCAGATTCCGTCCACAACCAGATGGTCCAACACTTGGATGTTACCCAGAGGCAACATGTACTCAGGGTCTTCAACCACATTTGGCTCGTGGTGTGTCTTTCCCTTGCAATGGCGAGACAGCACAGTTATCCCAGTACTTAAGCCTGGGAAGAACCCAACATCTCTACATCTCTAGACAGCTACCAACCAATTAGCCTGACAAACTTTGTAAACTACTTGAGAGGATGGTTAGCTCCCGATTATGTTGGGTACTCGAATCTCAGGGCCTTTTGATCCCATATCAGTGTGGCTTCCAGGAAGGAAGATCAACAACTGACTATTTACTCAGATTGGAAACAGCAATCTGACACTCATTTTGCTAAATGCTGACACCTTGCCACGGTCTTCTTTGACCTACATAAGGCACACATAATTTTGCACTGTCACATTTTAGTTACCCTCCATGACTGGGACTTTTGCAGCTGCCTTCAGATTTTTATCAGAGTTTTTGTCCCAACGGCTCTTCTGGGTTAGTTGGCACTTCATTCAGGTCCCTTTAGATCCAGGAGAACAGTGTCCCACAGGGCTCCGGTGTAAACGTCACTCCGTTCCTTGTAGCCATCTGTGGGCTTTGTAATCTCTGTTGGGCCTCTGGTTGTCCTGGCATTGTAGGTAGACAATTTTGCATCTGGAGCAGCTCCCACTCAGTAGCGCCTGCAGAACACCAGCTCCAAGGCACCATCTGACAGACCTCTGTGTGGGCCCTTCCCCATGGCTTCCAGTTTTCTCCCTCCAAAATGCGGGCTATGCATTTTTGCCATAAACACACAGTACACCCAAATTGTGAACTTTATTTAGATAAGCAGCGCATATATGTTGTTGCACAGTTGAGTTTCTTGGGCCTTATTTTTGATAAAAAGGCTGATGTGGCTGCCCCATATTCCATACTATTATGTTAATCAGGCTTATGACTCAGTGGCTCATTCCGCTCTGAAATTGCTTGACCCCATTCATCATTATGAGATGTATCTGGCTCTAGGTGCCTTTTGCACTAGCCTGTCGACCGTCTCCTTGCAGAAGTGGGGCTGCCCCATCTAAAAATACAATGGAGCCAACTCCTGGTTTCTTACATAATTGCCATTCGACGATTCCTTGACCATCCCCTGTACCCCTTGCTGTTTGCAAATGAGGTACATATCCCTCCTGATGCTTGCCCTCGGGTGATATTGCCAGTTGGAATGCATCTCAGTTCACTCTGTCCATCTCCACTTGCTGGAATGTGCCCCGTGTATTTCCTCCATCCCCCCTCCCTTCCACTTGGGTGGTGCCTAGACCATAGATTAGAACTGACCTACTCCACGGTTGTAAGGTGTCTGTCACCACTATGATATTCTGTCGCCTTGCACGTTCCATCCTTGAAGATTTCCAGGGTGCTATCATCTTCTACACTGATGGTCCTAGAATACTTTTGTCTCTTGCTGGCATAGAACACCATCTACTGCTGGGATCTTAGTGTGTTCACAGCAGAGCTGCTAGCCATTAACATAGCCCTCCATTTTGTTATTCAGGCCTCCCGCCATGGTGTTTTGATATGTAGCGAGTCGATGAACAGCCTGAAGGCTACTCTTGTCACTGTTTGGTCTCTGCTATCTACAACCTTCCCTCTGCCCTTGTCCATGTTGCCTGCTCAGTTTTCCTTCTTTGGGTCCCAAGTAATGTGGGCATCCCAGGGAATGGACTGGCTGACCATTTGACTTGAGGGGCAGATACTAGCCCCACTCCATTTCCATTCTTGAACCCAGGTGCATATGTGCAGGTACAAATCAAAAATCTCTTTGCCCTAAAGTGGAATGACATCTGTTGCACTACTGCTCTCAGTATTACTATCTGTACACAATCAAGGAGACTACTGCAGTTTCCCCCCTGTGGGTTTGGGGGGTCAGAATAGGCCCGCGGTATTCCTGCCTGTCGTAAGAAGCGACTAAAAGGAGTCTCAAATGTTTCGGCCCTTCTGTGATGGTCCCCCGTCGGGTTTGACCTCCATATCTCAAAATTCTTCCGTAGAGCGAGCTGATTGGGGAAGGGCGCCTTACTTGGTGCATGGTGTCCATCTTGCATTGAGACATTTCGCCAGATTATTTGTCGTTGCATTGCAGTCCTGCCCGCTCTCCATCTCTTGGGCATGGATACGTTCCTGCATGCACTTTCTACCATGCGATGTGCAGCGCCACTTTCTGCACTGACGGCGACCATGGGCTACATGTCACCTAAAATCCAGCACGGTGGCCAGTCCGTTGTGGTGAGGCCACCATGTACCCTGTTGGTTGTAGCCCCCTGACAACACAGGGATCGCTCTACTGATGCCTGCGCCCTCAACTCCCCACTTATGCCAAGGAGTAGATGCCCATCTCCATGGGGCATCAGTACTCCCAGCAATGGCCATCCTGCCAGGTGGCCCTTGCTGTGGCTGGGTGATGCCCATGGAGAGGGCCTTGGTCGGAGTAGGTGGTATCAGGGCAGATGACACACAATGAAGCATGGCACATCTTCTCTTGCTGGTGGCCAGCCACCAGCAGTATCTAAGTGTTCGAGGGCTCACTTTAAAGCTAATGTGTATGACCCCAAATCGTTCGCCTCCCTGGCCACACCGTCGGAGGAACGAAAGGCTGTGAATGACAGTTAAATGTATTTGCCCCGATATCTTGTCTGTACCAGAGCTGATGGCGAATCCTTTGTGTCTGTGAAGCCTCAGTTCTTTGTAGAGCATTTAGAGGACAAGTTCGGGGAGGTGGAGGGCTTGTCCAAAATGTGGTCAGGGTCAGTCTTGATATAAACAGCATCCTCTGTCCAGTCAAGAGCCTTGCTCGCTTGTATGAAGCTGGGAATGTTTGTTACTATCACCCCACATGAAAGCTTAAATATGGACCAGGGCATTGTTTTCCACAGAGATCTTCTTTTACAGTCCGATGACGAGCTGCGTGCCAACTTAGAGCAATGAGGTGTCCATTTCGTCTGGCGCATCCCCTGGGGTCCAAGGAATCATCAAGTTGCCACCGGTGCCTTCATCTTGGCCTTCGAGGGTGACACATTACCTGAGAAGGTCAAGGTGATGGTCTACTGTAGTGACGTCAAGCCATATATCCCTCCCTCGATGCAGTGCTTCAAGTGTTGGAAGTTCGGCCATATATCTTCCCGCTGTGCTTCCAGCCTCATGTTGTGATTGTGGTCGACCATCCCATCCTGATGCTCCATATGCCCCACCTCCCATCTGTGTCAACTGCGGAGAGCACTATCTCCCTTGCTCACCGGACTGTAAGATTCTACAGAAGGAACGGAAAATAATGGAATACAAGACCCTGGATCGACTGACCTACACTGAGGCTAAGCGGAAATTTGAACGACTTCGTCCAGTATGCGTGATGTCATCTTACGCCGCCACAGTCACTCCTGCTACAGTTCCCATAGCTGCACCACATACCATCAGCACTCAGAGCTGAAGGACCACGCCTGCCCCCTTGACGGTGAGGGCCACTTCTCTCTCTGTTGCTCCCGCACCACCTACCTCGGGAGCAGCGCCCCACCAACCACCGGGGACACCAGTCCGCACTTCTAAGCTGGAGAAGCATAAGTCTTCTTTGGCTACTCTCGCTTGGAAGGGATCCCTTGGGTCACTCCCTTCTCAGGTTCCTACCAGCGGCACAGCAGACACCCACCAGTGGCTGAAGAAGCCACAGGTCGCTGGTCGTCGAGCTTTGGTCCCGGAGACTGACTCAAAAAAGCCCTCCCAGCAAGGGCAACCAAAGGAACAGCGCGAGAAATCGAAATTGAAAACCCCTAAGACCAAGGCACCTGCTGTGGCACCTACTCCACCACTACCTACAAGCTCTGCATCTGAGGATGAGGTGGAGATTCTTGCGTCCGCTGAGGACCTCAATCTCTCCGGTCCCTCGGCCGTGATGGATGTCGCTCCTGTCGGTACTCGATGGGTGGCGGCAGGTGGCCCAGCAACTTAATTTGCCTCCTCAGTCCCTTCACGCCCTTCTCAGCCATGGACAATGTCATCCTCCAGTGGAACTGCAGCGGTTTCTTCCACCATCTTGCTGAGCTCCGACAACTTCTCAGCCTTCACCCTTTCTTCTGCATTGCCTTCAAGAAACTTGGTTTCCAGCGATGCGAACCCCCGCCATCCTTGGCTATCGGGGTTATTATAAGAACCGGACAGCTTATGAAAGGGTATCTGGTGGCGTCTGCATCTATGTCCTTCACTCTCTTCACAGCGTGTCTGTCCCTCTACAAACACCTTTAGAGGCTGTTGCTGTTCAGGTGTGGACGCCTCAGGCTGTTACTGTCTGCAGCCTATATCTCCCACCAGACGGTGATGTTCCGCAGCATGTCCTGGCTGCGTTGATAGCCCAATTGCCGCCACCTTTCCTGTTACTTGGCGACTTCAACACCCATAACCCTCTGTGGGGTGTATCAGTGGCAACAGGCAGAGGCAGCACCATTGAGCGTGTATTGGCACAGCTCAACCTTTCCATTGTAAATGATGGTGCCTTCACACATTTCAGTGTGACGCATGGCACATACTCAGCCATATAGACCTTTCAATCTGCAGCCCTAGCCTCTTACCATCTGTCCAATGGAGTGTGCTTGACGACCTGTGTGGTAGTGACCACTTTCCGATCTTTCTGCCACTGCCACAGCGTCACTCTTCTGGGCACCATTGCAGATGTGCTATGAATAAGGCTGACTGGGACTTGTTCTCCTCCATTGTCACTATTGAGCCTCTTTCTAATGAAGCCATTGATGCGGTGGTTCACTCGGTCACCACTGGCATCATTACTGCCACAGAATCTGCCATTCCCCGTTCTTCTGGGTCCCCTCGGTGGAGGTCTGTGCTTTGGTGGTCGCCTGTGATCGCCGTGGTGATTAAAGATCGCAGGCGGGTGCTCCAGCGTTACAAGAGGCATCCCTCATTAAAAAACCTCATCGCCTTCAAACAGCTCCCTGTGTGGGCCCACCGCATCATTCGCCAACACAAGCGGGGGTGCTGGGAACGGTATGTCTCCACCATTGGCCTCCATCTCTCTCCATCGCAGGTTTGGGCCAAGATTAGTCGCCTCTATGGCTATCTGACCCCTGTCAGCGTCCCTGCGCCGTCACTGAAAGGGGCAGTTTGTACTGACCCTGACATAATTGCAAACCGCTTAACAGACCAATTTGCTCTCAGTTCTGCTTCTGTGAATTACCCACTGCCCTTCTGCTCTATTAAAGAGCGATTGGAACGTCGGAGCCTTTCATTTCACACCTGCCATCCCGATTCCTACAATGTTCCATTCAGTGAGTGGGAATTCCACAGTGCCCTAGCAGCTTGCCCTGATACAGCTCCCGGGCCAGATCGCATCCACTGTCAGATGCTCAAACACCTCTCAGTGGACTGCCAGCTACGCCTCCTCGACCTTTACAACCGTATCTGGGTCGAGAGTGAGTTTCCGTCGCAATTGCGGGAAAGCATTGTTATCCCCGTTTTGAAACCTAGCAAGAACCCATTGGAGGTGGACAGCTACCGCCCCATTAGCCTCGCCAACATTCTTTGCAAGTTGCTCGAACACGTGGTGAGCTGGCATTTGAGTTGGGTACTCGAGTCTTGGGGCCTTCTGGCTCCGTCTCAGGGTGGGTTCTGTAAAGGCCGCTTTGCCACCGACACTCTGGTGAGCCTGGAGTCAGCCATCTGTACAGCCTTTGCCCACCGTCAGCACCTCATCACTGTCTTTTTTGACATGCGGAAGGCGTACAATATGACATGGCGCCATTACGTGCTCTCTACGCTTCATTGTTGGGGTCTTCGGGGTCCGCTGCCGATTTTCATACAAAATTTTCTGTCGCGTTGTACCTTCCGCGTGCAAGTCGTGGCCTCCCATAGTTCCCCCTGAGTTCAGGAGAATGGGGTACTACAGGGATCTGTCTTAAGTGTCTGCCTGTTTTTAATTGCATTGCAGCTGCCGAACATCAGCCGCAGAACGCTATCCGCAAGGTGCAGTCTCGGGCTGTAGTGCATGGCTTCCAGTTTTCGTCTTCCAGTTTTCGCCTTCCAAGACCTGTGTTGTGCATTTCTGCTGGCCACGCATGGTTCACGCTGAGCCGTGGCTTTATCTTGCCGGCGAACTTCTTGCTGTGGTAGAGACACATCGGTTTTTGGGTGTGGTTTCTGATGCCTGGTTGACTTGGCTCCCACATATTCGGCAGCTTAAACAGATGTGTTGGCGGCATTTTAATGCTCTGTGATGCTTGAGCCACACCAGCAGGGGCGCCGACCAATCTACCCTCTTACGGCTCTACCAGGCGTTAATCCAGTCCCATCTGGATTATGGGAGCCTGGCTTATGATTCAGCATCCCCTTCTGCATTGCGGGTGCTGGACCCAATCCTTCACAGTGGGACCCGACTTGCCACTGGAGCTTTCCGGACCAGCCCTGTGGACAGCATACTTGTGGAGGCAGGTGTCCCTCCATTGCGGTTACGGTGCCAACGTTTACTGGCTGCAAATGCTACACATGTTTGTAGCTTGCCCAGGCATCCTAATTATCGTCTCCTGTTCCCTCAGTCGGTCATCCATCTCCCAGAACGTCGGCCCTGGTCGGGTTGAACGATCGCGGTCCACGTCAGATAGCTTCTCTCCGGGCTTGGGGTTTTCCCTCTTCCACCGCCTTTCCGGCTCCCCCCCCCCCCCCCCCCCCCCCCCTGTGTACACCCACGTGGTGTGTGCCCCGCCCATGCCTTCAGCTCCAATCGGCACAGGGCCCGAAGGACTCAGTCCCTCCAGAGGCCTTCCTCCACCGCTTTCTTTCCATCCTTGCCATGTATCAGGGCTCTGGCATTGTTTACACTGACGGTTCGATGGTTGCTGGTCGTGCCGGTTATGCTCGTACTCTAGGGGACCATTACGAACAACACTCATTGCCGGCTGTCTCCAGCGTTTTCACTGTTGAGCTGGTCACCATCTTTCGTGCCCTAGAGTATATCCGCTCCTGCTCAGGTGAGTCATTCTTTATTTGTAGCGACTCCCTGAGCACTTTACAAGCTATTGACCAGTGTTTCCCTCACTCTCATCTGGTGATGGCTCTCCAGGGCTCCCTCCATACTCTTGCCCGTTGCGGCCGCTCTGTGGTCTTTGTGTGGATCCCTGGTCATGTCGGTACCCCAGGCAGTGAACATGTTGACCGCCTGGCCAAACAGGCCACCAGTGAACCAACTCTGGACATTGGCCTCCTGGAGACTGATTTGCGAGCAGTCTTCCGCCGCAAAGTTTTCGCGCTTTGGGACGCTGAATGGCGCGATCTGCCCACACCTAATAAACTCTGTGCTGTCAAGGAGACGACTGCGTGGTGGTCAGCCATGCGAGCCATTCGCAGGGACTCAGTTGTCCTTTGTCGGCTCTGCATTGGCCACACCCGGCTGACGCACAGATATTTACTGAGCCGTGAGGACCCACCTCTCTGTCGCTGCAGGGCAGCTTTGATGGTGGTCCACATTTTGTTGGCCTGTCCGCTTTTAGCTGTGCTCAGGCAGACATTTGCACTGCCTGATACGCTCCCTGCCCTTTTAACAGATGACACTGCCATGGCAGGCTTAGTTTTGCGTTTTATTTGGGCAGGGGTATTTTATCACTTAATCTGAGTGTTTATCATTTTTTTGATAGGAGTCTGGCCTTTGGCCTATGATTTTAGACTGGGTTATTTTTAGTGTGTTTCTAGGTGGTTGGCTTTTCCTTTTTTGTCTCTGTGATCGGTCAACCACTGTCACACTCTGTGTGATTTTAGTTCCTTTTGTTTGGTCTCAGTCTGCGTCGTTTTTGTCCTATGTCGTCTGTTGTCATGTCCATTGCTAGTTTTTATTTGGTGTGGGTGTTTGAAGTTTTGGAAAAAGGGACCAATGACCATAACAGTCTGGTCCCTCTAATCCCACAAACCAACCAACCCAATGACTGCCGTTTGGTCTTTTTCCTTCTGCTCCAGTTGGAATGAGTCCATTGTCTTATGCTGTCTACATATTGGTCATACTAGACTCATCCACAGTTTCCTCTTGTTTAACGAGCCACCTTCACAATGTGGCTGTGGAGCCGGACTGATGTTATCTCATATTGGTGGAATGTCCCCTCCTTTTGGCCTTTTGTACTAAGTACAGCCTTCCAGATTCCTTGTCTTTAATATTAGTATAAGATTGTTAAGGTTGAAGTGGTCCTCAGTTTTCTATATGAAAGTGGTTTTTATTTTCAGGCTTTGCTTTACTCCTGGAGCAGGGGCAGGGTGGTTATGGGTGCGGCCTCTTTTTACATTTTCTGGGTCTGGGAGCCATGACTACTCGCCCTTGCAAAGACTGCTCTTTAATCCCTCTGTTTTTGTAGTATTTAGATTTGGCCAACCCTTTTATCCCTTCTACTGTGTGTTTTTGGCTTCCTCACTTTATATTTTGACCCATCTGACTGGATCCACCCACTTTCAGTAGACACCTTTTACGCAAGTAATTATTGAATTGCAGGACTGATGACCTCACCATTTAGTCCCATAACCCCCACCCCTCAGTCAATTGGCCAAGGTTGGCTTCTACCAGTTTTTCCATTATTCTTTAAATAATTCAAGTCAATATTTTGCAGCTGTGACTTACTAAACTAACTGTTCAGCATCCACACCAGTCAGCACCTACCTTGTTTGGAATTGGAGTAATTACATTCTTCATGGAGTCTGAAGATATTTTGCCAGTCTCGTATCTTCTATGCCAGTTGGAATAGTGACATAATGGCTGGCCCTCCTGAGAGGTTGACAGTTTTTAGGGAATGTTGCATACTCTTGAGGTCTAGTTTCAGCCTGGGTCTTCCAGTGCTCTGTCAAATTGTTCTTGCATACCATATCTCACATCTCATCTTCTTTTGTCCTCTTCCCTTTCTATAATATTGCCTCCATGTAAATTTCCCTTCTATATCCCCTCTACATATGCTTTACAGCTTTCCCTTCTTTGCTTAATACTGGTTTTCCACCTGAGTTCTTCGTATTCATACAGCTGCTTTTTGCCAAAGACCTCTTTATTTTCCTTTAGGTGGTATCTATCTTTTCCCCTTGTCAGATATGCTTCTATAACATTCAATTTCTCCTACAGCCATTTGTTCTTTGCTGTTTTGCACTTGCTCTGTCTTTTAGGCACTTGTATTCACATTCACCTGCTTAATTTGCTGCAATTTTATATTTTCTCCTTTCTTCAGTCAAATCCAGTGTCTGTTGTTGCCCAAGGTTTTCTGAAAACAATCATCTGCTCCTTCACTACTTCGTCTCTCAAAGCAACACATTCATCTTCTGTGTTCCTTTCTCCAGTGTGTGTGTGTCATTTCCAAGCTGCACTTCAACAAAAGTAAAAACAGGGGTTTAAGAATGCTTACAGGAATAGTGAAATTGAAACTGATAATCATGTTGAATTATTCTGCTCTTTGCTATTAATTCCATACCATTTCTCCTACAGTTCAAAACTGAAGAGTAATTAGTAAAACTTACATTCCGCAAATAAAATTATTAAAATTTTGAACACTAACACTGAAGTGTAAGCACACATTAGTCCTGTATTCCATACCTGCACTTACATAATGCATAACTATTGCCGCTAATGGCTTGGCAGTATAAATTTATTTGCTTGGGAGTTCAACAAACCATTCATGCCTCAAGTAATCTTCTTCCACTGGCTGAACCTTCCTGCAGTACCTTCCAAGTCATCAGCAGTTACTGTGGCAGAAGAGATCCACAGGCAATCTTAAACATATTGTCACTAGAGATGTCCCATGAAATGTTGTGCCCCTTAAACAAGTTCTTACTTTCGCTCATGCCAACTCTACTGCACTTCAATCGCAACCATATGGTGGCATGTAGCTAAGCGTGTGGTGTTTCTCTTCAGACATGTCAGTGACCGTGCAACTTCGGCATGTCTCTGTTCCTGAATCAAAGAAAATACCCCTGTGTCTTCTGCTCTCATTGCAGGCAGGACACCTCTTTCGCAGCAGTTGCGATGTCCTCACTTTGGGATTGTACTGTGTTTGTCAACTTGTATGTTACATGGAGGTTTGTCCATAACAATGATTGCCTTTGGAGGAAGACTTACAACCATATTCATAGTGCAGCCACAATAACTGAATAAAAATAATCATTTCTGTAAATGTGTGTGGAAAAAACATGCAACATCTCATACCCACTACCTTCAGCATACCAGCCAAATAACGTAACCACTAAGCTACAGATGGAATTCAAAAATAGTTATTGCGGCTTTTGTCATTTAGTACATCATAGGACATTAACCTTCATTGATTACTCACAAATGAGGGTCCACCAGGATAAGATAGTGAGGTGTGTGTCACACTTGGGATCCTAACCCACTAGACTGCATATGTGGTTTCAAAAAGTTGGTCCTGTCCGTGTAAGGAAAAGAGTACCAGGAGTTCCTGTGATAAGTAATGGTGCATTTACAACCACACTAACAAAACAGTTTCACCCCCTGCGGGTCCGGGGTAAGAATAGGCCTGAGGTATTCCTGCCTGTCGTAAGAGGCGACTAAAAGGAGTTTCAACCGTTTCGGCCTTCCATGTGATGGTCCCCCTTGGGGTTTGACCTCCATTTTTCAAAATTCTACAGAAGTACGAGCCTTTTGGGGAAGGACGCCTTATGTGGTGTACCACTGGTCCTCAGTGCACTAAGACCTTGGCACTCAGCATTGTACCGGCGTTGTAACCATACCCACTATTCCTCAAATTGGGCCTAAACGCCTGATGGGTTGTACAAGTTACGCCCATAGTGCGTCCCCATCTGCACCTATGATCATGATGGACTTTCCTTGGCACCAGAAATCCAGCACGGTAGCCAGCCCGTTGTGGTGGGGTCATCATGTACCCTCTAGGTTGTAGCCCCCTGACAACACAGGGATCGTACTGCCGATACCTGAGCTGCACCCTCCTCATGTCGGCCAAGGAGTAGATGCCCGTCTCCTTGGGGCATCAGGACTCCCGGCAACGGTCATCCTGCCAGGTGGCCCTTGCTGAGGCTGGGTGGCGCCCGTGGGGAGAGCCCCTGGTCGGAGTGGGTGGTATCGGGGCGGACGTTTCGCAGGTGAAACGTCAACACGTATCAGGTCGCTCTGCGGCCGAGTCTTTCAAAAGGAAAGGTACTGTCTCTGTCTCTGGTTCTGGTTCTCCTGCCCTTTCCCCCTTGGCCACTCCCTGGGAGGAGGGACAGGCCCGCCGGCTTGGGGCGAAGTACTTCCCCCTGTTGGTCTGTTCTCGAACCAATGGGGGACGTTCGCCACCTCCAAGCCCATGTTCTTTGTTCAGCACATTGAGGACATCTTCGGGGAAATCGAGGCTCTCAGTAAGATGCATTCGTGGTCCGTTCTTATAAAGACCACCTCCGCCACACAGTCGGCGGCGCTCCAGGCGTGCGACCGCCTAGGGGACATCCCAGTGTCCATTGTCCCGCATCTGGCACTAAATAGGACGCAGAGGGTTATTTTTCATCGGGACCTCCTGCTGCAATCTGATGTGGAGCTCAGGGCCAACCTGGAGTGCCGAGGTGTGCGTTTCGTCCGGCGAGTCCAGCGCAGCCCCAAAGACCGTCGCATCGACACCGGGGCCTTTATCCTCGCCTTCGAGGGGGGGATGTTCTCCCGGAGAAGGTAAAGGTGATGTGCTACCGTTGCGACGTGCGACCTTACGTCCCGCCTCCTATGCGCTGTTTTCGGTGTTTGTGCTTTGGGCACATGTCGTCACGGTGTGAGGCTGAGCCCCTTTGTGGCGATCGTGGACGTCCTCTTCGTGAGGAACATACATGCACCCCACCACCTCGGTGCGTTAATTGTCCTGGCATCCACTCGCCTAGATCCTTAGACTGCCCCGCGTATCAGAAGGAGAAGAAGATACAAGAACTCAAAACTTTGGATCGTCTCTTATTCTGAGGCCAGGAAGAAGTATGACCGCCTCCATCCCGTGCCGTCGACCACTTCGTTTGCCTCAGTTGTGTCCACTCCTTCCGCGGTATTCTCACCCCTATCCTGTCCCCCCTCCGCCTCCTCCCCCCATCCAGGGTCTATGCCTCCGCCTCCCAAATCCCTCCCTTCCAAATCCTCCTCCCCCGTGGCCCCCGCCCCCTCTGCCCCAGGGGCCACCCTCCCTCCTCCTCCTCCTCCTCCTCCTCCTCCTCCTCCTCCTCCTCCTCCACCCCCCCCCCCTCCCGCCGCCTGAGAAGCGATCCTCTTCTCAGGCGTCCATCGGGGAAACGTTCCGGACCCCAGCTTCCGAGGTCCAGCGTTCCAAAACGGACCCCGCGCGTGAGGACCTTCTTCAGGTCCAGCCCACCATCCCTGTGCCTCCTCGGACTTCCAAGAAGTAGTCTCTATCCCCCTCTCCACCCCAGCGCATTTCGTCTGACGCTCCATCCGTGAGTCGCTGCTCCCGGCCGTCCTCAGTTTCGCCGGGACGCTCTGCTGCCAGGCACTCAGCTGGCCTCTCGTCGGCAAATGATGCTGCTCCTCCTACACAACCAGGGACAGTGGCTGCAGCTGGTGACGACTCAATGGAACAGGATCCACCTCCCGCCGGTTGTAGCGTTGTTCCCTCGAAACCTGGCCTTCCGCGGCCGTCGAGGTGACCAGCTCTTCCCCCGTCTCGTTCCCCCTCTTTTTTGACTCGCGATGGCCTTGTTACATTGGAACATAAGAGGTATTCGATCTAATCGGGAGGAATTACAACTGCTCCTCCGCCTGCACTGTCCGCTTGTCCTTGGTCTCCAGGAAACCAAGTTGCGCCCGACTGACCATATTGCCTTTACCCACTATACCTCGGAGCGGTATGACCTCACCCCTGTGGACGGTATCCCAGCTCATGGTGGGGTCATGTTGCTCGTTCGGGACGATGTCTATTACCATCCCTTCCCATTGACCACCCCACTCCAAGCAATAGCTGTCCGTATTACTCTTTCTGCTTTTACTTTTTCAGTTTGTACCATCTACAATCCATCGTCATCCGCACTCAGTCGGGCTGACATGATGCACCTGATTGTTCAGCTTCCCCCGCCGTTTTTATTGTTTGGCGACTTCAATGCCCATCATCCCCTTTGGGGCTCTCCTGCATCCTGTCGAAGAGGCTCACTCTTGGCGGATGTCTTCAACCATCTCAATCTTGTCTGCCTCAATACTGGCGCCCCGACTTTCCTCTCGGACTCTACTCATACCTACTCCCACTTGGACCTCTCGATCTGTTCTACCACTCCTGCCTGTCGGTTCGAGTGGTATGTCCTTTCTGACACCTATTCGAGCGACCACTTCCCCTGTGTCGTTCGTCTCCTGCACCACACCCCATCCCCACGTCCTTCGAGCTGGAACATACCGAAAGCTGACTGGGGACTTTACTCCTCCCTGGCGACCTTTCTGGACCACGATTTTCTCAGTTGTGACTGTCAGGTCGAATACCTCACGGCTGTTATCATCAATGCTGCCGAACGTTCCATTCCTCGTACTACCTCTTCTTCACGTCACGTTTCCGTCCCCTGGTGGAATGAGGCTTGTAGAGACGCTATCTGTGCTCGACGACGTGCTTTACGCACCTTTCGCCGCCTATACCCAAACCCGGGAAGGATAGACACCTTCCTTCTAGTTACCGCTCTATTTCTCTTACAAGCTGCGTCTGTAAGGTAATGGAGCACATGGTTCATGCTCAGTTAGTTTGGATTCTTGAATCTCGACGGCTACTTACCAATGTCCAATGCGGCTTTTATCACCGCCGCTCCGCTGTTGACCACCTTGTGACCTTGTCGACATTCATCATGAACAACTTTTTGCGAAGGCGCCGAGCGGTAGCAGTGTTCTTCGATTTGCACTATGCACAGGTGGGGCCTACGCGGTCGCCTGCCCCTTTTTATTGATTCCTTTTTAACGGATCGAAAGTTTAGGGTACGTGTGGGTTCCGTATTGTCCGACGTCTTCCTCCAGGAGAACGGAGTGCCTCAGGGCTCTGTCTTGAGTGTAGCCCTTTTTGCCATCGCGGTCAATCCAATTATGGATTGCATTCCACCTAATGTCTCAGGCTCTCTCTTTGTCGATGACTTTGCGATCTACTGCAGTGCCCAGAGAACATGCCTACTGGAGCGCTGCCTTCAGCGTTGTCTAGACAGCCTATACTCACGGAGCGTGGCAAATGGCTTCCGGTTCTCTGAAGAGAAGACGGTTTGTATCAACTTTTGGCGATATAAAGCGTTCCTTCCGCCATCCTTACATCTCGGTCCCGTTGTTCTCCCATTCGTGGAAACAACTAAGTTTCTAGGGCTCACGTTGGACAGGAAACTTTGTTGGTCTCCGCATGTCTCTTATTTGGCGACCCGTTGTACACGTTCCCTTAATGTCCTCAGAGTTCTTAGTGGTTCATCTTGGGGAGCGGATCGCACTGTCCTGCTTCGCTTGTATCGGTCAATAGTCCGATCGAAGCTGGATTATGGGAGCTTCGTCTACTCGTCTGCTCGGCCATCCCTCTTATGCCGTCTCAACTCCATCCACGATCGGGGGTTACATCTTGCGACCGGAGCCTTCTACACTAGTCCTGTCGAGAGTCTTTATGCTGAAGCTGCCGAATTACCATTGACCTACCGGCGCGACGTACTGCTGTGTCGGTATGCCTGCCGGCTGTTGTCTATGCCCGACCACCCCTCTTACCAGTCCTTCTTCGCAGATTCTCTCGACCGTCAGTACGGGTTGTATGTGTCTGCGCTGCTGCCCCCCAGAGTCCGCTTCCGTTGCCTGCTTCGACAATTGGATTTTGCCCTCCCTACCACCTTCAGAGAGGGTGAGAGCCCGACACCACCTTGGCTCCAGGCTCCGGTTCATATTTTTCTGGATCTCAGCTCACTCCCGAAGGAGGGTACTCCGGCTGCAGTGTATTGCTCACGGTTTGTCGAACTTCGTGCTCGACTTGCCGGTCACACCTTTATTTTCACAGATGGCTCCAAAACACGATGGTGTTGGCTGTGCCTTTGTCGTCGGGGCCGCCACCTTTACATACCGGCTCCTCGACCAATGTTCCAGCTTTATGGCCGAGCTTTTTGCTCTCCATCAGGCCGTTCAGTATGCCTGCCGCCACCGCCATTCATCGTATGTACTCTGCTCTGACTCACTCAGTGCTCTTCAGAGCCTTGGAGCTCCCTATCCGGTCCATCCCTTGGTTCAACGGATACAGCAGTCCCTCCATTCTTTCACTGATAATGGTTCCCCTGTCAGCTTTCTGTGGGTTCCTGGACATGTAGGAGTGCCTGGGAATGAGGCTGCAGATGCTGCAGCCAAGGCTACAGTCCTCCTGCCTCGGCCAGCCTCCCATTGTGTCACGTCATCTGACGTTCGTGGGGATATTTGTAAGAGGCTTGTGTCGTTGTGGTGGGATGCTTGGTCATCCCTCCAAGGAAACAAGCTCCGGGCAGTAAAACCGCTCCCAACTGCTTGGACAACCTCCTCCTGACCATCTCGGCGAGAAGAGGTCCTTCTGACCAGGTTGCGGATTGGGCATTGCCGGTTTAGCCACCGCTACCTGCTCTCCGGTGACCCAGCCCCGCAGTGCCCTTGTGGTCAGGCATTAACAGTGCGCCATGTTTTATTGTCGTGTCCCCGCTTTAGTCAATCTCGTGTTGCCCTGTCCCTGCCATCTACTTTACCGGATATTTTAGCTGATGACGCTTGAGCAGCTGCTCATGTTCTGCATTTTATAACTTTGACTGGCTTGTCCGAAGACATCTAACTTTTTTACTTATTTTATCTGCATCTTTGTCGAGCCTTTCTGGTGTCCCCCCCCCCCCCCCCCTCCCCTTGAGTTTTACTAGATTCCATGTGCTCTAACAACTGTGACTGGGCACTAATGACATCAGTAGTTGAGCGCCCTTAAACCCCACCAAAAAAAAAAAAAAAAAAAAAAAAAGTTTAAAAGGGAGGACAGTTTCCGAGCATTGCTGATGAAGTAAATAAAAATTTAGTTTCTACAGAGAATCGTATAACTTTCTTGGCAAATGTGCCTTTCCGAGATTGATGTCTGAAATACTCCTCTGTGATACAGGCAAGGTGAGATTGAGTCAATAATTAAATCACTGAAGACTAAGGACTCTCATGGATGTGATGCAGTGCCTAGCAGAATATTTAAGTACTTTGCTGCACCTGTTAGCCCTGTATTGAGCTATATTTGTAATTTTTCCAATAGGAATGGTCAGTTTCCAGAATGGTTGAAGTACTCACAAGGGAACCTCCCCATTGCACCCCTTCAGATTTAGTTATAAGTTGGCACAGTGGATAGGCCTTGAAAAACTGAACACAGATCAATCGAGAAAACAGGAAGAAGTTGTGTGGAACAATGAAAAACATAAGCAAAATATACAAACTGAGTAGTCCGTGTGAAAGATAGGCAACAACAAGGATAATGTGAGCTCAGCAGCGCTGTGGTCCCGTGGTTAGCGTGAGCAGCTGCGGAACTGGAGATCCTTGGTTCAAGTCTTCCCTCGAGTGAAAAGTTTAATTTTTTTATTTTCAGATAATTATTATCTGTCCGTCCGTCCGTCCGTCCGTCCGATGCAATCACTTTTTTGGGAGTGGTTATCACATCCACAAGGAAACCTAAATCGGGCAAGGTAGAAGAACCTTTTTACCCATTCGCCAAGTGTACAAATTGGGTGGGTCGACAGCATATTTCTGTCATGTGACGCACATGCCGTCACCAGTGTCGTATAGAATATATCAGATGTGTTTTCCTGTGGAGGAATTGGTTGACCTATGACCTTGCGATCAAATGTTTTCGGTTCCCATTGGAGAGGCATGTCCTTTCGTCTACTAATCGCACGGTTTTGCGGTGCGGTCGCAAAACACAGACACTAAACTTATTACAGTGAACAGAGGCGTCAATGAACGAACGGACAGATCATAACTTTGTGAAAATAAAGAAAGAAAACTTTTCACTCGAGGGAAGACTTGAACCAAAGATCTCTCGTTCCGCAGCTGCTCACGCTAACCGCGGGACCACGGCGCCCCCGAGCTCACACTCTCCTTGATGTTGCCTATCTTGCGCATGGACTACTCAGTCTGTATATTTTGCTTATTTTTTTCATAGTTCCACACAACTTCTTCCTGTTTTCTCAATTGATGTGTGTTCAGTTTTTCAAGGCCTATCCACTGTGCCAACTTATAACTAAATTTGAGATGGGTGTGATGGGGAGGTTACCTTGTCAGTAGTAAAGCCACTTTATAAAAAGGGAGAAAGGGATAATGTAGACAATTTTAGACCTATTTCTATGCCATCAGTGTTTGCTAAAGTTATTGAAAAGACTGTGTATGTAAGGATAGTTTGTCATTTTATCACAGGATTTGCTATCAAATTTACAGTTCAGCTTTAGAAGTCATTTAACAATTGAAAATATTATATTCTCTTTTTTCTGCGAGGTACTGGATGAGTTATACAAAAGGTTTCGAGTGCTAGGCATATTTTTGATTTAACTAAGGCATTTGATTGTGTTGATCACAAAATATTGCTCCAGAAGTTGGACCCTTACGGAATATGGGGAGTAGCTCACAGTTGGTTCACCTCTTACTTCAGCAACAGACAGCAAAAGGTCATTAATAACAATGTTGAGAATGGCTGTGATGTGGGATCTGAGTGGGGTACAGTCAAGTGGGGGGTGCCCCAAGGATCAGTCTTGGGGCCACTGCTGTTCCTTATTTATAGAAATGATATGCCCTCTAGTATTATGGGTAACTCTAAAGTATTTCTGTTTGCTAATGACACTAGCTTGGTAGTAAGGGGTGTTGTGTGCAACATTGGCTCGGTTTCAAATAGTGCAGTTCATGACCTAATTCAAGGCTTGTAGAAAATAAAGTAACACTAAATCACAGTAATGACTCAGTTTTTACAGTTTCTAACAAACAATTCAACAAAACCTGACATTTTAACTTCACAGAATGGGCATATGGTTAGTGAAACTGAAGAGTTAAAATTTGTAGGTGTTCAGATAGATAGTACACTGTCATGGAAAGCCCACGATCAGGATCTTGTTCAGACTTAATGCTGTCATTTTTACTATTCGAACAGTATCTGAAGTGAGTGATCGTTCAACATGAAAATTAGTCTACTTTGCTTATTTTCATTTGCTTATGTCATATGGTATTACATTTTGGGGTAACTCTTCCCATTCTAAAAGGATATTTTTGGCTCAGAAACGGGTGGTTCGGGCAATAAGTGGTGTAAGTTCACGAACCTCTTGTCGAACCCCGTTGGCTAGTCTGGGTCTTGTGACATTGGCCTCTTGATATATATATTCCTTACTGTCATTTATTGTTACCAATATTAGCTTATTCCCAAGAATAAACAGTTTTCACTCAATTAATACTCAGCAGAAATCAAACCTGCGTTTGGATTGGATTTCCTTAACTCTTGTGCAGAAAGGTGTGCAGTATACTGATGCATCAATTTTCACTAAGCTACCACTCAAATTCAAAAATCTTGCCAGTAATCCACATGCTTTCAAATCGAAACTGAAGAGTTTCCTCATGGGTCACTCCTTCTATTCTGTCGAGGAGTTCCTTGAAAAATTAAGCTGATTCTTTTTGTATTGTTGATTGTGTTTACTTAAACTTATGGGCTGACTTTTTTTTTGGGTTCATGAACATTTTATTTTTATCTGTTATTACTGTAAGTAAGTAAGTAAGTAATTTGCATCACAATCAAACACAATACATCACTTTCCTTTATCTACATATGTTGATTGCTGAGGTTGGCTGTGGATTTTGCAATGCAGTTATCTTTCAATAATGTTGAAAGATAACAGTGCTCAAGCACACACTATAGATTTTTCTTCGTGTTCAGGTTTCTGTCATTGGCAGATCTCGGCCACTGTGCTTTGGTATGTAAAGCGTGGTCCAGAGCATCCATTGACCCTCAGATCTGGAGGCGTATTGACTTGCCAAGGCGGCGTCCCTCAGCCTCACTTCTAGCAGGCATCGTACGCCGGCAACCTGGGGCCTTGCTCCTCAACTGGATGAGACCACCGCTGACAAAGCAGCAGCTTGCCTGGCTCATCGTGAGGCTCCCACAGTTACGAGAACTGTCACTGCAAGGGTTCTCCTGGACCGGTATCTCAGCCCTCAGGTCATGCACTTGTCCTCCCCTCTCTGTGCTTGATCTCAGGTAAGTCTAAAAGTTTCTTCTCAAACTTTAGGCTATTCTAGAAAACAATTCTTTGATACCAGTAGATATTGTAGTCAATTTTTAATTTTTATTATTAAAGATTGTTTGTTTCTCACAAAACAATGCTTTCAGCAACTTGCTGTACAGGGCAGTCTCAAATTAAATACAGGTACATCTACATCAGTATTCTGCAAGCCACTGTAAGGTGCATGGTGGAGGGTAGGTACCCTGTACCACTACTTTGCATTTCCTGTCCTGTTCCACTTGCAAATAGATCAGGGAAAAGACTGTCTGTGTACCTTGGTATTAGCCCTACTTTCTCGTATCTTATCTTCGTCATCCTTACGCGCAATGTATGTTGGCGGGAGCAGAATCGTTTGGCACTCATCTTCAAATGCTGTTTCTCTAAATTTTCTCAATAGTATTTCCTGAAAAGAGCACTACTTTTCCTCCAGTGCTTCCCATTTGAGTTCCCAAAGCATCTCCGTAACACTTAAGTTTTGTTTGAATCTACTGGTAAAAAATCTAGCAGCCCTCCTCTAAATTGCTTAGATGTCTTCCTTCAATACGACCTGGTATGGATGCCAAACACCTGAGCAGTACTCAAGAATAGGTCACTCCAGTGTCCTATATACAATCTCCTTTACAGGTAAACCACTCTTTTCTAAAATTCTCTCAATAAACCGAAGTCAACCATTTGCCTTCCCTAGCACACTTTTCCATGTTCATTCCACCTCATATCCCTTTACAATGTTACAGCCAGATATTTAAACGACTTGACTGTGTCAAGCTGGACACTAGTTAATACTGTATCAGAACATTACAGGTTTATTCTTCCTACCTGTCTGCATTAACTTACACCCTCTCCCCCTCCTCTACCCCCCCCCCCCCCCCCCCACCCCTGGGGCTTGCCACTCTTTGGCAGGTTTATGCTTGGCTACCATGGGACCCCAGCCTCTGCAGCATTTTTCCCTTCCATGCTGTGTGTCTATCCTCTTGCTGTTTTTTTTCCCCTCCCTTGGGTAACATATCTGGACTGTTTTTGGAAATGTATTCTGCATTTTTGGCAGTCAATATCAGAGTACTCTCCACTGTTGTTGTTGTTGTTGTGTTCCCCCCCCCCCCCCCCCCCCTCTTCCTCCACATCGGTGTTTGAAGTTCCTCTTTCTTCTTCCTCCCGTGCACTTCTGAAGGCCGGTCCATGCATCTGACACGTAACAGGTGACTGGGTAATATGAAATTCCCAGCCCCAGGTCGACAGGTAGGGTTCGCACATACTTCCTGGTACAGGCCAGGCCCGGGGAGTGGTGATTACCTGAGCTCCTACCTTCCCAAATTGCTGACTGGTCCCTGTCAGGTGTTCAGGAGGCGTGACATGATGTGTAAAGAATCATCTAAGGCAGGAGTGCCCCTTCTGAAGGGGGCCCCCAGTTGGAAGGAGTGCACCATTGGAGATGCTGGCAATCATGGGGATTTTCTCACAATGAGCCACTCATCTTCAGTCAATGACTGAGACATAAACAGAATGAGGCTAGCAATCCAAAAACCCTCCCAGCTGCACCACGGTTCCTTGTGGTTTCACATGCTGAAGATGGTCAGTCCTTTTCTACGGTGAATCTGCTTATTATCCAGAAAGGTGTTGATGCAATTGCTGACCCTGTGAAATCCAGCTCTTATTTATGCAATGGCACTTTACTTTTAGAGACTATTTCTGATTCTCAAGCACATCTACTTGCAGCTTCACTCCTCTGTGGCTATCCTGCTCATGTTGAGGCCCATCGAATGCTGAATTCTTCCCATCGTGTTATTTACACTAGCCTGTTAGATGGTCTGACTGAGGCAGGAATCCAAACATACCTCTCTGATCAGGGTGTTATTGCAGTCCACCAGGTAATGAAGAAATTAGATGGCTCCTTAGTGCCCACATGCACTCTTTCTCACATTTCATAGTGGTTCCTTCCATCAAAGGTCAAAGCAGGTTATGAAGCTATTACAGTCAGACTGTATATTCCGAACCTGATGCGCTGCTACCAGTGCCATCATTACAACCACAATAGTGCCCTGTAGACACTCCGCCAAATGTGTAACCTGTGGTAGGGATGCTCACAAGGGCAATTGTCTGCTTCCTTCTCCCCACTGCATTGACTGCAATGGCGACCGTGCTGCCTCCTCCCATGATTGTTCCATGTATCTTGATGAGCGGGCTGTCCAGGCATCCTCAAATTTAGCAGTGCGGTTGTGAAATCACCCAGTGTCATGGTAGCATCCCAGTCTCCTCCTCCAGCTGTGCAACATGCCACCAAATTTTCGCCTCACAGGGAAAAGCGACCAGCTACATAACTGGCATGCCAGAAAAGACGGAAGGAATACTCCTGTGAAGCCTTTCTACATCCTTCCAGCCAACCAACATCAGAATCTTCCTCTGCCAGCCGGAAAGGCTCCAAGAAGTCAAACAAAGGCAAAGGGCCTTCTCCTTTACTGACTCGAAGATCCTCTTTGAGGGTGTCACCACGTGATATCCTCGCCCGGCCAATCTCCATGTCACCAGTCTGTACCACCAACTGTTTCTCTGCCCTGGACTCCACAGGCTGACAGAGGACCAATGCCATGCCACTTCTGTAGACCTCATGGAGCAGGATCCTCCTGCCTCTGTGCCCTGTAGCAGCAAGTCTTCGAAGGCTGGTACTCAACAGCTGCCAAGGTGAGATTCCTTCATTTTTTCGTCATGACTCTCCTCCAATGGAACAATCCCACAGAGGTTTTACAGCAGCTCTTAGAACCGCAGTGTCACTTGTTCTCTGCCTTCAGTAAATAAAATTGCATCCTCACAACCACTATGAGCTTTTGCATTTCTTCCCAGTTCGTTTTGACCTTCCTCCCCAGAAGTTGGTGTTCTACCTCATGAGGGAGTCCTGGTGCTCATACGGGTTGATGTTCATAGTAAACACGTGTCCCTGACTACTTGCCAGTTCACCTTTTCGTTCCTCACTTGACCTTTTTCCCTTTGTACCAGTTACATCCCTCCATCATTCATTGTCACCAGGGCAGACTTCATCCAGCTTATTGGGCAGCTACGTCACCCCTTTCTGGTGCTTGGTGACTTTAATGCATACCATTCCCTTTGGGATTCTCCCAGAACCTGTCAGAGAGGTGCCCTCTTGGCTGACCTTCTCAGTCAACTTAACCTCTTCTGCCTTAACACAGGAGCACCCACATTCCTTTCAGACTTCACGCACACCTATTGCCATTTGGCCTTATCCTTCTGCACTGCCCAGTTTGCCTCTCATCTCAAGTGGTCCATTCTCTCTGACACATACTCAAGCAACCATTTACCATGTACTATCTGTTTGTTGACTCCTACCGCACCTACAAGCACACCCAAATGGTGGCTTATTAAGGCCGACTGGAGGCTTTACCCCTTCATGATGACCTTTGATGAACAACATTTCCCCAGTTGTGATTACCAGGTAGAATATCTTAAAAGTGTTATCCTTACCTCTGAAGAACGTTCCATTTGTTGCACTTCCTCTTTACCACGCCATGTCCCAGTCCCATGCCATTCACATGCAGAGACGTGCTCTCTGTGTTTTTAACTGTCATCCTGTGATGTCAAACTGCATTCAATATAAACAGTTGCATGCTCAGTGTCGTCGCATTATTCAGGATAGCAAAAAAGCTAGCTGGATTTCATTCTATAGTTCTTTAACAGTTCCAGCCCCTCATCTGTCATGTGGGCCAACCTCTGATGGCTCTCTGGGACCAAGATCCATTCCCCAATTTCCAGCCTGACAGTAGCAGACGATGTCATCGTGCACCCTATTGCTATCTCCAACACCTTGGGCTGCCATTTTGTGGAGATTTCAAGCTCCTCCCACTATCACCCTGCCTTCCTCTATTGTAAATGATACCCTTCTCTTCTCAGAATTGTGATTGCTACAATACCACCTTTTCTACAAGGGAGCTAGATCACGCTCTCACTTCATCCTGATTCTCCACCCCAGGGCCAGACGATATTCATATTCAGATGTTGCAGCACCTTTCTCTTGTGGGCAAGCACTTTCTCCCTCATATGTAAAACCGCAACTGGGCAGAGGGCACGTTTCCCAGATGCTGGCATGAAGCCACTGTCATATCCATACCTGAACTCGGTAAGGACAAACACCTTCCTTCTAGCTACCACCCCATTTCTCTCACCAGCTGTGTTTGCAAGGTGATGGAACATATGATTCATGCCTGGCTGGTCTGAGGCTCGAATCTCGCAATTTTGAGTGTGCCATTCTGCAGTTGACCATCTTTTCACTATTCATCCATGTCACGAATGGTTTTCTATGGAAGTCACAGACTGTGGCTGTGTTTTTCAACTTGGAGAAAGTCTACACCACCTGCTGGAGGAGTGGTATCCTCCGTACTCTATACATGGGGCTTCCGTGGACACCTACTGTGTTTTCTTCAAGAACTTTTAAAAGGCAGAATTTTCGAGGTTCATGTGGGTTCTGCCATTGACACCTTTCACCAGGAAAATGGTGTGCCTCAGGGTTCCGTTCTGAGCACCTTCCTCCTTGCTATCGCCATTAACCCTATCATGGTGTGTCTCAAGCCGGACATCTCTGGCTCCCTTTTCTTTGATGATTTTGCCCTCTATTGCAGTTCTCCAGACTTCTCATTGAGCGGCATCTTCAGTGATGTCTCCATCATCTTTACTCATAGAGCATTGACAATGGCTTCTGTTTTTCCACTGACAAAACTGTTTATATGATTTTCTGGCGGCACAATTGATTTCTTACACCATCTTTACATCATGGGCCGATTGCTCTTCTGTTCATTGAAACTATGAAATTGCTGGGGCTCGTGCTCAATAGGAAAATTTCTTGGTCTTCCCATTTGTTTTACCTGGCAGCTGCTGTACGTGGTCCCTCAGTGTTTTACATCTCCTCAGTGGCACTTTGTGGGGAGCAGATGAACCACCCTCCTCCATTTGTACCAATCCCCTGTCTGTTTGAAACCCGATGTGCATCTACACATCTGTCCGTCTTATGCTGTCTCGATACTATCAACCATTGTGGCATCGGTTTGGCCACTGGCACCTTTTACACTAGCCTGGTTGAGAGTCTGCATGCACAAGCTGCTGAACTACCGTTGTCCTACCACCCTGACTTTCTACTCAGGAGATATGTATGTTGTTTGTCTGCCATGTTTGGCCACCCATCCTATGCCTCCTAAGATGATTCCTTTGATTGCCAGTATGGGGTGCATCCATCTTCTCTGTTAACTCCTGTAGTTTGCTTTCGGCTCTTGCTCCGGCACCTTAACTTCATGCTACCTGAACCTTTGCTGGTGGGGTGTTCGTCCTGGCCTTAATTCGCTTCCTAAGAACACTACTTTAACCTCACTCTGTTGCCTTCAGTTTCACAACCTTCGCACACAACTTCTTGAAAGTACCTTTGTGTACACTGATGGCTCTTGGACTGACCATGGTATCGGGTATGCCTTCGTTGGTGCAGATGTTTTTCGGTTTTGGGTCCCAGAACACTGCTCAGTATTTACAGCAGAGCTCTTCACCCTGTATCAGGCCATACAGTACATCTGGTGATGCAGGCTTTTCAATTGCTTCATCTGCTTACACACTCTGTGCCCTTCAAAATCTCTGTGTGCTGTACACTGTCTATCCATTAGTGCAACAGGTCCAGGAAAGCTGTCACTTGCTCCCTCTTGATGGAGCCACTGTGATGTTTGGGTGTTCCTGGTCATGCCAGTCTGACAGGAAGCAAGGCCACTGACACTGCTGCCATGGCTGCAGTCATTGTACTTCAGCCCGCTAGTGCTTCCATTCCCTCGGATGGTATGTGTTGCAGTCTGTCAGTAGGTGGCATCACTTTAGCATCACCACTGGTCCTCCCATCAAGAGAACAAGCTCTGGGTAACTAAGCCTATCTCACCAGCTTGACAGACCACCTCTCGGCCCTCTCACTGTGAGATCATTTTAGCTAGGTTGCGTATTGGGCACTGTCTTTTTAGCCAATGCCATTTGTTAAGTGATGCTCCCCCACCACTTTGTACTCATTGTGCTCAACCTTTGACGGTCTACCATTTCCTGATGGAATGCCCATTTTTTAACAGCTTACATTCTCGTTTGTGTTTGCTGTCTGGGTTATCAGTCGTTTTATCAAACAGTGTGCATGCTGTCAACTGTGTTTTACTTTTCGTCTGTTGTAGCAATATGGTGAAGGCCATTTAATTTTTAGTTCATGACCTCCATTTCTCTATGGCATATTTTATAGACCTTTTTTCGTGTCTCTGTTTTTTAGCTGTCTTCTCTTCCACTGATTGGGAATAATGTGTAGTCGTTTTTAACTTCTGTTTGTCTTCATGTTCTACAGTAAAGGTGCATATGACCCTAGGTTTTTCACCCTAAAGCAAAACAAACATCCTGTCTGCAAAATCATTTATGTATATGGAAAATAGCAATGGTCCTATTGCACTTCCCTGGGGGCACTCCAGTTGTTATGTCTCTAATGAACACTCGAAGTAGAGGAGAACATACTGGGTTCTATTACTTAAGAAGTCTTAGAGCCACTCGCATATCTGTGAACTTATTCCATATGCTCATACCTTCATTAACAGCCTACAATGAGGAAATGTGTGAAATGCTTTCCAGAAATCTAGAAATACGGAACTGCCTGTTGCCCTTCATCCAGAGTTCTCAGTATATCCCATGAGAAAAGGGCAAGCTCCATATCACATGGACAATGCTTTCTAAAACCATGCTCATTCATAGACATAAGCCACTTAGCCTCAATAAAGTTTATTATATTCTAACTGAGATTGTGTTAAAGGATTATTCAGCAAACAGAAGTTAGGGATATTGGTCTTCCCACACAAGAGCAAAGCATGGAGCCCAATGACTAATGATTGGAGCCAGATTAAACTCCCAGCAAGAAATTTCTGAGGACTCATGAGGTCATAATAGGCTGGCTCACATCCAGAATAGTCCTCAGAAGAGAGCTAAAGATCTTCTCAATACTTGAAAAAAATCAGAATAGACAAAGCTGGCCCAGCCATACCCTTTGAAGGGGCAAAGGGCATCTGCCAAAACAAACAATCGAATACTGACTGATACACAAAATACATTGGAAAAACAAAGGCCCTGATGGACCAGGACAAGCTTGCAGGCCTAAACGAATAAAAACACCATGATGATGCTTTGTAAATCGATCTCCATTCATTAGCCAGACTTCATAATGTTTAGTCTGGCACCTCTTTGATGTTACAGTCCATATATTTTCCTTTTCTTCTGTGTGGTCTTGATTACATTCAACAGTTAAGGAACTGTGTTAACATTCTCATATCATTTAGAGTAAGGAATGCAAGTCTTTCAGAAAGCTTCTTATCCTTGTACCAATCCTGCATCTTACTACTGCACCATCTTCTCTGCTTGTATATTTTGTTAACACATTTAATTTTGTGCATGCCAAGTGCACTTTACTTGCTTTTGATTCAGAATATTCAAAACTTCAGGAAACTAGGAAAGCAAAAGATGAACATAGTTGCGAGTTGGTTTTGAGGGACTATTAATCTCCCCCTTCTGTCTGTCAGGTGGGAGCTTACAAATTATTCAGCTTTTCAAATTTTGAACTTTACCCTTCTGTTTCACCTGTCGCCTTTTGTGCAAGTCCCCCTTAAACCTACTACTCTGCTTCTTTCTGGACTGTTTTTCAAAATCTTCATTGGTATAGTCATTGATTTTCTTATCACCATACCAATTTGTTTCTTTCTTTTTTTTTCCCCAACTTTGATGACCTGAGTCGTTTTCATTGTTTTCCCTTAGTAGTCATGGTATATTAGCAACCCATTCCACATGACCCAATTTCATGGCTTCTAACATTCTCATTGATACTCTGCACCATATTTTTTGCTTCAACAATGTAATTGATAATTTCTTCAGTAATTGTTTAGGATGACAATAACAGAATGGAGGTATCTTTTTGCTCCCAGGGCCAAGGTCACACTCGTGCACAAATAGTTTCCATCTGCTGACGGGCTAGATACTGGTATTATTCCTTACATGTAGTTGTTCCTCTTCATGTCGGCCTGCTGATTGTTCTCCTACTGCAGCGTAGTCAGATTATAGATCTTAGTCTACTTCTTTGATCATCTTCAACTTCTATATAATGATTGAAATATCATTATCAGTCACCAGCAAAAGTAATCTTATTTGTAAAGGCAAAGAGTTTGGGCAGAGATGTCAGTCGAGGCAGAAGTACAGAGGCAAAGATGTTGTTGAATAACAGGTGAAGTATGAGTGGCAGCAACTTGAAATTAGCAGAGGTTGACGCCTGGTGGGTAATGGGAAGAGAGGATATACTGAAGAGCAAGTTCCCGTCTCCGGAGTTCTGACAGGTTGGTGTTAGTGGGAAGTATCCAGATAACCCGGACGGAGTAACACTCTGCCAACATTTGCTGGCCGTGCAACAAGGCATGTTTAGCCACAGGGTGATTCTCATTACCAACAAACACTGTCTGCCTGTGTCCATTCATGCGAATGGACAGTTTGTTGCTGGTCATTCCCACATAGAATGCGTCACAGTGTAGGCAGGTCAGTTGGTAAATCACGTGGCTGCTTTCACACGTGGCTCTGCCTTTGATCGTGTACACCTTCCAGGTTACAGGACTGGAGTAGGTGGTGGTGGTGGTGGTGGTGGTGGTGGTGGTGGTGGGAGGGTGCATGGGACAGGTTTTACACTGGGGGCAGTTACAAGGGTAGGAGCCAGAGGGTAGGGAAGAAGGTTTGGGGATTTCATAGGGATGAACTAAGAGGTTACAAAGGTTGGTGGACGGTGGAAAGACACTCTTGGTGGAGTGGGGAGGATTTCATGAAGGATGGATCTCATTTCAGGGCAGGATTTGAGGAAGTCGTATCCCTGCTGGAGAGCCACATTCAGTCTTATCCAGTCCCGGAAAGTATCCTGTCACAAGTGGGGGCACTTTTGTGGGAGTTTCTGGGTTTGAGAGGATGAGGAAGTGACTCTGGTTATTTGCTTCCGTACCAGGTCGGGAGGGTAGTTGCGGGATGCGAAAGCTGTTGTCAGGCTGTTGGTGTAATGGTTAAGGGATTCCGGACTGGAGCAGATTCGTTTGCCATGAAGACCTAGGCTGTAGGGAAGGGATCGTTTGATGTGGAATGGGTGGCAGCTGTCATAATGGAGGTACTGTTGCTTGTTGGTGGGTTTGATGTGGACGAACGTGTGAAGCTGGCCATTGGACAGGTGGAGGTCAACGTCAAGGAAAGTGGCATGGGATTTGGAGTAGGACCAGGTGAATCTGATGGAACCAAAGGAGTTGAGGTTGGAGAGGAAATTCTGGAGTTCTTCTTCACTGTGAGTCCAGATCATGAAGATGTCATCAATAAATCTGTACCAAACTTTGGGTTTGCAGGCCTGGGTAACCAAGAAGGCTTCCTCTAAGTGACACATCATTTCGCCTTTCCCTCTGCTACCCTCTTTCCTAATGAAGCAACCATGGGTTGGAAAGCTCGAAATTTGTGTGTGTGTTTGTGTTTGTTATTGTTTTTATCAACGTACCAACGCTTTCATTTGGTAAGTTACAGAATCTTTGTTTTTATATATAAGCAACATAGAGGGGTACATCTGTTTTCATCCTTAATGGTATTGGAAAGCCTTGAAATATTTATCCCTATTTCAAGTTAGCCTTTTGTTCTACACAGATAGATAGATCTGACAGATAGATAGATAGATCTGACAGATAGATAGATAGATCTGACAGATAGATAGATAGATCTGACAGATAGATAGATAGATCTGACAGATAGATAGATAGATAGATAGATCTGACAGATAGATAGATAGATAGATAGATCTGACAGATAGATAGATAGATAGATAGATCTGACAGATAGATAGATAGATAGATAGATCTGACAGATAGATAGATGGATAGATCTGACAGATAGATAGATAGATAGATCTGACAGATAGATAGATAGATAGATCTGACAGATAGATAGATAGATAGATAGATAGATAGATCTGACAGATAGATAGATAGATAGATCTGACAGATAGATAGATAGATAGATCTGACAGATAGATAGATAGATCTGACAGATAGATAGATAGATAGATAGATAGATAGATAGATCTGATAGATAGATTGATAGATAGATAGATAGATAGATAGATAGATAGATCTGACAGATAGATAGATAGATAGATAGATCTGACAGATAGATAGATAGATAGATAGATCTGACAGATAGATAGATAGATAGATAGATCTGACAGATAGATAGATAGATAGATAGATCTGACAGATAGATAGATAGATAGATAGATCTGACAGATAGATAGATAGATAGATAGATCTGACAGATAGATAGATAGATAGATAGATCTGACAGATAGATAGATCTGACAGACAGATAGATAGATAGATAGATCTGAGAGAGAGAGAGAGAGAGAGAGAGAGAGGTGTGTGTGTGTGTGTGTGTGTGTGTGTGTGTGTGTGTGTGTGTGTGTGTGTGTCAAGGAACTCAGTATTCTAATATGTTGCTAGCAAGTAGTGTTGCATGCAGATAACTGTTGTTGTAATATTGGTATTGTTTATGTACAGATATATGGAGTAATTTTTGGTTCTAGTAATATTCTTCCATTTACCTGAATATGTCCTGAAAATGGTGAAAGTAGTAGTAAAGGAACACTTCTCTATGAATGAGGCATTGAACAGTTGAAAGAGGTACATAAGAATACAATTGAATACACCTACAGTTACATTTTGTGTTGCAGCTAGCCTAGCCTTGACCGGATTGAGGGTGCTTGTATTAGATGGGGAGGGAAGGGTATGGCTCTAAGAGTATATAGCAACATGCAGCTCCCGATCCTTGCACAAGAGTGAGCTCACTGCTGCCATGTTGCTAGCATGTGTGCTTGCTAAAGCTGTCTCCCAGCTCTCAGCCACCATTACGTCTAACATCTCCCCCCTCCATGCCCCCCCCCCCATTTCTCTGCTAATCTACTCCACTACTTTCAAGCACCATCATCCCAGACGAGCTGCATTTCCAGTACAGTGTAGGCCTAGTCATCTGAAACAATGTAATCATGTAGGTGTACTCTGTAATTAGGTCTGAAACATGTTGCTGGAAAGCTAAGCAACATTTACATTTCTATGTGCCTTTTGTCAACTCAGTGCCTCAGCTGTAAACAGAGTTGCTTCCTTTACTACTTTCATTGTTTGTATTCCATGAAGAACTTCACTGACAGTATTGATTCTGACAGTAATACTGGCCCTTTAACAGTTTTGTTTCAGGATTCAATGATGTATCCTTGCGAGAACTGCTGAGCCCACCACCTGACATGCGACCAGGTCTGGTAGGGTCTCCTTCACGACTGAAAGGCCTGCATACGCTCCGCTTAGCAGGATGCGACATCTCGGATATGGCTCTGCGCTACATAGCACAGAATTTACCAAAACTTGTGGAGCTAGATGTATCACAGGTATGTAATAACTGTTGCATTAAGCTTCATTGAAAACCCTTGGACAGGTTTGAGGGAAGTCAGATATTCCTCTCTCTATAGACCCCCCCCCCCCCACCTCCTCCATAAATCTGAATATGGCACAGAGAACCATCTTGCACCATGATGTCTTTCTACAAACTGAAGATCAGTTGTGTGCTAATTTGGTGGGATGATGTATGTATTTAATCCGTGTCCTGTGGGGACCAAAAAACAAGAGTGCATGTTAGGGATATTCATCTTTGCCTTTGAAGTAGACTTCTTGCCTAAGGAGGTCAAGGTGGTGATGTATCAGTGTGATAAGCTGTATATTCTTCCTCCCATGCAGTGCTACAAATCTTGCAGTTTGGGCAAGTGTCTTCACATTAGTGCCAGCCCCATCTGTAGAGATGGTGTGGCCATCAGTTCACATGTGCAAACTCACTCTTTGTGCTGACACCTTATCTCCCACCAGTCAGCTAAGGGAGCACCATTCCCCCTGTTCACTGGACTGCAGCACTACTTTGAAATGCAAAAAGAAAATAAAGGAATAAAAGACCCTTGATTGCCTCACATAGGAAGCAGCCAAGAAGAAGTAGGATTGCTTCCATCCTATACGCTTGGCGATGACATTGTCATCTTTAGTGACAGTGCCATTGCCCTCTGTCTTCTACATCTGGCTCTTGGGGCCATTCATCTAAATGTGTTCCCCCCTGCTGGTCTGAGGGTTAGAATAGGCCCGAGGTATTCCTGCCTGTCTTACGAGGTGACTAAAAGGAGTTTCACACGTTTCGGCCTTTATGTGATGGTGCCCTGTAGGGTTTGACCTCCATTCCTCAAAATTTTCCTGAAGAGCGAGCCATTTGGGGAAGGGTGCCTTAAAAGGTGCATCGTGTCTATTGTAAATTGAGATCTTTAGTCTTCTTTCTCATCATCGCATTGCAGTCCTGCCCATTCTCCATCTCTTGGGTGAAGACACCTTCTTGGGTGCATTTTCCACCGTGCACTATGCAGTGTCAATTTCTGCATCAGCGATGACCATGGACTTCTTTGCACCTGATACCCAGCACAGTAGCCAGTCCATTGTGGTGGGGCCACCATGTACCCTGCCTGACCACACGGGGATCACTCTGCTGATGCCTGCACTGTTAACTCCCCACGTATGCCAAGGGGTAGATGCCCATCCCCCTGGGGCATCGGGAGTCCCGGCAATGGCCATCCTGCCAGGTGGCCTTTGCTGTGGCTGGGTGGCGCCCGTGGGCATGGCCCCTGGTCTGGAGCAACAGCCCCCACCTCACCCCCCCCCCCCCCCCCCCCCCCAACTATCGGGATGCCTGTCCCCACTTCTAAGCTGGAGAAGCGTAAGTCTTCTTTGGCTTCTCTCTCTAGGAAGGGGTCCCTTGGGTCACTCCCTTCCCAGGTTTCTGCTAGTGGGAAAGAAGACACCCACCAGTGGCTAAAGAGCTCAAAAGAAGCTGGTCGTAGGGCTTCACACTTATCCTCAGTCCCAGAGACTGAGTCAGTGAAGTCCTCCCAGCCAGGGAAACCCAAAGAGCAGTGAGAGAAATCCAAAAATAAAACCCCTAAGACCAAGTAAATTACAGTGGCTCCCACGCCACCACTATCTACAAGCTCTGCGGCTGAGGATGGGGTGGAGATTTTGGCATCCGCTGAGGACCTAGATCTTGCCAGACCCTTAAACACAATGGATACAGACTGCTTAGGCAATAAATCAGTGGTAGCAGGTGACCCTGAGGCGTAAACTGCCTCATTGAATGTTCCATGCCTTCCTAGTCTCACGATGACGTCATCCTCCAATGGAATTGCGGCGGTTTTTTCCACCACCTGGCTGAGCTACAGCAACTGTTAAGCTTTACGCCTGCTATCTGCATTGCCCTCTGGGAAACCTGGCTCCCAGCAACGCAGACCCCTGGCCTCCGTGGCTATAAGGGATATTACAGGAACCATAACGACTATAATCGAGTGTCAGGTGGAGTTTGCATTTGTGTCCTAAATTCGATTTGTAGTGAACATGTGCCGTTTCAAACCCTTCTTGAAGCTGTGGCTGTCAGAATAAGGATGATGGAGGAAATAACTGTCTGCAGTGTATATCTTTGCATTGATGTAAGAGGGCTATCCACAAAGTACATTAAGTTTTGGAATTAAAAATAAATAAAGTATTGGAAATTTTTTTATTATATACAGATGAAAGCTACACTTAAATACTACTCTTCTACATAGTTGCCATTTAAATTAAGGCACTTATCGTAGCGATGGACGAGCTTGGAAATTCCTTCATCGTAAAATTCAGCAGCCTGCGCCTTCAACAACGTGGTTACCTCTTCTTGAAGCTGTGCGTCGTCATCAAAATGCTGCATAGCCAACCACTTCTTCATTGCTGGAAATAAGTGGAAGTCGCTCGGTGCCAGGTCGGGACTGTACGTCGGATGAGGAAACAACTCCCACTTAAAAGATTCGAGAACTTCACGAGTGGCATTTGCCGTGTGGGCCGTTGTCTTGAATCAGCAAGATCTTTGAGCCCAACTTTCCCCTGCGCTTGTTTTATATTGCTCTTCTGAGGTTGTGCAGAGTTTGGCAATACCTTTGAGAGTTTATTGTAGTGCCTCTTTCCAGGAAATCCACAAAAATCACACCTTTTCTGCCCCAAAAGACAGTCGCCATCACCTTCCTTGACGACATTGTCTGCATGCATTTCTTGGGTTTTTGGGGGGAATTTGTGTGCCCCCACTACATTGACTGCAATTTTGTCTCGCAGTTCACATGCTTAACCCATGTTTTGTCACCAGTAACGATGCAATCGAGTAATGAGTCGCCATCTTTCTCGTAAGTGTCCTAAAACATTAACGCTGCAGCCATTCGCTGATTTTTGTGAATCTCTGTCAAGA
Source organism: Schistocerca piceifrons (assembly GCF_021461385.2). Lineage (NCBI taxonomy): Eukaryota > Metazoa > Arthropoda > Insecta > Orthoptera > Acrididae > Schistocerca > Schistocerca piceifrons. The sequence continues at coordinate 96,722,522 of NC_060145.1, read as the reverse complement.
TTTTTGGTATCCATCTCGCACAAAACTTGTGGTAACCAAGCTTTTCGGTAATGATTTCGTGCAACAAACTTCGTGAAATTTGTGGAAAAATCATAGAGAGTTCCGTTATTGTGAAATTATGGCTTCACAGACCGCGGCATCGACTTTTTCGACAAGTTCGGCAGTCACTATGTTGGGTCTTCCACTTCGCTCTTTGTCGTAAACGTTAGTTCGGCCATTTTTAAATTTTATGACCCATTGACGCACTCCACCTTCAGTGATTATGTTGTCCCCATACACTTCACAAAGCTGCCAATAGATTTCTATCGGTGTACAGTTTTTTGCAGTCAGAAACCTTATTACAGCATGCACGTCACACTTCGCGGCATTTTCAATTAATGCTGACATTTCAAACTGTCACAGTAACTCAACAGAGTACAGCACGAACCTCTCACTAGCATGGCAGGATGCCGACTGAGCGGCAGAATGCCATGACACCAAGATGGCAGCGCTAGCCCCGCCCCTAACAGACACAAACGAAAACGTAATGTACTTTGTGGATAGCCCTCGTATTAACTTGCAGCCCAGGACTTCTTCCATCTATCCACTGGAGAGAACAAGACAACCTATGTGGTAGTGACCACTTCCTCATCTTCCTGTCACTGCCCCAGTGTCAGGCACACGGGCGCCTGCCCAGATGGGCAGGCGGACTGGGGAACTTTCACCTTTGCTGTCACCGCTGAATCTTCCTCACACAGTAATGTCGATGTGATGGTTGAGCAGGTGTCTAGCACAATTGTTTCTGTGGCAGAAAACGCAATCCCTCACTCTTTAGGATGTCCGAGGCGTAAGGCAGTCCCTTGGTGGTTGCCGGAAGTAGCTGATGCAATTAAGGAGCGTCGGCGACAGCAGCATAAGCGGCACCCTTCCCTGGAGCACCTCATAGCCTTTTAATGGCTTCGTGCCCATGTTTGCTACCTTATCAGATAGTGGAAGAAAGAGTGTTGGGAGAGATATGTCTCCACCATTGGGTGCCACACATCACCTTCCCAAGTCTGGGCAAAGATCAAAGGTGTTTTCAGGTACCAGGTGCCAACAACTGTCCCCAGTCTTAACCATAAATAGCGAGCTATGTACTGACGCAAACATGATTGCTGAGCACTTTGCTCAAGCCTCTGTGTCGGAGAATTACCCCCAGCCTTTCACACACTCAAACAGCGGCTGGAAGGGAACGTCCTCGCATTCACTACATGCTGCAGTGAATCCTGTAATGCCCCATTTACAGAGTGGGAGCTCCTCAGTGCCCTTGCACATTGCCCTGACACAGCTCCTGGTCGTGACCGCATCCACAGCCAGATGATTAAACATCTCTCATCTTACTACAGGCGGCATCTCCTCGTCATCTTCAACCAGCTCTAGTGTGATGGCGCCTTTCCATCGCTATGGCGGGAGAGCACCATCATTCCGGTGCTCAAACCTGGTAAAAACCCGCTTGATGAGGATAGCTATCAGCCCATCAGCCTCACCAACATTCTTTGTAGGCTGCTGGAACGTATGGTATGTCGGTGGTTCAGTTGGGTCCTGGAATCACGTGGCTTGCTGGCTCCATGTCAGGGCGGCTTCCATCAGGGTTGCTCTACCACTGACAATCGTGTGTCCATCGAGTCTGCCATCCGATTAGCCTTTTCCAGATGGCAACAATTGATTGCGGTCTTTAGGTAAAGCATACGACACGACTTGGCGACATCATATCATTGCCACATTATATAAGTGGGGTCTGCAGGGACCACTCCTGATTTTTATCCAAAACTTCCTGTCGCTCCATACTTTCATGTCCAGTTGGTGACTCCCATAGTTCCATCAATATCCAGGAGAATGGAGTCCCGCAGGGCTCTGTATTCAGTGTCTCTCTATTTTTAGTGGCCATTAATGGTCAAGCAGCAGCTGTTGGGCCCTCGGTCTCAACTTCTCTGTATGCAGACAACTTCTGCATTTTGTACTGCTACTCCAGTGCTGTTGTTGCTGAGCAGCGCCTCCAGGGAGCCATCCACAAGGCGCAGTCATGGGCTCTAGGCCACGGCTTCCAGTTTTCAGCCGCAAAGTCGTGTGTCAACCACTTCTGTCGGCATTGTACCATTCATCCGGTACCCATACTTTACCTTAATGACGATCCACTCACTGTAGTGGAGACATATCAATTCCTATGACTGGTTTTGATGCTCCATTGACTTGGCTCCCTCATCTTTGTCAGCTTAAGCAGAAGTGCTGGCAGCGCCTCAATGCCCTCCGTTGCCTGAGCAACACCAATTGGGGTGCAGATCACTGTAAGCTGCTGCAGCTCTACAGAGCCCTTGTCCAATCCCGAATTGACTATTGGAGTGTGGCTTATGGTTTGGCAGTGCCTTCAGCATTGTATTTACTCGACCCTGTGCACCACTGTGGGGACAGGAGTTTTTAGGAAGAGTCCGGTGACCGGCGTACTGGTGGAGGCTGGCGTCCCTTCACTGCAGATCAAAGGTGCACAACTGCTCACCAGTTACGCAGCACACATTCAAAGTTCCCCTGAGCATCCGAATTACAGTCTCCTTTTTCTGCCCTCGGCAGTCCGTCTCCCACATTGGCGGCCTAGATCAGGGCTAATGATTGCAGTTCACTTGCGGTCCCTTAGCTCCGAACTGGAGTCCTTCCCTTTACCATCTCTACTTGCAGTCCTTTCACATACGCCTCCATGGTGTACGCCTTGGCTACTGCTTCGTCTGGACCTTTTCCATGGGCCTAAGGACTCCATTAACCCCGCCGTTCTCCGCTGTCACTTCCTCTTGATTCTTGACTTGTTCCAGGGCTCTGAAGCGGTGTACACCGAAGGCTCAGTGGCTGATGGTCACGTAGTCTTCACATATGTTCATGGAGGACATATTGAGTGGCACTCCTTGCCAATTGGCTGCAGTGTTTTCACTGCAGAGCTGGCGGCCATATCTTGTGCTCTTGAGTACATCTGCTCATGCCCTGGCATCATTTGTCTTGTGTACTGACTCATCGAACAGCCTACAACCTATCGACCAGTGCTGCCCTCTCCACCATCTGGTAGTGTCCATTTAGGAATCCATCTATGCCCTGGAACAGTCCCGCCATTCCGTGGTGTTTGTTGGACCCCAGGACACGTCGGAATCCCCAGCAACAAACTTGCCGACAGGCTGGCCAAACAGCCAACGCGGAAACCACTTCTGGTGAGAGGCATCTGCGAAGCTGACCTACGTTATGTTTTACACCACAGGGTTTTCCGGCTTTGGTAGACGGAATGTTATAACAGCATGCACAACAAACTGTGTGTGATTAAGTAGACTATGAATGTGTGGAAGTCTTCCGTGCAGGCCTCTCGCAGGGAATCAGTTGCCCTCTACCGGTTCTGCATTGGCCATACGTGGCTAATGCATGGTTACCTGCTGTCACAAGGACCCACCTCAGTGTTGCTGTGCCTCCCAAATGAGTCGTCCACCTCTTGCTGGACTGCCCACTTTCTGCTGCTCTGCAGCAGACTTTTAGCTTTCCCAGCACCCTGCCTTTGGTGTTGGGCGACAATGCCTCCACAGCAGCTTTAGTTTTAAGTTTTATCTGTGAGAGTGGTTTTTATACTTCTGTGTAGGTTTTAGCATATGTCCTTTGTGCCACTGTGTCCTCCAACCAAGTGCTTTTAGGGTGGAAGTTTTAATGTGTTGCAGAGTGGCTGGCTTTTCCCTTTTTATTCTCATGCTTGGCTGTGTTCCCCCAAGCCAGAATCTGGGACAGACATGCCTTTGCAGTAGTCTAAACTTAAGAACAAAGGTCATCCAAAACAGGGAGTCTGGTGGTCCCATGTTGTCTCTCTCTGTATTGAAAGCAATGTATCTGGTGAACTCGTCCCCTTCCCCTTCCCTAATATTGATTGATACCAATGCCTGCGACATTCTGTGGGGTGAAACTAGTCATTGGCCGCAGTATAGGTGTAAAACTCACTCGAAAAGCCAAATCTTTGCCTGTTTAGTATTGGTGTTCCAATGCACTTCTGTGTAGCATACAGCTTCTATTCAGCCATTGGCCTCTCCATTTGCAGCCTAGGTCTTCTCCCATCCATCCACTGGAGTGTCCATGATGACCTGTGTGACAGTGATTATTTTAAAAACCTACTCACCAAGTGGTGGCAGAACACACACATGAGGCTGTTGTAATTGGAAAGCTATCGGAGCCAGTGGCTGCTTCAGGCAGAATGGTTGATGGAGAAGGAAAAAGGTTGAAGGAAAAGGGAATAGAGAGGGCCACAAAAAGAGGTAGATTTCGGGAAAGTCACCCGGAACTGCGGGCCAGGGGAGACTTGCTGTACTGTATGAGAAGGAAAGACTGCCTGACTAGGGACTGCATCGCACTAGGTTTGAAAACCTGAGAGCTTAAAGGTGGAAGATAGGGTAATATGCAGACAAAGATTATTGCCTAAATATCATGCATCAGTTAATAAGAGTGAAAAGCTAAGTGCATTGTACGTAATGGAGGTGGGAGGGGATGATGAAAAAGACAGGAAAGACAATGAAAGATATAGAAAACTAAAACAGAGTGAAGCAAAGAGTAGTTTCAGTGAAAAAAATGCTGAGACTGAAGAAATTAATGCAAATTAAGCCCAGGTGGGTGGTGAGAACCAAGGACATGTCACAGTGCTTGTTCTCACCTGCAGAGTTCTGAGAAACTGGTGTCTGGGGGAAGAATCCAGATGGCGCGTATGGTGAAACAGGTGCTGAGGTCACAAACATCATATTGTAGAAATTGCTCCATAACAGGATATTGAGAGTTGCCAGTATACACCCTACCACAAAATTATTAATTAGGATGAACGGACATAGGTAGAGGGTGTATACTGGCAACTAGCAATATCCTGTTATGGAGCAATTTCTACAATATGATGTTTGTGACCTCAGCACCTGTTTCACCATACGCGCCATCTGGATTCTTCCCCCAGACACCAGTTTCTCAGAACTCTGCAGGTGAGAACAAGCACTGTGACATGTCCTTGATTCTTGCCACCCATCTGGGCTTAATTTACATTAATTTCTTCAGTCTCAGCATTTCTTCACTGTAACAACTCTTTGCTTCACTCCGTTTTAGTTTTCTACATCTTTCATTGTCTTTCCCATCTATTTTTCACCACCCCCTCCCACCTCTGTTACATACAATGCACTTGGCTTTTCACTCTTATTAATTGATGCATGATGTTCAGGCAGTAATCTCTGTCTGCGTATTACCCTGTCTTACAGCTTTAATCTCCGAGGTTTTCAAATCTTATCTGATGCAGTCCCCAACAATCACTTTCCTTCTCATCCCATGTGGTAAGTCTCCCCTGGCCCATGGTTCTGAGTGACTTTCCCAAAATCTACCCCTTTTTGTAGCCTTCTCCAGTCCCTTTCCTTCACCCTTCTTCCTTCGCCTTCAACTCTTCTGCCTGAAAAAGGGGCCACTGTCTCCGAAAGCTTGCCAATTACAACAGTGTTTTGTATGTGTGTTCTGCCACCACTTGGTGAGTAGATTTTTTTTATCTATCCAGTTAAATAATTTTGTCAATAATTGATTGTTTTAGTGATTATTTTAAGACTGTTTTGACCTTCCCACAGTATCGCTCGCCTGGGCTTGCACTCAGATGTGCTCTCCCCAAAGATGAATGGGATTTGGTCACCATCTCTGTCGCCCTAAGTACCCCACCAAATGAAGCTATTGATGCAGTTATCCAGAGCAGAGATGCAGCTGCTTTCTGGGTGTGACAACTCTCCCCTTTCACCCGTTGACTCCTCTCTCCGACTTTCTTCTCTCTCTTGGATTTTTTGGTTGATTGATAGTTCACTGGGATTTGTCTTTCTTATTTTTCCTCTCTGGGGATGTTCTTAGATTGACACACAAAGGACAAGAGATTGATGACCGTGTAGTTCGGACTCTTTAACTCAATCATCTTCATTTAGTTAAAAACCATGTTTGTATCTGTTGGATTTTGAGTGTGAGAATTCTTTCCACACTCTTTCTTTATAAAGTACTTGTATTTTCTTTCACCACAACGTGTTTTTTTTATCATGTGAGCACATCAAACTATTAAATAGAAAGATCAGAACTATCTATTTTGGTGCTATAAGACTGATTAATTTTTTTAATTGATAAACCCACTGCAGTTAAATTCCAGTGTATCCACATTCCTAACTTGGCATAGTTGGTTGCCTGCCAATTATTGAAGATGCAACAATTGCCCACCACTTTAAGCATTGTCTTCTAGCTAAATTACTTCTCCCAGTTGTAGGCTACACTAAAATGAGGAAACTAGATCCCACATGGTAATAATAAATTTGTGTGGCTCGATAGCCTGATGCGTGACTAATAATGCTGTACTTTGTTTCAACATTTCCTTCAGACCACATATAAAAGTAGGAAAATAAACTTATGATTTTTGTTGATAAATGAACTCGTCTATAAGCATCTCGGTATAGTTACTCAAAACTAGTCCCTGCGACACTCAAACATGTGTTTCAGCTTGTTGCCACCACCTGAGACACCTTACTAAATTCTTCCTACATAAATTAGAAGACACTGGTCTCAACAGATGGGGCTCTACACAGGAAACTATACTTCACACTAGTTATCAAAGAGCCCGCCAACCAAAATGTCTTCCTTACACCATTACAAATGTAGATTTGAGTTGATCTGAATGAAATGATCAGCCTTTGACCACTAAACATTCCTCTATCTTAAGTGTTACTTGTACAAGATTGTTAAACCTCTACATTAGTCAAATTGTTTACCACACCATAAATAACAGAATACACCAATTATTAGAACAGTGTAAAATTTGTCACGTGCACTCCTTTGCCCTGACCTGATAACTTCATTACCATTTGTAGCAATGGTCTACTCACCCATCTGGTACTTGAAAATCTGATCTGCTCATGACCAAAATCTCTATGTAATAGTCATTAAGCCCATACTAAAAACTTAGGAACCATTAAAGAAGAGCAGATGAATAGCATTATTACTTTTAAGAACAAGTATATTGTAGCAGATAATGATCAGAGAATCATATTGTCCTGTAAAGTACAAAGCATGCTCTCACAAACATCGATCAGAGCAAACTGCAGATCCAGAGAGATTAGTTGAGCTATCTCAAGGCAGTGATATTGTTCCTGGTGACTCCACAGATTTACATCCCAGGAGAGATGTCCCCTCCCCCCCCCCCCCCCCATTGTGCGGAACATGTGGGAGAAAGCTGTGTGCACCAGTGGGGTGTGGATGCGTTAATTGCTGAAATGTCTTTAAGTGGTGAGATGTGCTGGCGGGTGGAGTGCGAAGTGGGAGGAGCAGCCAGAGGCTGAGGAGAGGGGAATGGTGGCACTGTGTATGCAGTATGATGGTCCACGACTGGCAAAGTGGCGGGAGGCATGACCTCATCATTGGTGATGGAGGAGGGGCAGCGTACCTGGCTTGATGATTAAGAGGCTGGTGAGGTGGCGGTAGAGGTAGTGTCATCCTAGGCATCGGCAATGGGAGCACTGGGGTGGTGACAATGAGGGCTCCATCAGTCGTCAAGACAGATGTTAAATCTGCTGTATTGATGGAGGGCAGGGGTGCAGCATGTTTGACTTAGAGACTTCACTGGGGCCTGCCTGCCTACTTGCGGAAGTGACGGAGATGATTGAGAATAATATAGGGTGACATAGATATCTTGTCACTTGTATTCAGTTGTACTTTGAAGTGAGTGACTGCAGAGGTGTTGACACAGGGCTCCGCACCAGGGAGTCAGCTTAAGCCCATGCAGGCTTCAGTCTGAAACTTCCTGGCAGATTAAAACTGTGTGTCAGACCGAGACTCGAACTCGGAACCTTTGCCTTTTGTGGGCAAGTGCTCTACCAACTGAGCTACCCAAGCACGACTCACGCCCCGCCCTCACAGCTTTACTTCTGCCAGTACCTCGTCTCCTACCTTCCAAATTTTACAGAAGCTCTCCTGCGAACCATGCAGTACTACCACTCCTGAAAGAAAGGATATTGCAGAGACATGGCTTAGCCACAGCCTGGGGGATGTTTCCAGAATGAGTTAGTCATGCTTGGGTAGCTCAGTTGGTTGAGCGCTTGCCCGCGAAAGGCAAAGGTCCCGAGTTCGAGTCGCAGTCCGGCACACAGTTTTAATCTGCCAGGAAGTTTCATATCAGCATACACTCTGCTGCAGAGTGAAAAACTCATCCAGGCTTCAGCCTGTTTGATACCATAGGTCTTCAGAGATAATGTCAAATGTGTTGGCGTCCCACTTGATTGTGGTATGGGCCACTGTAGGAGGGCCGGGAGGGGTGGGGGTGGGGGGTGCAAAGGTGTCTTGATGGCATCTGTGCACAGCGTAACATGGAGACATTCATTAATTCTTGTGAACGAATATCGTAGGCTTTGTGTGATGAGTAGGCAGTGGCATTCGAATGTTACGTATATGATCACATGCTCAGTGCACTAGTTATGGCAGGTCATGGTCTGTCAGGTGTAACTACACACTAAGTGACAAATTCTGCAGGAAGGCAGAGTGGCTCACCACATAGGACCTCAGTAAGTGAGTTGCAAATCTTCTTTATAAACAGTCCTAATTCCGAGAATCACCCAGCGCAGGGCATTGGTCCGTGATTGTGAATGGTAGATTAATTCTGCCTTGAGTGTTCAGTGCCATCATTCCACTAGGTCCTTTGACTGGGGGTGGTAAGCAGTTGCCTGTAAATTACAAAAAAAAAAAAAAAAAAGGCACCCCCCCCCCCCCAAAGTCGGCACAGTTTATTGAACAAGGCAGATGATTGGTTGTATCCTCTCACACAAGGTGTCACACGAAACAGGTCTGGTGGCTCCTGGCAGTGTGCATTCTTGTAGTTGTAGCAGAGCCTTGTCTGGTGAGTAGCGTTTGTAGGTCGGGATCTGTGGCCTATGCATCAGTGAATAGATCAAAGTCCAGCTGAGTAGATGTGGCCACCAAGTGAGGCAGGTACTTCATGGCTATATTATCTGCACCTCAGATGTGTCTGACGATGGTGGTAAATTGCGAGACCAGGTCGAGTTCTGAAAGTGTGGTGTTAACAAAAGGGTTTTTGATCGCTTATGGATCTTATGGTCTTGTGGTACCATTCTTGCATCCCGCGAACGGGGTCCCGGGTTCGATTTCCGGCGGGGTTAGGAATTTTCCCTGCCTCAAGATGACTGGGTGTTGTCTTCATCATCATTCATCCCAAATACAGTCAGAGGAAGGCAATGGCAAACCACCTCCGGTAGGACCTTGCCTAGTCAGCGGTGCGGGTCTCCCGTATCGTCCCCTACGCTCCTCGGAGTATGGGACCTCATAATCATCATGGATGAGGCATGTGGTCAGTGTAAATGGTTAGAGGACATCCTTCAATGATGTCCTAGAAATAGCGGACCACTTCATTGATGGCCAAAAGCTATCTATCAAAATAGACAAATAAATTACAGAGTGCAGCAATCAGTCATCCTTTTTTAGATTTATTACACAAATCCAGATTTCGGCTAGTAGCTAGACATTCTCAGTGCCTATTTTCTATTCTCAATGTGCATTGAGAATGACTAGCTGCTAGCTGAAATCTGGATTTGCGTAATGAAATCTAAAAAAGGATGACTGAATGCTGCACTCTATAAATTATAAGTCACGTAACAGTTGCTCACTGCACCCACTTTCCGAATGGATGGTAACCTGACTGAGAAAAATAGACTACGTCTTCTGAGTATCAGTCAACTTTTGAGAAAGGAAACCCAGCAGCTGTGTTGTGCCGGCAATTTCTTGTTGCAGTACCATCCAGTCACTGGTGTCTGCGATGCACACGAGGTATGCATCCAGTGATGGGAGGACAAGGGTGACAGTTAATGCAAGATTGGATTTAATCTTGTCAAAGGCCATTGGCATTTCAGGTGTCATTTGCTGGCGATGCTCTTGCCATGCAGCGGCTCAGTCTGAAGCAAAAGTGTGTTTCAGCAGCATGTGGGAGATAGTGCCTGTAAAACTTAATGACTCTGAAGAATCATCATACAGGGTGTATACGACCCGGGACAACCGGGAGATCCGGGAAAAACCCGGGAATTTTTTCATCCGGGAGAAAACCGGAAAAAACCGGGAATTTTTCCTTGTTTTAGTTTTCAGTTAATTTTTTGTAACATTCACTGGTAATAACCAGCACTCTGACAAAAGATATTACTGTATCACGCTACTGCAGAATAACTCTTCAACAATAAAATATAAATGAGAGAAAAAAAACGAAAATAACTTAAATTGCAAAGGAAATGTGTCGTATACAAATACGACACACAGTGCTCATGCAAGCGTGTGCCAATAGCAAAATGTGTCAAAGGCTACAGGAAGACAACGCAATACTCCGTTACAACAAATTGCCTCCGATGAGCGTGAAATCACAACTGTTTACATGAGATTCGTTTTAGCAGTTACGAGCGGACTCATGCGCATGCGCAGTTGAGTCGCGTTTGAGCAGTAGATTGTTCCACTTCTGGCTACAGGAATGTGGTTGTTGGCTGTGCAAGCAGTCGCAGCTAGATGCTACCGGGAAAAGGGGCCTCCAAATTAATATTCGTGTGGGGAAAAAAAACTTGTTTGACAAAGCGCTTAGTATCCAGTGAACGTTGGTATATCGATTATTCATATGCTTCTGAAACGCATCTCTGTTTTTGAACACTTTTGAACACATCCTCGTCGCATCTAGAAATAAACTTTCCCCAGGCAAAAGGGGACGGGGCTATATGAGCTGAGCGGAGTAAAGCCAAACGGATGAATGCCAGTTGCCGTCTGATTATGTGATTGATTGGGTTTGCGAATGATCAGTGTTGTTATAATTACTAGCGAAATCCTTAGATTCAGACTACCAGAATGGGAAATAAACGACTAACAGGAATAACAGGTGAGAAAGATTACATATTGTCTTCTCGATGTATCCAAGAAAATGAAATTTTGACAGAAAATGTTTGGCCAAATCGCTACACTAGTAAGGAGCAGTTGTACAGTCCCCGGCTAGCAGCCGCGTAAGTTTTATTCTGGAAGTAACGCGGAAAACGGTTTGTACGAATACGTAACAAAGGCTAACCGGAAAATAATCGTGGGATAACTAAACCTGTGATTCTAGCAGGGTTAGTGCAATTAATCGGCGAACAAATTTTGACCGTGACAGGAATAGCTACACAATTGGTGATTACAAGATTGTTGGAATGGGGAAGGAGAAGAAAAGGGGACATTATACAAATTATGGAAGAATAAGACGATTCCAAATTTATATAACAATTTCATAATACTTTTTGATCTCATGATTGAGAAACTAGTGCGTGTGAATGAAATGTGAAACTATTTCCTAACATAAAGCTTTTTGCTTGTAGTAGGCCTATAGGCATTTGATATTGGTACTTCGTGAATTATATTATGTCTTGTTATAAAATGGCCATTTGTGCCAAAACAGTCTCGTTTATTTGGTGTGTGTTACAAAATTGCTGCTATATTAGTAAGGCCTATTTGTTTTATCTAGCAGACAGTGACAAAATAGACATAATCAGATCGAGAAACCACACCAGTCTTAAGTAATATTTGTGTTAACACATTTTTCAGTATTAGATAACGACATTTGGATTTTTCATGTAGCAAAACATTTGACGAACTTTGAGGTAATAGATCCTTTCGCAGAAAGGAAACCACGCCATGTGAAGGTGTAGCAAGATTAGAGAGAGAAAAAGGCTAGGAGCTAAGAATTGAAGAAATGTGTACTTTCTTGCTTGTCTTTATTGGTTTTATGTATCCTATATTTAATTTTATGTCGCACAAAACAGCAAGTTATTAACTAATAGGCAATAAAGAGTGCATATTTTCTGAAGAGTTCTTGTTCTTCTGACTACAAATAATCCCATCCGCTATTAATCGCGAGGTGTTTTTTTTTATTTTTTTAAAAAAAAGAGGGACAGGCTGTCAAACCGGCCGAATGGGAGCAGGAGAGACACCACAGGACATTTCAATTTCCACTGTCCTGAATATAGTTTGATGGCATCCACTACTAAATATACACGTTTAAATTCCACGGAACGAAATACAGTGACGTTCGATAGAAGAATGCTGTCTAAAGAGGCATGGCACTGCACTTGGCACACTTAAGACCAAACAACATGTCTTACATTTCCTCGAACACATATGTTTTAGACTTCTGAGGAAGATGTGCGCTACAAGATGAACATATTTTTGAAAATTCGTTTTTTTTTTAGTTTGACCCAGTTAGCAAATATCGTAGATCCGGGGATGATGGGCGACCCATGTATACATTTAGTGATTTTGCTGTTTCTCCTTCGTTTACTCTCACGTCAAACGAAAACAAAACGGATATCTGTGGGCAGGCGCTATCAAATGAATTAAAACACATTCACTAATTACGGAAGGCTAAAATATGTTATTAGTTTCAGATTTTATTTTATTTCCACCTTTCTGACAGTCAAGCGCTAATCGCCTTGCAGAACAATGAAGTTATTTTTTGTCTGTTTGCTAAAGAAATTTGACTTTTATTAACCTTTTCGGCAGAGGCAGTCAGTGTACACTCCTGGAAATTGAAATAAGAACACCGTGAATTCATTGTCCCAGGAAGGGGAAACTTTATTGACACATTCCTGGGGTCAGATACATCACATGATCACACTGACAGAACCACAGGCACATAGACACAGGCAACAGAGCATGCACAATGTCGGCACTAGTACAGTGTATATCCACCTTTCGCAGCAATGCAGGCTGCTATTCTCCCATGGAGACGATCGTAGAGATGCTGGATGTAGTCCTGTGGAACGGCTTGCCATGCCATTTCCACCTGGCGCCTCAGTTGGACCAGCGTTCGTGCTGGATGTGCAGACCGCGTGAGACGACGCTTCATCCAGTCCCAAACATGCTCAATGGGGGACAGATCCGGAGATCTTGCTGGCCAGGGTAGTTGACTTACACCTTCTAGAGCACGTTGGGTGGCAGGGGATACATGCGGACGTGCATTGTCCTGTTGGAACAGCAAGTTCCCTTGCCGGTCTAGGAATGGTAGAACGATGGGTTCGATGACGGTTTGGATGTACCGTGCACTATTCAGTGTCCCCTCGACGATCACCAGTGGTGTACGGCCAGTGTAGGAGATCGCTCCCCACACCATGATGCCGGGTGTTGGCCCTGTGTGCCTCGGTCGTATGCAGTCCTGATTGTGGCGCTCACCTGCACGGCGCCAAACACGCATACGACCATCATTGGCACCAAGGCAGAAGCGACTCTCATCGCTGAAGACGACACGTCTCCATTCGTCCCTCCATTCACGCCTGTCGCGACACCACTGGAGGCGGGCTGCACGATGTTGGGGCGTGAGCGGAAGACGGCCTAACGGTGTGCGGGACCGTAGCCCAGCTTCATGGAGACGGTTGCGAATGGTCCTCGCCGATACCCCGGGAGCAACAGTGTCCCTAATTTGCTGGGAAGTGGCGGTGCGGTCCCCTACGGCACTGCGTAGGATCCTACCGTCTTGGCGTGCATCCGTGCGTCGCTGCGGTCCGGTCCCAGGTCGACGGGCACGTGCACCTTCCGCCGACCACTGGCGACAACATCGATGTACTGTGGAGACCTCACGCCCCACGTGTTGAGCAATTCGGCGGTACGTCCACCCGGCCTCCAGCATGCCCACTGTACGCCCTCGCTCAAAGTCCGTCAACTGCACATACGGTTCACGTCCACGCTGTCGCGGCATGCTACCAGTGTTAAAGACTGCGATGGAGCTCCGTATGCCACGGCAAACTGGCTGACACTGACGGCGGCGGTGCACAAATGCTGCGCAGCTAGCGCCATTCGACGGCCAACACCGCGGTTCCTGGTGTGTCCGCTGTGCCGTGCGTGTGATCATTGCTTGTACAGCCCTCTCGCAGTGTCCGGAGCAAGTATGGTGGGTCTGACACACCGGTGTCAATGTGTTCTTTTTTCCATTTCCAGGAGTGTATTTCAAACGAAATGTTCAATTCCGCAGTACTGGCTGCTTTCAACTGTTTGCAGCATTTCAAGTGCACGTTTTCATCTTTTAGCACGTATAGCATTACGCCATAATATAGGGAGACCAAACGTCCCGGAAAACCGGAATTGTCCCGGTTTTCATCCCTGTGTTCCGGTGTCCCGAAAATTTGTTTCGGGACGGTCAAAAGTCCCGGAATTCAGTTTTTAAATACATTTCGTGAAACTTTCTCAAATTTTTGGGATTTCGCTATATTAAAGGAAATACAACACAAGAAGTTAATATATTTTAGCTTATTTGTCTAAAACCTCCATTGTCCCATACTAGTAATCACAGTATCAGTATTGATACACTCAGGCAATAATTTACTTTGAGCGGTACTTTGGCCAACAAGTAGTAAGTTGTATTATTGCAACAGAGCTATGAAACCGTCCGATTGTAACGCCACTTACTCACACACTCATTGTCAGAATAGTGTAGTAGTTGATATTTTGTCAGACAAACTGCAATAGTTTTTTTTTCTCATATTAGTGGTATTATTGCTGCAGTACTGTGAAACGCAATGCCGAGACGTGCCTGCAAGTTCAGGGACTGTTATTCCAAGGAATGGAATTTCATTAAGAAAGGTCGTTTTGATTACGAAGCAGTGTGTTCCGTATGTAACTGTTTTATTAGTATAAGTCGTGGTGGACGTTCCGACATAGTTGATCACATCAGGTCGAAGAAACACATTAAAAGATACAGTGCACCGAGCTGCAGTAAAACTCTTCAAAATAATTTTGTGAAACATCAGTCAAGTGAAGAGACGAAAGTCGAGCAGCCGAGCTTACACTAGCCTACCACACGGTAAAACATCACCAAACTTATAGATCTAGTGATTGTACTAATAAGCTTAACAGCATTATCTTTGATGATTCTTCCATTGCAAAAAAGTTTAGTTCAGCAAGAACTAAAGTGTCAGCCGTAGTGAAACGAGTTATTGCTCCCCAGAGTGTAAAGGAAAGCCTTGAATACATCAAAAAGCCTTCTTTCTACGGGATATCCACTGATGCCAGAAATCATAAGGACATTGAAAGATTTCCACTTGTTGTTCAGTTTTTCAATATTAATCAGGGAATTCAGACTAAACTTTTGAAGGTGAGTTCCCTACCTAATGAAACGTGTGACGAAATTTGAAGATTTTGTATGAATACTATCGAAATGTTTGATCTTGAGAAAAATAAATGGGGTGGCATTTTGTGGAGAGAACACCAACACAAACTTTGGTGGTTTAAAAAGACAAGGCAAATGCAACGTATTTACCAAATTAAAGGCAACATTGCATGAAAACATTGAAGGCATAGGGTGCCCTGCACATGTTTTACACTATAGCGTGCAGTCATCTGCTGACAGTTTAAGCTGAGATGTTGAAACTGTCATGAAGGTATACTCACACTTTTACATATATACTGTTAGAGCAGAGAGGCTTAAGGAGTTCTGTGATTATGTGGGAACCGAATATATGAATGTAATGTGTCACTTGAAAACTTGCTAGTTATCACTGTTTCCAGCAGTTGAAAGAGTGATCCGCCTGTTTGAACCGTTAAAAAGATTTTTTCCTAAATGAAGACAAAACCCTCAAAATATTGGTTCAGTTTTTCAGTAACCCTTTAAGTGAAGCCTACTTATGGTTCATTCACAGTGAGCTTAGCACTTTGCAGCATAGGATAAAGGAAATTGAGGGAAGCACGAAAAGTGTAATAGAGGTAAATGATGTTTTGAAAAATACTCTGGAAACTGTTACTAAGAGGAGAGAACAGCAGTTCATTTCTTTTAATGTTAAATCTGTCCTTAAAAGAGCAGAAGTATCAGAAGCAGTGGAAAGGAGTTTTAGAGAAGTTAACAAGTTTTATGACACTTGTGTAGAATATCTCAGCAAGTGGAGCTCCTCATATTTACCCTCATCGCCGGTCTTTGATTGGATATTACTGGAGATAGTGCCAAAATGGGAAAGTGTTGAAGAGACAGTTTCTTATTTGAAGAGTAAAGAGATTGAAAGCGATGATTCCATTCTCTTTGATTAGTTCGGCATACTGACAAATTTTGTTGAAAAGTCTTCACAAGTGGAGTGATGAAAAAAAAAACACCATTGGAATGTCATGAGAAGTGGGTGAGTTTTTTAAAAAGCTATGACTGTCTTTAGCATTACTCTTAGTTGGTAGTAATTGCAAGGTATTTATTTGCAATCCCAGCCCATAATGCCAATGTGGAAAGAATATTTTCGTTCATGAATATCCAGTGGACTGATGAAAGAAACAGAATGGAGGTGGACTCTCTTGAAGCAATCCTGCAGATCCTGTACAACTACAAAATGGATTGTGCCAAGTTTTATCACTGTGTCTCAAAGAACAAAGACATGATCAAGAAGGCTGGAGGCAGTGAAAAATACCCTTTTCTCCAAGGACAGTCAATTCCATCCACAAGTGCTCAGTAATATTAAAGCTCATATTAATATTAATTGATTAAAAGTTGAATGGCTGTAAAATTTTGTAAAATCTTAATACTTTTTTTATTACTGTATATGTTTATTAACTGTCATTATCAATCTTTTGTATCCTCTTATTAGTTATAATAATCGAGTTAACAAAATGTATCAACAAAACATTAATATTTAAAATTAAGAAACCTTGGTACATGTGGAATGAGGTGACCATTGGCACCTGGGTGAATGTGTCCCGGTTTTCACCGAAAATAATTTGGTCACCCTACCATAATAAGGAACCAAACATGAGATAATACAGTACTGGTACTCCAAGAAAACTTACATCCGAATCTGGACATACGAATGTGCACTTTAAGCGGAATTATACATTTTAGTATGATTCACGAAAGTCCCGTGCTCTTTGAGTATCCTCTAATATCTTGTTTCATTTGTGACATTATGTAAGACGCTTGTTATCTGGCGCTCTCTGGTAACTGCTGAAACGAACCTATTTCTAACATGTCGCAGGAAAATATTGTGCATGGTGGTATGAAAAGCGTTACTTTCACAGTAAATTTCCTTTTACGGAAGACGAACTATGTGCGAGAATGTGCGGTGAATTTCTTAACTCACAGAGCTTTTGAATCTCACTTAAAAATCAACTCTTTGAGTACGATGATTTAGAATAATTTTGAGCCCAGATCACCTGACATATATGTCGTTCTTAAAAATTTTACTGGCACGTTTGTGTGATGTAGCTTAAAGTGTAACACTTGCAAAAGGGGCAACATTATATGTGAAAGCTTTTCTTTTCTTGTAGCAGCACTACGTATATTAATTTAAACCATTAACTTTTCCTATTTGTGTGTTCGCGTTGCGTAACAGTGATGTTGCTATTGGCAAATAAAGCTATTGGCTGACTTCACCACGTGTCCTATGTTCTGAACATCCGCTGTCCGTCGGCTGGCGAGATCACGTGACGTGAGCTATGACAGGTTTACAAAAGCGCATCGCAATCGCGATTTCTATGTTGTGGCAAGTAACATGCAATGTTTGGTGGAATTCTAATTTATACTTTCGTAATAAGAAAATATGCAGTGTACATGTTGCTGCACGTCAGACATCTTCCCAAAATGTGTTTTGTTCCCAGAGTTTCGTTTTCTAAAGTGCCTCATCTGTCATAGGTATCCGTAAATAAGACTGAATATACTGGCACCAGCAAGTTCGTGTGTAAAGTCTTGAGAGTTCAGTACAGAGTAGCTATATCTCATAGTCCGGGTGTTGAAGTACTGACAATTGTCACACAATCGGCAAGTGCTACCCTTATGAGGATGGCCTTTATAGAAACCCAGGCAGTCAGATGGCAGTTCAGTGCTAGCAGACAAGAATCCATCCATGGCAGCTTTTGCTACTTTGAGTGTATGGAGAGATAGGCAGCGATGTGATGATGCACTGACGGGCCGGGGATGGCGTTGTGATGAACTTTCCCATCAGATGGTACAAATAGTCTTTGGCCAGATGGGCTTGTGTGAAGTGAATGTTATTGTAACACCATTGTCAATGGACAACCCGGTTGCAGAGGCACTGTCTGTAACACTGGGTGTGGTCACGCAAGCGCAAGTAGATAATGCCACTTGACTGATGTGTTTTGAGGCTGACATAAGGTCTTCATCAAGCAGCAGGTGTAGATGTTGCAAAATGGTGATTTGCCGTTGAGCCATTTGAAACTCGCTAGATGTCTTGGCGGTGCACGAGTGGAGGTGGTCATTAGTTGCTCGCCTATGTGAGTTGGAATGCCAGAGTTCAGAGTGCATGGCAGATATTGTGCGGAGCTCATCCAGAAGCATTTGACATATCTAGATAAAATCAAGAGACATCTGAAGTAGGAGACGGCAGCATATCATTGGCAGGAAAGGAAAAGCTGATCAGCTGTTGGCCATCGTGGTGCAGGAGCAGAGTGTAGATCAGGTCTGGCAGTAAATGGTAGTGCCTGAAGTCTGCTCCTAAGATGGATTCCACTGTTTCACTCACTAAAAATGTCCATGGCTTAGGTGCATGCTTGCCAAGATCGAGAGTGATGGAGGCAGCAGTGCCAACAGTTGGTGTCACAGAGGCATTAGTTGCATGCAGTTTTATGGGTGAAGGTGAAAGTGTAGTGGGAGTGAAAAACTGTGGTTTGTGCTGAAGTCGGCTCCAGTGTTGACTAGAAAATAAGGATTCAGTTGAGTGCCATAAACAGAGGAGAGAGCCGTTGGTCACAGATGAGACCTGTAAACACTACCACGACGTTGTGATTTGTGGTGACTTGAAGAGAATGAACGACCTGGTGTGAAAGTATCAGGCTGCAAGATCAGTTTGTGTAGGAGCATGGCTGTCTGCAACATAGCATGTTGGAGCTGAAGCAAATGTGGAACCAGCACAGGCAGTGCGCGCAGGTGGGCATAGTGACCGGCCACCTTGCATTATTTTGACTGGCAGGCGTGGGTGACCATGTGGAGGTACGCCAGTGGTATTTTATTGTATTGTATGTTAACTGGGGACCTAGAAACGATGGAGAGGCTCCGTCCCCACCGCAGCCGCAGTGGTCCACAACCCCACGACGACTACTGCAGTCCACTTCACCCCTCCACTGCCCCACACCGAACCCAGGGTTATTGTGTGGTTCGGCCCCTGGTGGACCCCTCAGGGAACGTCGCACACCAGACGAGTGTAACCCCTACGTTTGCATGGTAGAGTAATGCTGGTGTACGCATACATGGAGAACTTGTTTGCGTAGCAACTGCCAACATAGTGTAACTGAGGTGGAATAAGGGGAACCAGCCCATAGTCACCGAGGCAGATGGAAAACTGCCTAAAAACCATCGACAGACTGGCCGATTCACCGGACTTCGACACAAATCTGCCGGGTGGATTCATGCTGGGGACCAGGAGCTCCTTCTTGCCCGGAAAGCCATGCCTTAGGCTGCACGGCCAACCGGGCAGGCTTACACCAGTGGTAGTCTGCATTGATGACGTTTGTCACCTGGAAGACCACATGGAGCAGTAGCAGGTGCCATCTGAGCAAGGTTTTCCAAGTCCTGGTAGACATTGGGAGGCCGGCGTATGTGCGCTGGTAGTGGCCGGGAGTGCAAGTGGAGTGTTGGCTAGGCTCGGCCGATATCATGTTGTTGACGATGTAAGTGGGGATGCTGCCAGCTCTAGCGAGGTCACAATGAAAATTATTCCATGAGTGGTGCTGTGAAAGTGATAGCATTCTGTCAACCAGGCGTAGTTTGAAATCCAGTGGAGCGTCTTCATACGTGAGCATCACCGTTTGAATTCTCTCTGCAGTTTTAATAGCTACAAAGTATACACGTCATGATCCAGGAGTAGACTGATATCAATTTGCAGGCAAAGCATGTACCACAAAGCAGAAGGCAAACTATGACAGTGAGGTTTCACTTACCACTGGATTACTTTGCCGGTCTGGCAAGCGGGAGAGGCATTGAGTAGAAACAGCTTGACAGCCTTGTACTTGTTTATTAGTAGTTTAGTTTAGTAATGTCATGTTCCGTAGATCATTTTCACGGTTATTCTGTCAATATGATGTGGAACAAGTCAGATTAAAGGATGTATATACACACATGAATAATGCTAATATTAATATTACTGAAATTTTTAGTTCTACACATGCAACTACATTTAGAGGTACTTTCTTTCTTTAAAAGAGAAAGAGAGAGAGAGAGAAACTCTTCCATGGAATAGGAGTTGTTCAAAAGAAATAATTTTAAGCTAGATTTAAAACTTGATCTTCTACCTTCCAGACACTTTATGTTGTTGGGCAAATGATCAAAGATTTTTGTTGCTGAATAATGTACTCCTTTTTGAGCAACTGACAGCTTTAATAACAGATAGGAAAGGTCATTTTTTCCTCTAGCGTTGTATGTACGAACATCACTGTTCTTTGTGAATTGAGATGGATTACTTATAATGAGATTCATTAGTAAATATATGTACTATATGGTGCAGTTGAAATACGTAACTTCTTGAGTAGGTGCCTACATGACGTCCTTGGGTGAACACCAGTAATTATTCTCACTGCTCTCTTTTGTGCAATCAATGCTTTATGCCTAAGTGGTGAGTTACCCCAGAAAACTATTCCATAAGACATTATTGAGTGGAAATATGCAAAGTATGTTAGGAGGCTGATTTGTTTATTCCCAAGAATAGAGATTATACAAAGAGCGAAAGAAGCTGAATTTAATTGTTTGAGAAGCGCAGTTATATTCTTCTTCCAGTTCAAGTTGTGATCAATGTGAACACCCAAAAATTTGGAGAAATCTTCCCTCTTAACTGAGCCCTGTTCATAAGCTACATCAATTGTCAGTATGACTATTCAGTGTACTGAACTGGATATACTGTAGTGAGTTTTTTCAAAATTAAGGGAGAGTCTATTTTCTGAGAACCACTTAATAATTCTGTGAAAGGCATCCTTAGCAATATCTTCAGCTGCTTTTTCTGGAATGGGATTTATTATAACACTCGTGTCATCTGCAAAAAGTACTAGTTCTGCTTGCTGACTGTTAAATGAGAAGTCATTCACATGAATAAGGAACAGCAGAGGACCCAAAATTGAACCCTGTGGGACTCCCTTTGTGATAACTCCCCATTCACTAGAATTTACCACCCTCCCAACATTGTGTTATTCAGCACAACTTTTTGCTTTCTGTTCATGCACATCAAGCAGAAAGTCCCTAATGAGATCGGCGTTATCAGTAAGGTTGTTGAGAAGTACTGCAAATTTGTCATTGTCCTCAGTGATGCTGGCAGACTGCATTATGCACTCACTAAGCCCGAACCACAGCTTAGGAGGAGGGAGTTTTGGCCAAGGACATGTGGAATGGTAAGGTCCATGGCTATGTGAGGCTGGCACTATAATGAGGTGGGCAATTGCCCAGTGCAGTAGACATAGCAGGAGTGGAGGCATCGTAAAACGACACACACTGTAAAGTGATGAAGTGATACATGGCATGGAAGCATTGGGGCGGAGTGCATTGCGATGAGACAAATGTATGTGTGGCACATTAGACGTGAGCTGCGCATGAAGGTGGGTGGTATGTGGTGCATGGTGCTGGTCTACAGGAGCTGCCATGTGCTGGGAGTACATAGTATGCTCACAAGGTAATGAATCTGGAAAGGCAGTTGTGCTGAATCTGAGAGTTAACAAAGATGGACGAGTTGCAGTGTGTGCACATTGTGCACAGCGGTGTCAACTGTGAGTGAGTGTGGGACAGGTGGTGGAGATGTGGCATCACTCGGATGACATGGCAGAGGTCAGATGCAGGTGAAAGCTGCAAAACAACGTAGTCTGTGTTGGGTAGTTTGCTTTTATGTCCAGGAAGACCACTCAAACCCATGGTATTTTGTTGGGTGGGTGTCCATACAGTTCTATAGAACACTGGGAATGTTAATGCACTTAGATTCACTGGCACTAAAGGACTGTCCATGGGAATAAGTGTCATTATTTCGTGTGTGGAAGCTCGGAGCACTATGTGTACTGAAGAAAGGGGTGGTAGGAAGTCATTGTTCTCCTGGAATAACATTTGTTGTCATTGCAGAATTACAAGGCATATAGTCACCCCACCAATACAGTGCTGTCACTAGTAAGGTCACACTGAGAATTGGTCAGTTTGGAGTGAAGTAGTGTAAGCCTGGCATGGTAGACATGGAAACAATGGAAGCATTGTTGTTGGTTCACTAAACTGCTGAATTGGACACTTTGCCCAGGTTTTGGTGAAATTGTACCAAACTGAGGCACAGAAAGTTCATGGAATTCACTGGCATTGACAAAGTGCTGAGACTGATGTCCCTCAGAGTAGGAAATGATTGAGCTGAAAGTAGCTCTGGTATTGTAGGACAACGGACTGGTACAGGACATTTCACATTTTAAATGCGGTGCGGTTGAAATTTCGGGGTCATCACTGTATGAAGTTCAGTACTTGAGATAGTAAATTACATACATACAATAACAGGTTATAAGATAATGCTTCAGGCTTTCCCAGCGAGACGTTGGGGTCATGTTGATTAATCGGGTTTCTGCCTGTTATTTGCGTCTTTTCTGCACGATGTTACACACTGGAATCAAATTTCTGACAGAACCTGACGACGACTGTGAGTCACACAGTTGAAATGAGTCCAGTATTTATGCCTACGTTGTGCTAGGCATTTCCTCTGTGGTCCACAGCGCATCTGGCACTCTACGTGGTGTGCACCAACCAATAGCAGTGGCTGTAGCATTTTCTTCCAGACACGGCTGTTTTGAAAGCTGTGCACATACTTAATGGCTATTATCTGTTGTCAGTATAGCTGAATTAAGTTCTGAATGGCATCCAAGCTGTTCTAGACTTCTATCGGCCGATTATCATCATTTGAGTCCTTTTGTGAACTGATATGTTCTGTTACCATGGTGTGCTTGGTAGGTGTTCCATCCGAGGTTCTTGTCCCACAGTGTCATTTTCAGGCCAGTTCTGTTCAAATTGTCACTCAAGACTTGGAAGAACGCCCTCAGATATTGTCTATTGTCTTAGGTACCATTTTGTGTACGTCCTTTGTTACGTGTACTGGGCTGTTATCCCTAATCTTTATACTTGGGTCCCTTGAGGTCTGGATTTTGCCTACGGTGCGTCTTCAGAAGTTAGTGCTGGGTGCCAAGCTGAGCTCAGCTGGAAACTGGTGTCCTGGTTAATGAGATTCTCTGCGACCTTAATCTCAATAGATTCTTTGATGACACTGTCCCAGTATCTCTATGTTTGTGTTAAAATCTTGGCATCATCATACTTCATAGAGTTCTAAACAATGCTTGGCAATCACTGACTTGGTCGCCTGTCTGGTGTGCCTTTGGTGCTCTTTGCACTTGATGTGGCCGATGTATGCCATCCCACATTCACATGGTACATGGTAAATGCTTGGTTTCTGTTGATGCAGGTCATCCTTCGCACTCCCTAGCAGAGCCTTAATCTTGGTGGGTGGATGGAGCACACCTTTAATGTTATGTTTGAGAAGGATTCTGCTGATTTTGGCACATATTGCCCAACATATGGCAAATGTGCAACCTTTTGTGTTTCTTCTTGTATCTCTTCAGAAACATCTGGTGGCAAAACAGGGTACAGCGCCTTTTGCACATCTTGAGAAGAGTTTACAATTGTGTAGAACACAGGTTGTAGATGTTCTATCTCCGTTGCCAAATCATCTGGATCTGACAGAGTTCGTGCCAGGTGAATCAGTGTTCTGAGTACACCATGTTTCTGTGCCAGGTGGTGGCAACTGCTGGTTTGCAGGTACAAGTCGGTGTGAGTGACTGTACGTACCATCTCCCTTCCTCTTAACTAGTGCATCTCGGAAAGTGAGTAGTTCATCTTTCTCCAGTTCCATTTAATGTTAGGGTGGCATGAGTTTAGGTAGTCCCAGAAAACATCAACCTTTTCCCTCCCTTGAGGCCATATGATAAAGGTGTCATCCACGTATCTGAAAAAGCATTTCGGTTGATCTGGGGCTGATGTAAGTGCGTCCTCTTCATATCTTTCCATAAAGAGATTGGCCACAACCGGTGAGAGCGTGCTGCCCACTGCCATTCCTTCTGTTTGCTCATAGAATTGACCCCATATAGGAAGTACATCGAAGTCAGTATGTGTCTGAATAAGTCGAGGAGAGCACTGTCAAACTTTCTTCCAATCAGCTCAAGTGGATCATTCAGGGGTACGCGGGCGTACAGGGAGACCACATTGAAACTGACCATGTGTCACAGTCGGAGATCTGTAACTGCCTAAGGCGTTGTAGGAAATCCTCTAAGTTGTGAATGTGATAGGCACACTTCCCCACATATGGCAAGAACATCTTCTTAAGGTGCTGAGCAGTGGGGGGTAGGTGACTGCAACAATATTGCTGACTATTGGTCGTAGAGGAACCCTTTCCTTGAGCACCTTAGGCAGGCCATAAAATCTGGGTGGTACTGGTGCTTTAGCCCTTAGCTGCTTCAGTCTTTTCTGGAAGGCCGGTGGAGCTCTTTGGAGCAGGCATGTGTGTTTACTCAGTGTGCTCGTAAATATTAGGTGTTTACTCATGGAAAAACAATTTATTAAGGCAATATTGTAGCTTAAATAAGTAAATTAGTATCTATTGTGATATATATATTGAAGGTTTTGCTTTTACTTGCATAGTTTTCGTGAAAAGATAACTATTCTAAAGGGCAATTCATTGGCATGGGCAATTAACTTCACTTTGTTTACATTCGCCTGCTGCTACATTCTCCTGACATCCAGAAGTTCTCTGCTTATCTCACCAGAAGCTAAGTTGCCTTCTACTAATTATTCATTGGTGTAATTTGTATTGTTTGTAGTGTAATTTGTATTGTTTAATCTGCTGTCATGTGTGACAAATGTGGATGTTGTCGTAGATTAGTTAGCACGGGAGTGAAATGTCAGGATTGTGGGATGGTGTTTCACTGGGGTGATCCTAGCGGGGAAGCTGTTACAGTGCCAGATGAGGCTCACCAATGGAGTTGTAGATTATGTAGCCGTGACAAGAAAATTGTGGAACAGGGAAAAAAGGTTTGCGCCCTTCAGGCTGAACTAGAAATGGTGTACTTCGAATTAGACAGGTTGTAGGAGGAGAGAGACAATGGGAGCTGGGAACATGTAACAAGGCATAGTCAGGAGGAGAAAACCCCAGAAATGACTCTTCAGAGTCCAGTGAGCAATCAGTTTTATATGTTACCTGAAGTAGAAGAACCTCAAACAGTTTTTGAGCAAAGTAGTGTGCAGCGGACTCATAGTAACAATTGTAATGTTAGGTCAGGAGTAAAGTTAAACAGAAAGAAAAGAATCGTGCTGTTAGGTAGCAGTCATGGGAGATATGTAGGTAGGTTGCTGTAGGATAGGCTAAGAGTCGAGAACCAGGTCACAAGCATTGCAAAACCCAGTGCTAAGCTTAGCCAGGTTACAGAAAACGTAGGGGCCTTGTGCAAAGATTTTGATGGTGGGGACCATGTTCTTATAGTAGGAGGAGCAGGAAACAGCCTGGCTAGCAGTTCAGACTATAGTATTAGGTGTGACCTGGATGTAATAGGAGGAGCAACAGCTCACACTCGTGTGGGGTTTGTGGATGTTTTGCAGCACTTTGACCAGCCCTGGGTTAATAAGACTGTCAACCATGTTAACAGAGTGCTGGGGGGGGGGGGGGGGGGTGTTACTGTTGACAGAAACTAAAACTCCTATCTGTGCTGTGCCTGGTGATGCAATTGGGAGGGGAGGTGGGGTGGGGTGGGGTGGTGGTCCAACCCAGTCCTCACCCTCACTCACTCACTCACTCACTCACTCACTCACTCACTCACTCACTCACTCACTCACTCACTCACTCACTCACTCACTCACTCACTCACTCACTCACTCACTCACTCACTCACTCACTCACTCACTCACTCACTCACTCACTCACTCCCTCCCATGTGGTCTGTCAGATTTGTTCATCTTTTGTCTTTCTGTGTTTCTCTAGCCCTGTCAGCGTTGCTAATTTTTCAAAGTCAATCACAGAGTAGAGTACCTCTGATAAGCGGTAGGGACTGACGTTGTAAGTCCCCTCATTGAACTTTGCTTTCAGGGGCTTCCGGCTGCTCCCTAGACGGGGCACCTTGCTTGCCTTTCTTCCTGTCTCCCTTTGTTCTTTTTATCCCTTACCTCAGCATCACTGACATTGGCAGACCCTGGGTTTTGTGTGGTAGGCTCTCTGATCTAGTCATATAGACCTGTCTGTTTGAGGACAAAGGGATTGTTGACCTAATAGATTTGTCCCCTTAAGAACCCAACCAACCAATCACCTGCTGATACACTGATAATTGACAATGTAGGCTGTTGTGTTCTTAACCTAATTGTGAAGGGTGTAGTTATCTAGCTACTGAAAAGATTTCAGTTGAAAGTGCACAGGGAAAAGCTACAGAAAGTGAGAAACCTTTTGTGAGGTTAAATTGCAAGTATACTGAATTCATAAGAAGCAGCCCTGTTACGGACTTAATCACCTTGAATGTTAAAATAACTATACTGCTGTAGGCCAAGAGATATAAATGACTGAAATTCTGAGAGGCAATGACATAGATGTGAGGTGTAATCCACCCTTGCAGTAGCTACAATATGCTAAACCATATTCTTCACACACGGTAATGGAGAGATACATGAAACTGCTTCCATTGTTATGGAGGAATGGTTTGGACTAAAATAGCATCCACTTCCACATTACTGTTAATTACAGTGTCCAATGTCTTCCATCTCTCCAAGAACTGAGAACAAATGGGGGGACAGCTGGCCTCCTAAGAGTTTTAACACAAGCACCTCCACACATTGCATTTCTGCGAACACAAAATGGGTGCCCTGTACCAAATTAACCAGGAGTGGAAGGTTAATGTTCGTGTGGCTGAAGGTGTGAATCGGCCATCTGCATTTTAGGTTACCAGGCCAGTATGGGCACAAACTTCTCCCAAGAAACATTGTATCGGGCTTCCTGCTTGACTGCTTTGCTGCTAGACATACTTCAATCTAACGGCTAGCAATGTCAAGGCAACCCATAATCTTAAATATTTTCGGGAATGGGAAAATTACTCAGTGCCCTTCAACTGATAGTACACTCTGAAGGCATGACTTTAGTTTGCTTTAATGATTATACAAAGTTAACCTTCATGCTCAAATCACATAATTCAATTAATGAACTTCTCAATCACTTGACTAACAGGTCCATGGTAGGTACCAGCTGATGCATTATCTCACCACCAATATGGAAGTACTATTCGGATTAGCCAAATTGATTCCCCCCCCCTGCCTTGTTTCTGGTCCTGGAAAGGCAGTCTTTGTGGCTATGCCACGTGCTGGATCTGAACACAAAAATTATATGCATTGCATGATGTTTCAAAGGTTAGAAGAGCAGTGGAAGCAAGTTTAATATTGTGAAAGAATCTTTGAATTACAGTCTTATCTGAGACCATGGGGGCTACTCCTGACTGCTTTGAAGTAAGAACTTCTCTGCTAGCGCAGCAGTTACTGCCTACTGCACAAGGGGCCCGGGTTAGATTCCTGGCAGGGGACTGGGTGTTGTGTGTCCTTCATCATTTTCATTATCATGGACATGCAAGTCACTGAAGTGGCACCAACTAAAGAGACTTGAAATATGGCGGCTGAACCCTGAAGGGGATATCCTGGCCATTAAATGCCATACAATCATTTCATTTTTTTTTTTTTTATTTTATTTTTTTTTTTTCTGCTAGTAGTGGCAAAGAAAACACAGCCAATAAACTTCTTGTTTTAGGACAAGTCAGTGGGTTGGTTAGAGGAGTGGAAAGCTTAATGGAATTCATTGGTATAAGTCTTGGGGAACTTAATGTTGGGGTAGATTTGTTTACTACAAATATCTAGACTGTAAAGCAAGAATAATTTAATGTGAAAGGTTTGTCAGCTGACAAACTGGAGGTAGTGTTGTTCATTGGCTTGTTTCATGAGAACAGAATTTTGGTTCTGAACCTAACCTGGTGGAGTAAAACACCTAGGAAGGTGGCTTTGAATTTGGATGACTTGATAAAATTGCAATTGGGACAAGGACTTGTTCTGTTACAAACAGTGGGGAATTAGGGCACTGTACCAACATGCTTTTGGAGTTTAACTGAAGACATGTGAGTACTGGAGGTCTCCTTGTTAGGTGAATTCCACTTTGTACAAACTTCCTTGTGTATTCAAAATGAACACTTAAATACAGTAAGAATTTGACTGGTCATTGAAAAGACAACGCATGAACTGGTAAGAAGAAACATGCATCTGAGAAATTGTCAAAGACTCTGGAAAAGAGAGAAATGCACAAAATTTGTAGGATCCTAGGCAATCACTCAGTTATCTTTAAATGACAAGAGTTTTCAAGATATGTGTGGGTTCTGCCTGGTCACACCTTTATTCAGGAAAACGGTGTGCCTCAGGGTTCCATCCAGAGTTTGTCCTCTTCGCTGTCGGCATTAATCCTATAATGGCCTGTCTCCCACTGGGCACCTCCAGCTCCCTTTTTGTTGATGATTTTGCCATCTATTGCAGTTCCCCATGGACCTGTCTCATTGAGCAGTGTCTTCAGCAATATCTCGATCATCTTCACTTTACTCATGGAGCACTGAAATGGCTTTAATTTTTCTACTGTCAAAACCATTTGTGTGAATTTCTGGCAGCACATTTGGTTTCTTCCAGTCTTCATATTTTGGACCTGTTGCTCTTCCTGGAGCTCATGCTCAATAGGAAACTTTCTTGGTCTTCCACATGCCTTACATGGCAGCCCACTGTACATGGTCCCTCAATGTCCTGTGTGTCCTTAGTGGTACTTCCTGGGGAACAGATTGAGCCACCCACCTCCATTCGTACCAGTCCCTTGTCCGTTCAAAAGTAGAATATGGGTTTTTTGGTCATGCATCTGCACATCCGTCCCTCTTATGCCGTCTCAATACTATCCACTATTGTGACATCTGTTTGGCCATTGGTGCCTTTCACACAGCCTGGTTGAGTCTGTATGCAGAAGCTGCTGAACTACTGCTGTCCTACTGTCGTAACTTTCTCCTCAGCAGGTATGCAAGTCATTTGCCTGCCACACGTGGCCACCCGTGCTATGCCTCCTCCTTCGATGACTCCTTTGATCATCAGTATGGAGTGTGTCTCTCTTCTGTTACCTCCTGGAGTTCGCTTTCAGCTCTTGCTCCGGCACGTTTACTTCACGGTACCTGCAACTTCGCTGGTGGGTGTAAACCCTTCACCACCTTGGCTTCATGCAGCGGCCTGTGTTCATCTTGGCCTTAATTCACTTCCTAGGGACACTACTCCAACCTCACTCTGTTGCCTTCAGTTTCACAACCTTTGCACGGAACTTCACGATAGTACCTCGTGTACACTTACGGCTTTTGGACTGACCATGGTGACAGGTGTGCCTTCATCATTGGCAACAATGTTTTTTGGTATCAGCTTGCAGAACACTGCTCAGTATTTACAGCAGAGCTCTTTGCCCTGTATCAGGCCAAGCAGTACATCCGGTGACACAGGAATTTTAATTGCGCCATCTGCTCAGACTCTCTCAGTGCCCTTCAAAGCCTCTGTGTGGTGTACACATTCCATCCCTTAGTGCAACAGGTCCAGGAAAGCTGTCACTTGCTCACTCTTGATGGAGCCACTGTGATGTTTGTGGGTTCCTGGTCATGTCGGTGTGACAGGAAACAAGGCCACTGACGCTGCTGCCAAGGTTGCAGCCGTACCTCAGTCCACTAGTGCTTACATTCCCTCCGATGATCTGTGTTGCAATCTGTCAGTAGGTGGTGTCACTTTAGCATCACCACTGGTCCTCCTTCATGGGAACAAACTCTGGGTAACTAAGCCTCTCTCACTGGCTTGGCAGACCTCCTCTCGGCCCTCGCTGTGAGATGATTTTAGCTCAGTTGCGCATTGGGCACTGTCTTTTTAGTCATCGTTATTTGTTAAGTAGTGCTCCCCCACCACTTGGACTCATTGCGCTCAACCTTTGATGGTCTGCGGTTTCCTGACAGAATGCCCTTTTTGTAACAACTTAAGTTTTTGTTTGTTTTTTGCCGTCTGATTTATCAGCCGTTTTTTGTGAACGATATGCTGACTGTTGACTGTGTTTTACTTTTTATCCATTGTAGCAATATGGCGAAGGGCATTTAATTTTTTGTTCATAACCTCAGTTTATCTGTGGCGTATTTTATAGCACTTTCTCTATGTCCCTTTTTCTAGCTGTCTTCTCTTCTGTCGATCGGGATTAACATGTAGTTGTCTCCAACTCTTCTCTTTGTTTTGAGTAAGAATGAGGGAACTGTATGTAGAATTAGAGGAAATCCTTATACATCTTATGTTTTCACATGTTCCAAAATTATTAAAATTGCATTTTGCAGTTACTGTATTCCATAAAAACTATGGCAGTCGGCCATTTCAAGCTCTCTCTCTCTCTCTCTCTCTCTCTCTCTCTCTCTCTCTCTCTCTCTCTCTCTTTTTTTTTTTTTTTTTTTTTTTTTTTTTTTTTTTTTTTTTTTTTTTTTTTTTTTTTTTTTTTTTTTTTTAACAAGAATTAATGATTATTAAATCATGAAGATATTCCTATTGTGACCACCACAGTTTCTAGCAAGTGCACACATGCTTAGTACTGTTTCAAGAGATTATAAGATACTTTAAGCATAACATACCTTGGTCTTCTTGCAGAGGTTGCTGGGTGTGTAAGCAAGTGATAACTGCTTAGTTTTTGGATCTGCCAGGTGCGTTGCGGAAACATGCCCCTGCCCCTTTCTCACAGGGCAGGCATCACACTGGAAGAGCTTTTAGTCTTTCAGTGCCAAATTACTATACACAAAGAACATACTTCTACTTAAGAAACCATAGAATGTTCACAAGATTTTACAGTATTATCATTTATGTTGCATTCCTGGAACTGAAAAGTAAAAGGAAATGTAACCCATGTTGCAGCAAGATATTTCTGCACATACAAATATCTTGGTGCAAAATGGAGTTACAAAATGCTGACATATTGAGTTGGAAACAGAATAAACAGTTTAGATTTAGACCCAGAGTGGAGGCTGTAATAGTTTATTACATAAAATGAGACTAATGGATAATTAGTTCAATAGATATGAAAACTGCAGTTTTTTGTAAATTTCAGTTCCTTTTGAAGGAACAACTTTGAAAATAAAAATATTTTCCTCATACAGTTACTACACTAATACTGAAAAAGATATCTGGTGTTAACAACCAACCATAATTGTGTTGCAGTGCATTCGTGTGACAGATGCAGGAGTAGCACAGTTGGCTACACCCCCTGCAACCACGATTTCCACGTTAGCCTCTCTGGATCTGTCATCGTGTAGGTTGCTAACAGATTCAAGTCTCAACCACTTGGCACATTGTGATGCTCTAGTTCGACTGGACCTCCGCCATACACCGAATGTCACTGATGTCGCTCTTGCAAAGTTTGTCGAACAGTCACGACATGGCCTACATGTTATTGATACAAAAGTGATAGTTAAGAAGAAAACGTCACCTAAAAGCCCACCCACCGTAACATCACCTAAAAAAACATCCACCTGATGTGCTGGATATGCAGTAGCATGGAAATGTGATATACTCTGCATCAGAAACCACTAAGTGCCGAGTTTCTTATTGTGATATTTGGTAGTACATGTAGTGAGCATTTAGTTTGTCAGAACTAAGAAAGATAGGGACAAGCTGGCTAATGTTTTGGTACTGTTGTCATGCAGAAGATTGCACTGGAGTGGTCTATTACTGTCAATTTGTAATGCAAAGTTAGCTGAGAAAATGTGTAATAATGGTAGAGATTTGGGTGCTTCAAGTCAACATCTTTAGCATGTACTGTTCTAATCCTGCAGATAATTTGTGTAATGTTAAAAGTACATCATAGTTATATGTATATATCACAAAATTGCTTGACTGATTTTTGAGAGCAGGTCATAAAAATTTCCTGAAAATTGACCAACTTTTTAGATGGTCAGATTACATTTGTACTGCAGTGCACTATTTTCTTTGCTGTGATTCACACATGTATATGAATAACAAACATGGAAATTCCTGGATGGAAAAAAAAGTAAAATAAAGGAAAGGCAACCACACACCAGTCCTCTATGGGTAAGTGGTTGCCTTTCCCTTATTTTACATATTTTTGCACATCTTTAAGAGATGACAGCAGGTAGGATACAGTGGAGGATGATCAAATTCTAAAAGACTGCAGATTTACAAGTATAATTTTTTGAAGCTTTTTGTATTATCAGATTACTGTCTTGAAGTTTTATTTTTACTGAATTTTACAGCCATTGGATTATGTAAAAATCTTGAAAGGTGTTAACTTTTTTTTCTCTCTGTTAAGTGTGTTGGATTGGAAACTCTGTCTCAGACACTTGCCTTGATTACTATTGCTGTAACATTTAATTTTGAGCATTTTGAATCGCCATTTCCTGCATCTTTCAAATTCATAGGTATTTTCACACTAAGTAAATAAAGACCAGGTTTAACAATATATGAACTGTGAAATTATTATATTTTGAAGGCTAGCTGGAAGAAAGAATAATGGCTTGTATTTGCATCAGAAATTGTAGTACATGCAATAGTGACCTGTGATAATGCTAATTTCTCTTATGGGTCCTCTTGTTACCTTTGTTTAATCAGTGAAATTGTGTTTTTGCTTGGGAGCTTCACTAGCCACATTCCTGACGTACATAAAAGCTGGTGAGCTATGTTACGTTAGGAAGAACTTGCAGTTCTCCTCCATCCTGTACTTGATACGAGAGCTGCATGCCAATTCTTGTGCAATATTTAAGCATGTGATAAATCATTCTCATTAGAACAGCAAATATTATTACATAATACTTATAATTTAATTTTTGTCTCCTCCTCCCCCCCCCCCCCCCCCCCCAGACAACTGTATTCACTTAAAGATTTTATGTCTAAAGTGTGCTTCTGTCCCTGTATTGCTGTAATAAAAGATATCTGTTAAATGTTGACATTATTAAAGTGTTTCATCAGATGTCTTTATTTTATTCATCCTGTAAAGTCCTTTTAAAACTGGAAGGGTTTTCATTGCTGACACCTCGCATCCTGAAAGAGTGCTGTCCAAATGTTAAACTATTGTATAAAACACTTGAAATAAATCAGTGTAACTTATCACAATATTTGTATTTGCTCTACGTGTGTGCATGTGAGTGAATTCTGCGATTGCCTCTTCCACCCCCCCCCCCCCTTTCGTATGCTGCCCCATGGACTGTGGAGGACAGAAAAGAAGCAGCAGGATCGTCAACTCCTTAAGTGGTGGATCCAGGAATGTAAACTAGTTGTTGTGTGGCTGGAACTTAAGCAAGAAACAATTGCACCATTTCTCAAAGTCGAGGTGGATGTGGTAGGAGTACTGCACATCTGGTAGTACAATTGTAGCTGCCTTGGGGAGTGTCCAAACAGATCACCAGTAGTGTATTACAACTGGAGAGATAAGATCACATCTGCCAGAGAGACTTGATCTATCGAAAAAACAGTGTGGTTGACACAAGCCAGTAATTTTGGCCAGAGTGAACTTTGATGGGTTTGGTGGTGAAGTAGCCATGGGGAGACAGGAATGCTGGATACAAAAACATTTCAGATAGTGGTTGTAGTTTATGCAGGAAGAGGTGCTATTGTAGAGTTGGATGCTGTTGTGCTCAATAACTTATGTTGGAAAGAGGTGCCAAAGTTGCTTATGACGGTTGGAGGCAAATTGTGCAATTGTAAGTGGTCAGAAAGATATGTTACATTAGATTCCTTTCATGTGTCTTGAATGTGCATTTTAGTAGTCAGTCCATGGTAGGTGTGTGGTAGTTGAACGGTGAGGTCGGTGTTGTGTGATCAGCAGGTGGTGGTTGAGCTGTGCAGTGGAGTCATACAGAAGACATTGTGACGTGTTGCACAGCCAGAAGAGTGCGAGCAATGATGCCAGCAATGTGGTAGCCAGATGGTGAGGCAGGGCACAGTGTACCAAAGTGTGTGCTTTGTCTTTTGCTCAGGGTCGTTGACAGTGTGGGTGTTGGGTAGAGTTGGATGTCGGGTGGGCATGACCGGTCACTCCTGCTCTTGTTATGGCAGTTGTGTATCAAGGCTATGAGCTTCTCGAGGGCCAGGACCATGGCAGCAGATGTAGCACTATTACATTGCACATGAAACATGTTCTCCGTATGGAGTGCATCCTATGTGGTGTTGGTGAACCACTAAAAACTCATCAGCTGAGGTGGCACATTCCTTAACTCTGTCAACGGATGTAAGATTGTCTACCTGTTGTCTTTTGAACAGTTGATGTACCAGGTGGAGGGCAGGGGGCATCAGGTTAGAAGGTCATGGGATGCAGGGGCCCATGTCAAAAGTGCAGGAGCGCGGTGTTTTGTAAGATCAGAGTGAGGTGGAGGTGTCATAAGAAGTCCATCCCCAGGTCCAGTTGTATGTCTGTAAAAATATCCATGTGAGGCATCGAGACAGTGACCATTGTACGGTGTGAGGCATGGATGCATGCACTGTGATCAATGAGCTGATAGCCCTATGCAGTTACAATGACATGGGTTTGTCCTGTCAAGCTATCAGACGGTAGTGAGTCGTCAGAACTAGAGTCCTCTGAAAGGAGGTTCATCAGAGGGAGGGAGGCAGATGGTACAGCCGAAAACATGGTTCCCAGAAAAGGGACCAGTTGTGAGTTAATGCAGCCTACCGGAGTTGCAAAACGAACCCTGTCGTCGAGGACCGTTTGCCACAAAGGGCACAGATTCACCACGAGATGGGGAAACTCACAGGTGTCTATTGTCTATTGAGCCCTAAGCGCTGTAGTGAGAGAGTGAGACAGACGAGAACCTATGTCATAGGGAAACCCAGGAGGAGACGTTTGTGGCCAGGACGACATAGCAGTGTTGAATATGGCGGACCTAAGATCGGTCATAAAGGGAAACATTTATGGAAACTTTAATTCTTTAGTAGTACAGGGAATGAAGCCACAGTAATTTTAATCTACCATCCTTCATAAATTTTCATGGTGATCCCAATAAAACTTGGATATTGATCATATCTATAATAGTTTAGGATTTACTGTTGAAGTGAAGTTCACAAGTTTTGTAACAAAGACATGAATGCTAAAATCGGAACGCTTTAGTCGATCTTAATGATCAACATTTCATATAGAAGTGCATCATTAAAATGACAAATGTCGTAAATATCAACTCTGTAACTTCATTTGTTTAAAAGATACAGTAAATTTAAATTTTCCTGTCAATCTCATTTTATATCCTGAGTCGAAACAAGACCCCAGGAGTAGACAACATTCAATTGGAACTACTGACGGCCTTGGGAGAGACAGTCCTGACAAAACTCTACCATCTGGTGAGCAAGATGTATAAGACAGGCGAAATACCCTCAGACTTCAAGAAGAATATAATAATTCCAATCCCAAAGAAAGTAGGTGTTGACAGATGTGAAAATTACCGAACTATCAGTTTAATAAGTCACAGCTGCAAAATACTAACGCGAATTCTTTACAGATGAATGGAAAAACTGGTAGAAGCCGACCTCGGGGAAGATCAGTTTGGATTCCGCAGAAATGTTGGAACACGTGAGGCAATACTGACCCTACGACTTATCTTAGAAAATAGATTAAGGAAAGGCAAACCTACATTTCTAGCATTTGTAGACTTAGAGAAAGCTTTTGACAGTGTTGAGCGGAATACTCTTTTTCAAATTCTGAAGGTGGCAGGGGTAAAATACAGGGAGCGAAAGGCTGTTTACAATTTGTACAGAAACCAGATGGCAGTTATAAGAGTCGAGGGGCATGAAAGGGAAGCAGTGGTTGGGAAGGGAGTAAGACAGGGTTGTGGTCTCTCCCCGATGTTATTCAATCTGTATATTGAGCAAGCAGTAAAGGAAACAAAAGAAAAATTCAGAGTAGGTATTAAAATTAATGGAGAAGAAATAAAAACGTTGAGGTTCGCTGATGACATTGTAATTCTGTCAGAGACAGAAAAGGACTTGGAAGAGCACTTGAACGGAATGGACAGTGTCTTGAAAGGAGGATATAAGATGAACATCAACAAAAGCAAAACGAGGATAATGGAATGCAGTCGATTTAAGTCGGGTGATGCTGAGGGAATTAGATTAGGAAATGAGACACTTAAAATAGTAAAGGAGTTTTGCTATTTGGGGAGCAAAATAACTGATGATGGTCGAAGTAGAGGATATAAAATGTAGACTGGCAATGGCAAGGAAAGCGTTTCTGAAGAAGAGAAATTTGTTAACATTGAGTATAGATTTAAGTGTCAGGAAGTCGTTTCTGAAAGTATTTGTATGGAGTGTAGCCATGTATGGAAATGAAACATGGACGATAACTAGTTTGGACAAGAAGAGAATAGAAGCTTTCGAAATGTGGTGCTACAGAAGAATGCTGAAGATTTGGTGGGTAGACCACATAACTAATGAGGAGGTATTGAATAGAATTGGGGAGAAGAGGAGTTTGTGGCACAACTTGACAAGAAGCAGCGACCGGCTGGTAGGACATGTTCTGAGGCATCAAGGGATCACAAATTTAGCATTGGAGGGCAGCGTGGAGGGTAAAAATCGTAGAGGGAGACCAAGAGATGAATACACTAAGCAGATTCAGAAGGATGTAGGTTACTATAAGTACTGGGAGATGAAGAAGCTTGCACAGGATAGAGTAGCGTGGAGAGCTGCATCAAATCAGTCTCAGGACTGAAGACAACAACAATAAAAAATTTAAATTATCAGTATTTCCAGTTAAGCATTATATCATCATTTCCTCCACACAAAACTTATTGAACGATGACAGCATGACACCTTATTGAATCATTAGGTAATAGAACATTTGTTGTAAAGTTTAGTGCATAATAGTTACTTTTGTTCTTTATTTATCAGATAGCACATTGGTGCAATGCTACTAGCCCTGGCATTCAAAGCTAAGAGGGAAACTATATCGGTTTTACATTAAAGAATTTAACAATGGATATTATTGTTACTTTATTTAGAATGTGAAAGTGGTTAAGCTTTGATTATTTGAATATGATAAAATATAAAATAATGTAGAATAAGCTGTAGCCAATCAGATGGACAGCTTCAGGAAAGGGAACTGCCCTAGTCAGTTGAGGAGGATACTCGGCGCGCAGGAAACGCGGCCGGGGATGGGCAGAGGGAGTACTGGTGCAAACAGGAAAGTGTATATTTTGGCTGGAGACACCAAAGGGTACAATTTGGATTGAGACGCAAAAGTGGACAGTCGGTCTTTAGGCAGCTAGGAAGTAAAACGACTTAGAAAACTTTGTGTTGTTTGGTATTGCGGGACTTAGTCTCTGAGCAGTCAGCAGCCATGTTTCTGGTGTGAACTGAAACTTTTTGTGTAGATAACTTGTATTTCGCCTTGAGATTGTGAGTGACCGAACTGTGTCAAATGGATATGCGCTAGAGTGTAACAGTAACTATAAATACCACCACTTTTGCTATTAGTTTGATTTCTGGATAAACATTATTCTAACCAAATCACAACTGTGTGGCCTACATCAATTATGGGTCATTAATTTGGTTCCTAATATTATTATTGTTGTTGTTGTTGTTGTTACTTTTATTAGAATTTTGTGTGTGTGTGTGTGTGTGTGTGTGTGTGTGTGTGTGTGTGTGTGTGTGTGTGTGTTTCGCAAACTTGCCATCAGCCAGAAAATTTAACCAAAGGGTCACAAGTGTCTAATTTAGGGCGTGTAATGCGACACGTGTGGTTCAACCCCTAGATGAGTATGAGCCAAGATATTTCGA